>NC_132987.1:122811890-123123253 GCF_048564905.1 Vicugna pacos
AGTCCTGGTGCCCGTCAGCAGTGCCGCCTCGGCCTCGGCCCTCGGCCTCGGCTGGGGCATCAGGAGGTTGGCGTCTCCTTGCTGAGTCCCCTCGTTCAGGTGTCTGGTGGGGGCACCTGCCTCAGGGTGAAACTGGCCATCAGAATGCCAGCGTGAGTCCCACAGGCAGTCAGCCCCGCCATGTGCCCGCAGGCCTGGGCCAGCTGCTGGTGTGGGAGTGGCAGAGTGAGTCCTACGTGCTCAAGCAGCAGGGCCACTTCAACAGCATGGTGTCCCTGGCCTACTCCCCTGACGGGCAGTACATCGTGACCGGCGGGGACGACGGCAAGGTGGGCTTGTGTCGGGGGCGGGGGAGCACGGCCCGGGCGTGAGGAGTCGAGGGTCCTGTCCCTGTCCTGCCAGCCTCGGCACTGCGGCCAGGCCCCAACGGCGGGGTTCAGCCTGGGGCTTTGGGGCTCACCCCGCCTCATCTGGGCTCAGGAGGAGGTGTTTGCAGGTCTGCCCAGATCTGGGTGGAGGGGCTGTGGGTGTCTCTTCTGGGCTGGGCTCCCATGCGCGGCTCAGAGCTCTGCGGTCCCAGCAGCTGCGGTCTGACCCGGGAGGGCGCTTGTGCCTCTGGGGAGACCTGGGCCTCCGTGGCCCACCTGAGCTGTGGCCCTCCCGCCCCTGCCCTCCCCACCGCAGGTCAAGGTATGGAACACCCTCAGTGGCTTCTGCTTCATCACATTCACGGAGCACTCGAGTGGGGTCACCGGCGTGACCTTCACCTCCACCGGCTACGTCATCGTGACCTCTTCCATGGATGGGACCGTGCGTGCCTTTGACCTTCACAGGTGACCTTTCTGCTGGCTCAGGATGCTGGCTCCGCAATTTCTTCATCCCCGCTGGGCTGAGAGTGAGGCTGGGGGCTCTGGGTGTATCGGGAAGGGAACGAAGTGGAGCCCAGTGTCAGACCCCAGACGCACACAAGGGTGAGCAGGCCCTCCATGAGCCGTGCCCCCCGGGATGCACTCTTCCCGCAGGTACCGGAACTTCCGCACCTTCACGTCTCCGCGCCCCACCCAGTTCTCCTGTGTGGCAGTGGACTCGAGCGGGGAGATCGTCTCTGCTGGGGCCCAGGACTCCTTCGAGATCTTTATCTGGTCCATGCAGACGGGCAGGCTCCTGGACGTAAGGGCCGCGAGTTCCAGGAGCTGCTCTCTCGAGGGACTGGGGTGCAGGGAGGGGGCCTCACTGATCCCAGAGGAGCGGGTGGGGCAGAGGTTGCATCTCAGGAGCGGGCCGCACCATATACATGCATTTTCTGGGGGCACCTCACTTGCCTGCATCAAGACAGAGCTGTGTCCCCCTCATCCTGCAGCACAGGGCCTCAGAGGGGCTGTGTTTCAGCTGTGGCCTCTGAAAGCCAGCATCTGGCAGGCACGTCGGGCTGGGGTGGCCGCGGAGGGTCTCACGTCCTCAGAGCTCTTCTCTGAACTGCTGTAGGTTTTGTCTGGCCATGAAGGGCCCATCAGTGGTCTGTGTTTTAACCCGATGAAGTCGATCCTGGCCAGCGCCTCCTGGGACAAGACGGTGCGGCTGTGGGACATGGTAGACAGCTGGAGGACCACAGAGATGCTGGCCCTGACCTCCGATGGTACGCAGCGCCCAGGGGGAGGCCCAGGCTCTGTGCTGTCAGCCACCTGTCTGGGGCACTGGTTTGGATAAACCCAGGGCCCCAAGCGCTGAAGGCTGCGGGGGCTGGGGGCTGGCTGTGTCACTTGGCGCCGGGCACCCCGGGGAAGCGAGGCGGGCCCTATTGCAGCAGACTTGCTGGCGCTGTCGGAGCTTGCCTGTGGGTTAACAGTGGTCTGCGAGAAGTGGTCAAGGCTCTGCCCATGCTGACCACGGGGAAGCATGAGGTGGCTGGAACGAAGTGTCCTTGTGCACAGCGGGCCGCGGGTGGACGTCTCGGCTGTGGCTGCAGCTGTTGGCCCCAGGGGCTTGTGGCCTCTGCTGTGTCCAGTGCTTCTGGCCGCCCCACCTGGCTCTGGTTCAGGCCGTTAGTGGCCGGCCCCTTGCGTCTTTGTGGAGCCAACTTACTGACCTCTTGCCCACAGCTAGTCTGTTTCTAGTCTGCCCATGACCTCAGTGTGATCCTCCCGCCCAGAGCCCTCCACCCAGCTGGCCCCTCTCAGTTGTGCCCCCTGCCTGCCCCGTGGCCCCCAGACCCCCCTGGTGCCAGCGTGCAGCCCGGGTTGGAGCAGGATGAGGGCAGTGTGGCCTGTTGGCTGGAGCCCAGGGTCTTCCTTGCCTCAGACCTGCGTCTCTCTGCAGCTCTGGCTGTGACCTTCCGCCCTGATGGAGCAGAGCTGGCTGTGGCCACGCTAAACTCACAGATCACTTTCTGGGACCCAGAGAACGCGGTGCAGATGGGCTCCATTGAGGGCAGGCACGATCTCAAGACGGGCAGGAAGGAGCTGGACAAAATCACCGCCAAGCACTCAGCCAAGGGGAAGTGAGTGCTGAGAGCCGCCCCAGCAGGGCTCCTCCTGCCCGTGGGGCCGTGGGGCGTGGGTGGGGCCTGTGGGTTAACAGGCTCCCGCGTCCTCACCCTGAGGATGGCCCCCGTTTTCAGTTCTCCCGGGCGTGTCCCCAGCAGTGGCATTGCTGGGTCACATGGTGGCTCTGCTTAACCTTTTCAGGACCCACCAGACTGCTGTGCGGAGAGCCCGCACTATTCAGGTACCACCACTGGCGCAGGGGTTCCAGTTTCCCGCATCAATCACTGACGCTCTTTCCTGTGTTTTTTTTAACCCCGGCTGTTGGTGCTTCGTGGTTTGGGGCATCTTTTCACGGACGGATAGGCCACTCGTGTGTGGGCTTTGGAGAAATGTCTGTGCGGAGCACCTGTCTGCTCTAACGGGCTGTGTGTCTGTATTGTTGACTCGGGGAAGTTCTCCACGTACTCGGGACCTGAGACCCTCCTCAGACGCATCCTCCCCCGCTTCTGCGGCTCATCTCCAGGTTCTAGAAGGTGCTCTTTGGAGCACAGGTGTTTAAATTTTCACGAAGCCTCGTTTGTGTTTTTTCTTTTGCTGCTTGTGCTCTTGGTGTCACATCCAAGAATCCTCTGCCAAGTCCAGGGTCACTGTGTTGAGTCCCTGAGCCGACAGGGCAGTGAGTGCCTGGGTTCTGGTCCTGCGGGACTGAGTAGACACCCCTGCCAGCGGCCGCTGTGAGGGTGGCGGGCAGATGGGTCCCCCTTCGTCCTGACTTCAGCCGGGAGCTGCCCAGATGGGGCCACATGGCCCTGTGAGAAGGCCTCTTGGAGGTCACTGTGCTGTCCGTCCTCTGGGGCTATGATGCCTCGGCAGGAACTGGGAGGCTGGGCTGCCGGTTCTCATCCTGCAGCATTTCGGCCAGGGCCGTGTTGGGGAGGGTGCTGTCTGCCTTCTGGGTGGCGACTGAGTCCGCGTCCCCTCCGTCCAGGGCCTTCACCACTCTCTGCTACTCCGCGGACGGCCAGAGCATTCTGGCAGGAGGGATGTCCAAGTTCGTGTGCATTTATCATGTCAAGGAGCAGATTCTCAGGAAGAAGTTTGAGATCTCTTGCAACCTCTCTCTGGACGCCATGGAGGTGAGTGTGCTGCAGGGTTCCAGAGCTGGGCTGCAGACTGCATGGGCCCCCACATGGGTCTCAGCCGGCTGTGAGCCCCGAGTCTCCCCAGCCCACCCTCGGCCCTCCTCACACCCCCTCCAACAGGAATCCAGCCACCGCAGGGCCAGCAGCAGGCACTGAGGGGAGGCCTGGCCGTCCCGTCTTGGGCCCCGTGTGTGCCGTGTGCTTTCCAGGCGGGGCCGGCCTCGCACCGTCGGTGGCACAGGAGGGATGTGGGGCAGACCTACCTGTACCTCCGATGGTAAGGTGTCCTGGATTTTGCTTTTAGGAATTTTTGAACCGAAGGAAAATGACAGAGTTTGGCAACCTGGCGCTGATTGATCAAGACGCCGCGGAGGAGGGTGGAGTCGCGATACCACTTCCAGGTGTAAAGAAAGGTGAGCAGTAGGTCTCTGGTCCTGGTGGCTAGGCCACAGCAGGCCGCCCTGCTCACCACCCGCTTTTCCTGGTGATGACGCTGTCTCCTCTGGTGGGGCTGCTGTGGCTGATGTCCCCAAGTCCTTGCTGCACAGGTGTGGCATCTTGTTGGAGGCCGGGCCAGAGCTCAGCCCTGTGCCCTGTGCTTGCTCCGACCTGGGCCACAAGGAAGACTCGGTTTTTTGCGGGGGGTGGCTGCCTCCCAGGCCTGAACCGGGAACCACCCTGCCTCACAGCCCTGGGCTGGGCAGGGACTTTTCTCCCGAACAGACGAGCCCATCTCCCCCTGGGCTGGAGCTCACGAGAGTGTTTGCTCCAAGGGCTGATCCGTGGAGGCGGTCCCGGCACAGGGCTCACCTGCTGTGTCTGTGGGAGGGTGGGGGGCAGGGATGCCGCTCCTGCCGGGTCCAGAGGGTGGCCCTTTCTCTGTGGGCCGAGTAGGGGAGTGTGCATGCTGTGACCGGCCGTCCTTTGCCCCTAGGGGACATGAGCTCTCGGCACTTCAAACCTGAGATCAGGGTGACTTCGCTCCGCTTCTCTCCCACCGGTGAGCCCTGGGCGTCAGGTGGTTGGCGTGGGAGGGGTGGGGCTGGTCCTATGGGTCTCTGGGCCTGTGGTGTGCACAGTGGGCCTGTCACCCTGCTCCTGGGGGCAGGATCAGCATGGAGCTTCTGGCTGGCTCTGTGCACCGCTGTCCTCCTTGGGTGAGATGTGGTCGTCCTTGTCCTCCCTGAGAATGGCTGTGACCTCAGACCTGCGAGGCTCAAAGTCAGGAGGTGGGCACCTGCCCTGAGCACCCTGCCCATGTGCCATTTGGGGCCATCAGGCACCTTGCTTCCTCGCCCCATCCCCACCACTGAGAGTGTCCAGTTGGGGAGGGTCTGTCCCCTAGAGCCTGGGGACGGAGTGGGACAGGGTTGCAGCAGGCTGATGTCTACGGGGTGGTGGCCATGCCTCCAGCCCTGGTTGAGAGACAGGCAGCTGGTGCAGACAGCACGTGTCATTGCACCACCGTGGAAGCCAGGGCTGCAGACCGGGGCCCGAGGGACGAGTCTGGGGGCCCCTGCTCTGGTGTCTGGGCAGTTTCATCCTCGCACCGTCATGGAGTAGAGAAGCTGCAGGAGAGGCCTGCAGAGCTGGAGAGTGTGCCCTTGACAGGGAAGCTCGCCCACCCAGCGGGAATGAGGGTAGGGTGTGAACTCAGGCAGGTGGCCCTGGGGACCTGCAGCGGTGAGGGGCTGGTGGCCAAGGTAGGAGCGGGGCAGGCGCCCCTGCTCCCTTCACACTGGTGTGCTGGGGGCTCCAGGACCGTCTTCAGCACCTGTTCTTCAAAACATGGGGAAACATGGAAATCAGTGTTCTGGGAGCCTTATCAAGGCTTTGTCTCCCAGGACGCTGCTGGGCGGCCACCACGACCGAGGGACTCCTTATCTACTCCCTGGATGCGCGCATGCTCTTTGACCCTTTCGAGCTGGACACCAGTGTCACCCCGGGGCGGATCCGGGCAGCGCTGCGCCAGCGGGACTTCACCAGGGCCATCCTCATGGCCTTCAGGCTCAACGAGAGGAAGCTGCTGCAGGAGGCCCTGGAGTCGGTGCCCTGGGATGAGAGTGAGTGGGGTGGGGCGGGGTGTGGGCGGGGCGGGGGTGGGGCGGTGAGCTGGGGGAGGAGCTGGGGCGGGGCGGGGGCCGCCGGAGGGGCTGGGATGGGGTGAGGGCGGGGCATGGGTCTGGGGGAGGCGCCCGGTGGGGCCTAGGCGGAGCGTGGACCGGGTGGTGGGGGAGGCAAGTGAGGTGGAGGGGTGGTCTGAGTGCAGGGCGGAGGCCGCCGTGGGGGGGCCGGCTGTTCTGAAGGCTTCTTGGGCTGAGCATGGTGTCCACACTTCCCTCACAGTTGAAGTCGTCAGCTCCTCGCTTCCTGACTTGTATGTGGAGAAGGTGCTGGAATTTTTAGCTTCGTCCTTGGAGGTGTCCCGCCACCTGGAGTTCTATCTCGTATGGACCCAGAAGCTGCTTATGGCGCACGGACAGAAGCTGAAGTCCAGGTAGACGGGTGCCCCTGCCCTCCGCCTGCGGTTCGGTCACTCCTTCCGCGGGGTCTGCAGCTGCGCGGCCCCAGCGGAGGTTTCTGCGCACAAGCACCGGGTGCTCCGAAGTCCGGTACCGCACTGAGGGAAGTCTCCTTTCCAGGGCGGGGAAGCTGTTGCCGGCCGTTCAGTTCCTTCAGAAGAGCATCCAGCGCCACTGGGAGGACATCTCCAAACTGTACGTGTTGCCGGAGTGGTTGGTGGGCCGGGCAGGGCTTGGACTGTCGCCAGCTGGTTCCCGCTGGTTCCACGCGGGGGCTGCTCCCCGCGTTGTCTGATTTGGGGACAGAAAATCCTGGTGGTGGATGTGCTTGTTCCCATGCCGCTGGCAAACTAAACGCGCTGGGCTGTCCCGCGGTGGGCTCCGGGAGAGCGCTCCCAGGGAGGCAAGAGGCCCTGCCGCTTGGATGAGCAGGGAGGGTCCAAAGCCTCCCTCCTCCTGTTCAGGTGGCGTCGCCCTGGCCCTCGCACTTCCTGCCCCTCCCCCGGGCCCGGAGGATCTGCGCTCGGCCTCTTCTGGGGGTCTCCCCTCCAGCTGGGGTCAGGTGTGCAGGGGGGGGGGGCGGCTCCGACGTGCTGTTTCCAGGCTTGGTGCTCAGTTGTCCCTACTCTGCCCTGAAGGTCTGCTTTGTGCCTGCCCGTGTGGCTCAGGTCCCCCGGTCCTCCTGTCTGTCCCGAGCACTTTCTTGGTCTTCACGTGTCTCCAACAAACCATTGTTCTTGGAGGCTCTTTCTGAGCTCCAGGCTGCCCGCAGGGTGGCTGGAGGCTCCTCTGGGGAGCGGTCTTCCCTGTGCTGCGGTTCCATCGGGCTCCCACCAAGAAGCGGTGTTAGATCTGTTCCATGTCACTGGGTGTCGACGTGGACGCGACATGCTTGGACGCAGAGTCAGCCCAGCCGGCTTCCGTGCTGCCTGCGCTACGGGACCTGGTGCTGTTTCCCATCTCTGCGGCCCGCACGGGCTGGCCGGGTGCCGTCTGCTCTGCTCTGCGCTGACGGACCCTCGTACTGTCAGGCCGTCCCCCAAGGGCTTCTACATTGAGATGCAATAGGGATTTTTCTCTGTTGGTGTGTGGGGCTCATGTGTTAAATGTGCTCCCATTCCTCGAGACAGCCCCTTTCTTGGGTGTCCGGAGGGACTGACTGGGGGCCGAGTGGTGTCCAGAGAAGGCGGCGTTGGGGGATGTTCGGATGGGGGCCCGTGGCGGGTGTTTCTGGGCTCTGGAGCAGGTGGTCGAGTGCTGCATGAGCGGGGCTCTCGATGGGGTGGGAGACGCTCGTCGGCCTTGCTGACGGCCTCCTGTGTGCCTTCGCAGCTGTGACTGGAACCGCTACAACATGCAGTACGCCCTGGCAATTTCCAAGCAGCGGGGTGTGAAGCGCCCCTCGGACCCGCCGGGAAGTGAGGAGGAAGCAGGTCCGTCCGATGACGACGAGGACAGTCTGCACCTCCTCCGGGGGCACCCCGGGGAGGTGGACACGGATGGGCCGCTGCCCTAGAGCCGCCCTGCTGCAGGCCCGCTGGCCATGCTTGAGACGCCGGGGGAGGTGGACGCCGCTGGAGGGTGGGGCTCTGTCCCCGAGGCTGGCGCTTCTGTGCGAAGCTGTCGCGGCCGCAGGGTCAGTGAGCTCACGGCCCAGAGCTGGCACGTGAGCGAAAGTGGACGTGGAGCCTCTGCTGCTGAAAACTGAGAGGCGAGTGGGATCATGTGTGTGGACTCAGACTTTGTATGAGAAATTTTACATTTTTAATACGAAGTTTTGACAATAAATTTAGGGATGAAAATGTATTTTTCTAAAAAGTAGCTATGGGTTAAGTCTGGCCTCTGAATTTGAAACATTGGTGCTGTACCCTGAACGTGACTGTCCTGGGGAGAGCAGGGCCACCTGCCTGCCGGCACCTCCTGTCCCCTTGCTCGGCTGCCCTGTAGTAGAGCCTTTTTGCAGCAGACTAGTACCTCGGTAGCTGGTCTTTCTGTTGTGCGTGCGCAAGCAGCCCACTTGCTTGGTACAAATTTTGGTGGCCCAGATGGAATCCAAGTCCTGGCTGGACGACAGCTCGTGGCTTGCTGGCACTGCGTTGGGAATGGGGCCTGGATGACCCACCTCAGCAGCTGCCTAGGTGGCTTTGCCTGGACGACTTGTCCTCGACAGCTCCATCCAGCACAGTGGCAGCCACCTTGGGCGCGTTGCAGGTCCACTTTTGCAGAAAGAGGCTGTGGAACAAGAAGTCTTCTGGGTGAAGGTCTAGGTGCCTGGGTCCAAAAGCTGTTTTCTCTCCCTGGTATTGACCCTCGTTCAGAGGTCCTGGTAACCTGAACGTGGTCTAGATTCTCTTGGGAACTCAGAGCTGAAGTTTGTCTTTGGTGTGATTCAGAGCCAGAAGTTTGTCTGGATCGAGGCCTGTGAATGTGTGTGGATGAGTGGTACGTATTACTGTCTCTTACTGTTGTTAGTTTAAACTGAACTGGCTATGTGGGGACTGACCACAGCAAACTGCCCCCAGGAGTAACCTGATGAGTCTTCTGAGTCCAAAGAAAAGTGCCACTGTTCCTCCAGGCCTTTGCGACGTTCCCAGGTGACTGGGGAATTTGCTCAGGGGTCGGGGCTTCTGCCTGTGACCTGCCTGCATTGTTGGTGGGGAAGCAGCTGGCCCTGGCAGCCCTGCTGGGGGTTACACACCCGAGCCTTGCCGGCACCAGTAGGGAGTAGTTGCTGCAAATACCACCCGGTCCGAGCTGACCCAGCGCCCCTTAAAAAAAACGATCGCTGCAGCCACTGGGGGAGAGCCCCAAAATGGGAACTGCAAATGGTGTACCAGCCTGCAGCCCAGTGGGATGCAGTCTCCAAAATCGGGGCACTTTTATTTTGAGCTTCTGAAAAAGGTGATTATATATGTATTTTAATACTACCTGGCCCCAATATCAATTGGAGTTAGGGGAGAAATAGCCCAAAAATGGGTTCTCAGAGGGTCATACCTTTATTGTACCTGGGTTTACTAGGAGTCAAATGGGATCTTGTTTCTGTTACAAAAATTTGTCAGCAAGAAAATGACATAATATGATGAAACATTAGTCAGTGAATTCAATGTAAATGAAAGTTTTCAGGTGGACTCTGTAGGAATAATTTTGTTTCAGGTACGCCTGTCTAAAAATAGTTTCTCCAGATTTTGGTAATTTGAAATTTGGTTTTGCGAAGTTAAGTTGAATGAAGGAAATTTATACAATGTCCGGATCATTTCCAGGTAGGATCAGATACTGAAACACTAAAAACAAGTCCAAGTTCACCTGCTTTTGTCCTCTTACTAGAGAAAAACTAAAGATGTTTTGGCTTTTCGGACACACACCCCCGCTGAGGACGAAGCTGCTGTGAGAAGATGTGCATTGCCAGCGGTTACAGGCGATGCTCGCCGGCTGGCCGGTCGGGAAGCGCGGGTCCGGCCGCCTGCTCACGGTTGTCTCCTTCGTGGTTTCCGCAGGAGATAAAGGTTGTTAAGGCTTAAAAATTGCAACATACGTAATTAAAGCTTCTAGAAATAACAAAGGAAACATTTCAGTATGCAAGGCAGGGAGCATGTGTGTGTTTTCAGTAAAAGGAGGTATGAGATGTAGAAATACAGTTCATTAAGGGGAAAGAAGGTAATTTTGCCTTAAAGCTGGTTATTCCCCAAAGGGGGAGAAAATAAGAGACAAACTTAATACGGACATGGAAGGTTGTGGAGGGTTCGTGGGAAGGGAGCCCTGGGAGAGGAGCTTTGCGCTTGGTCAGGACTGGCTGTGGCTAGATTGAATTAAAGTAAATGAGTTTTATTAAAAGCGAGCAGGTGCAAAACTGGAATTTGGTATTCTCTCTCTGTTAGGAGAACAAGGTTTCCTTGGAATATTGATGGCTGTTGGTGAGACTGTAAAGGTTTCTTTCCCTGTTCAGTAAGGTGGTGTAACTTTCTGTACTTGCCTTTGAAACCTTTTGTTGTCACTTGGTTAAATGAGTGAGTATCATTTCCCCATGACCTACGATCCTGTTCAGCCAGGTGTTTTAAAACCTTTTTGATATTTTTGACAAACTTCCCAAAGATCAAATTCCAGCTGAAATTCATCTGACCTATAGCTAACTGAGGTTTTCCAGTGACCCCCGGAACACCTCAAGAAATTTATTTTCTCTTTATGAGAGATATTAAACTAATTAGATTGACTTGTGCATTCAGTTGCATGGGAAGCATTGTCAAACGAGTGGGGATAAACCTTCTTAGGTTGTATTATGTGAGTAAATGTCATTAATACAAATGTTCTAGAAACTACGTGGAATTTCTAAAATTTGAACATGCTTTGGTATAACATCAGTCATCATTCTAGTCATTATGTTAAAATGTCTGTCACAGCAGCGACCATACTCCTTTGTCAGTTGCATCAGATGTCGGGTATCTTTAACCGTGTCTGTGTCAGTCTCTTGTCCCTTATAGACAGTTACCGTTTTACTCTGATGCTTTTGTAAAAATGCTGTATCTTCAAGAAGATTCACAGAAAGGACTTTGACAAGTACAGGCTTCTGGTAACGTTCAGGCCGTACCACTGAACTGGGTAAGAAATTGAATAATTCTAATGGAAACCCTGAGGGCTTCACCAAACTGTTAACAAAAGATCGAGATCAAGGATTAGTTGCACAGGACTGAGTGAACTGACGAATATGGCTATAGTGTTTGGGGGGTTTTTTTGTCTGAAATATTACTGGCTTTCAATCCGTGTTTTCCAACTATAAGGAAACCTTTCCCTTTAAGCTAATTATGACTTACAGCAACTTGGTAAATTATACCTTTGTAAGTGGAATTGAAACATTTTATCTTTTCTGTCTACCTGAACCCTCCAGAAATTGGAAATTCATATGTTCCTAGCAGCCTTATCAGGTAAATAAAGAAGGCCACCTCCAGACAGGTGCAGGAATCTCCAGACACCTGGGGGACCTTGAGAAGAGAGCAATTCACCAGATCTACAGATATTGCAGGCAGAATCTGATGAAAAGCCCTTGGTATGGCTTTCCTGGCCTTGAGAGGCCTTTGAAAAGTTCAATCTGAGATTCCTTATGAAGAGTTCCAGGAAAGCCAATTTAAAAGAACCTATATGCTCACTTACACTTATATAATTAGGCCAAGGTTTTTGAAACCAGACTTATTTTGCAAACTAATTAGTCTTAATTTGGCTATGTTTCATAGAAATGAGGATAATTTTAGAAACAGATTATATACCTTAAAGAAGACTTTGGCAAAGATTTGCCAAGAAACTAACCTGACCTGGGACAAGACCTTGCCCATTGTCCCAAAGCAGGCTCCCAAGGAGCCCCTGTGGGCTGTTACTTGGGAGACCGTCCTCTACAGCACATGTGACCTGGGGAATCCAGAGGGCCAAAGAGGTGAAGAACTTGAGCTTGTCAGCTATGTATAGACCTTAGGCTGTTCATTAACTGCTCTCCATAAATTCGCCTCTAGCAGATTAATGTTTCTTCCTCATCCTCCTATTCTTCTGCGTCCAGGAGACTAGGCACCACTGAAGTCCTGGCAGGATCAAGCATCCTAGAGACCAGCTCCAGCCCCTGGGGTGGGGTAGGACTGAACGAGGGAGGTGCTCGTGGTGACTCGCTCGTCTGTATAGCTGCAGTGCATGAAGCCCTGGGTGCGCCACTCGTGAGTCAGGTTAGTTCCCGCCCAGCCCAGGGAACCGCCGAGACCACTCCATCCAAGTAAGACAGGGAACAGGAACTAGAGAGGGAGTGTCACAGAACTCGGGATGTCCGGACGTGGGTTGGTGGCAGACCCCAACACTGACTTTGCACTCCCCGCTGTGACTGCGAACCCTTAATGATCTTAAATTGCTTTCGAGGAAGAAACTGTAAGGAGGAAAATGAGGAGGCGTCAGGCTGACTAGCAGGCGGGTCCTCCCAGTCCAGTAGGGTTGTCTGCTTGTCGTCGGTGCGGTCTTGTCTCTTGTGAAAGTCTGTGTGGCACGTGAGTGTGCAGTCGTTCCCTGTGTGAACAGAACAGTGTGTCCCAGAGCCCTTCTGCCCCGACCTACTGAGCCAGAAGATAAATACACTCACAGTCCTGTATTTTCAGACACAAATAACTCATCTGTCAATGATCCCCATGGTCCTGAAGAGAACTGGGTGGACCCTGTTTTTTTTTTCCCCCCTATTCCACCTGCCTCCTGCCAGTTGTCCCGCACTGAGCTTGGGATACAAGAACTGAATCGCCTCCCAAAAGCCATGGCAGCAAGGGCGAAGAGGGACCTGGGTCTGTCATCCTAATCCTCGTAGTCGGGGAAAAATATACTCAGCCCTGCCAGCCAAAAACGTCTCCCAGCTCCCCCATTAATTATAAGAGAACTAAATAATATGACCTTGACCTTCCTCTAGAGGCCTCCCTAGCGTCCACTCCCAAAACAGAAATTCCCTGCTATTAATAAGACTTCTCCTTGTACACTATGCAATTCTCTTAATGCTGAGAACTTAAATGCCTCCCTTCAGAGCTTGGACCCACCATTCACCCACAATCCAGGACACCTCGCTGATGCCAGCCTTACGAGTTGCAGCCACTCCAGGGGGGAGTCCAAAGTGGGTCAGCACGGGCACGGACCCCAACCAAACATGGGTGAGCCTCCCAGGATGCTCTCCCGTCTTTCCCGGAGAGCCGGACAACATGCTGGCCACCGAGAGCCCCTCCAGCAGCAAGAATGGCTCAAGCATGCCAAAATAGAACCTGTGAAACAGGCCCCCAAGGAGGGCTGTGGCTTACCAGACCCTACGAGTTGGGCCCATTGTCTTCCTCGTGTCACTCATGTGCCACTGTCTCATCTTTGGCCTCAGCCCTTTTCTCTCCAGAAAAACATGTGGGAGTGGTTTCTCTGGGGCCCAGAGAGCCTGCTGCCCAAAGGAAATGCCACCAACAAAGCCCCTGTGGCCCCCAGGAAAGATGAGATGGAATCTAGGTGTTAAGGCCTAACCTCTGGTGCTTAGTCTAGTTTCACCTGCTGGCAGGGGGCCCTGTGCCAAGGCCTCCCACCTGACACATCGGATCAGTTCCTAGTGCAAAGCCTCTAGGTGTGACACCCTGACTTGGCAAGCCGTGTGCAGAGGGGCTGCTCACGACACCTCAGTTCAAGGCGGCAACAGCGTGCCGTGTGCAGAAATGCTGCACCTGGCTCTTCCCTCTGGCCGGCGGTGAGCACGTGAGTCCACCCAACTCGCAGACGCCGCCCTCCCTCCAGACCAGACCTGTAAAGCAGCTCTGCTGACGGCCTTTCAGGGGAGCGTCCAGAGCGGAAGCTCCGACTTCTCCATCCTTTGTCCAAGGAATAAACCTTCCCTTTGTTCCTGAACCCACTTGGCTTAGTTTTACTGCTGTCAGTGACACCAGGCAGGAGGACCCCTGCGGGGGCCTGACTCAAAAGGGTCGGTAACATGTCCACTCTGAGATAAGTATTCTTCCCCCAGGAAAGCAGACAAAAAGGAAGAGTGCCTCAGGACTGATGAGCGCAGGTGCGGCTCGGCACTAGGACCAGCAGCACCGCGGGAAGCGGCTGCTGGCCACGAGACTACCCTTCAAAATCTAACCACCTCTGTGGGGGTGCTGAGCAAAACACTAGCCTCTAGTTTACACCAATTCAAGGTGTTGGTGAACTCCTTGGATCCTAGAACGGCCCTGGATTACCTCCTGGCGGAGCAAGGCCATGTCTGCGGGGTTGCTAACAGTGCCTGCCGCACGAGGACAGGTACCACTAGTCAGATAACAAAGAAAATACACCAACAGGACGGCCGGTTATGCGGGGTCGGTAATCCTGCCCAGGACACATGGAATTCTTTATACAAAGCATTTTCTCCCCAGCAAGTCTTGGTTACATGGCTATGCCCACCGATATTTCCTTTGGTCACAGCCACGTTGATTCTTCTGTTTGAGCCCCTTAATGTTTTAAATGTATTTATTTATTTAAATTGAAACATAATTGATTTACAATATTGTTAGTTTCAGGTGTACAGCAAAGTGATTCGGTTATACATATGTATTTCAGATTCTTGACTATTTTAAGTTATTAAAGTTCCCTGGGCTGTAAAGTAAATCTTTTGTTGTCTATTTTAGGTATAGTGGTGTGTATCTGTTAATTCCATACTCCTAATTTATCCCTTGCCCCTCCCTCCTTTGGTAACTGTAAGTTTGTTTTCTGTGTCTGTCAGTCTATTTCTGTTCTATAAATATATTCATTTGTATTTTTTAGATTCCACATATAAGTGGTATATTTGTTTTTCTTTGACTTTTGTCAGTGTGATTATCTCTAGGACCATCTGCGTTGCTGCAAATGGCATTATTTCACTTTTTTTAATGGCTGAGTTTCCATGTGTTGGCTATTGTAACTAGTGCTGCTATGAACAATTAGGGTGCGTGTATCTTTTTGAATTAGAGTTTTTATGTTTTCCTGATGTATGCCCAGGAGCAGGACTGCTGGATCATATGGCAGGTCTATTTTTAGTTTTTTAAGGAGCCTCCATACTGGTTGCACCAGTTTGCATTCCCACCATCAGTGTAGGAGGGATCCCTGTTCTCCACACCCTCATCAGCATTTATTATTTGTAGACTTTGATGATGGCCATTCTGACAAGTATGAGGTGATAACTCATTGTAGTTTTGATTCGCATTTCTCTGATAATTAACGATGTTGAGCATCTGTTCACATGCCTGTCTGGGCTTATAATTCCTAACTTTCTTGTCAAGTTTGTGTCTCAAAGGCTGTAGGCCACCAGTTTTCCTGTCATCACCCGGAACTGAAGCGATACCAACCCCTCCGACAGCTCAACGTAAACCTGTTTCACTCCTGAAGCCCTTGCTGGGCCTGCACCCCTTAGCAGCAAGAAGCAGCTGGAGCGGGTGGTCGCCCCTGATCCCTCAAGATTGAGGAATGAACCAAAGACAGCAGTGGACTGAAACATACCCTGTTAATTTACAAGGCCCATGAGGTAGAAACAAGATGACACAGCGAACACCAAGCTCCTTTTGCAGACCAGGGAAATGGCAGATAGGAAACAACGTGCTGACAGCAGGCACACTGAGGGGCTAGAAGGAGGGACAGTGAACTCTAGACCTCACAGGTGGAAAATCCAATGCATGTTACATATGACACCCCCCCCAATTTGCACATGCGACCCATGAAGAGGCAGGAAGAGGGGGTCCCCGCGCTGCGTAAAGAGCTCTTGAAGCCCACATTGCTTCCCACCAATCACATCCCAGCCCCCTCCCCTTCTTGTTCCATACTTCCCTGGTAAATACCCCAGCCCAAAGCCCACGGGGCCACGGATCTGAGCATCGCTCCGGCCTCCTTCCCGGGACCCCTGCGGTCAAGCCCGCTGTCTGCAGAAACCTGGCCTCCGTTGCACAGCGAGCTCCTTTACAAAAGGGCCAACGTCAGTGGAAATTCTAAGGCCAGCAGCTGGAGGGGGCGCCGGGCGTGAGGACCCCACGTGGGTCCCGACTGCGCACGGCCAGGAAAACGGGGCGGTGATGGGAACTGGACATCTGGGCGCCGGCCACTCGGTGTCACGGAGTCACGTTGAGGCCTGACGGCGACACCGGAGGCCGTATCTTAGCGAAGCGCTCCCCCTGGGAACGCCAACGGCGAGGAACGGGCAATGCCCCGGGCCACACGGACCCGAAGTCCGGCCTCCAGCACTCGCGGGGCTGAGCCCGAGCCAGGGGCAACTGCGCAGGCGCGGGCCCGCCCACCGGCGCTCGCGGGCGGGGCGGGGCGGGCGGCTGTGCGCAGGCGCGGGCCCGCCCACCGTGACCCTGTGACCCCGCTGTCCCAGTGCAGCATGGCGGCCCTCAGGTCTCTGCTGGCGTCCAGGCTGGCGGTGACCCCCTTGTTCGCGCTGCGCCCCGTCCTGCTGCCTCTGCCCTTGAGCGGACTGGCGGCCTCCCCGCGCGCGGCCCTCCACGCCTCCGCGCCGCGCCCCGGGACCAGGGTCGCGCTGGTGAGCGGGCGGGGCGTGGGGACGAGGGGGCGGGGGGGCGGGGCGGGCCGAGGTCGACCTTCCCACCCACCCCCGCCCGCGGCCGGTCCCTCCCCCACGAAGTCCGCCCCTTTCCCCGCAGGTCGGCCCCTCTGGCTCCCCCACGTCGCTCCCCCGACGTCGGCCCGCCGGGTGGGCCCCGTGACCCCCCTGACCGCCGCTCCACTCCCGCAGGTGCTGTCCGGATGCGGCGTCTACGACGGGACTGAGCTCCACGAGGCCTCATCGTAAGCCTCTGGGCCGCTCGTCGTCGGGAGGGCGGTCCTCCTCTGAACCGTTGGCAGAAACCCGCCTCCTGATTCGAGAGGCGGAGATGACTGACGCGACACAGGGAGTCGCGAGCGGAAACGTGTGAATCACGCGTGTGAAATACAGGGAGACACAGAACGAGCTTTTAGTGATGCTGTCCCTCAGCGGGAACCGCTTCACACCCCCGTCTGCTGTTTTTCCACCCCCCGCTGTTGGAATCACACTGTCCTGCGTTCTGGAACCAGAGCTATTTTCTATCTTTACGGCGCGGTTTTAAGGGCTGTGCAGCCGCCTCTGTAGATGAGTGTCACAGATGTAACCTGTCAGCTGTTGCTCAGTAGTTTGCATTTTGATTTTTTATTTGCTTAGAAGTTCCTGTGAGCGTGACGGTGGGGACTGTCAAGTTTGGAGTCTAAGTTGTGGGGGAGAGCTAGGTAATGGTTGGGGAACACCCCCGCCCCAAGCCCAGGGCCTCTCTGGTACCCAGAGGAGCCAGAGGCTGGTAACTATGCACTGCTGCCCAGCCTTCTCATTGGGAATGGCCAGCACGTGCTGGTGTTGGCCAGACATGTCGCGAACTTTGGAGTGTGCTGGGCTGGTGGGGGCAGAGGGCCAGACGAGTTTCCTGATGGAGGCTGGGAGAGGGGGCACGAGAGGAGGAGGCTGGAGTAGCCGCCAGCAGCTTAAAACCTTCCCAGCAGAGCAAGGAGTTGTGTGTGTGTCTGAGAGGTTCCGAGGAGCAGCGTCCAAGTCCAGGTGGTCCTAGCCCTGCCAGTGAAGGGCTGTGACCTTGGGGTCACACTCTTGTGCTTCCTCCTTGCCTGTAAAGGGGTAGTGACAGCACTCCCTGTCTGTAAGGGGGGGATGGGTTGCCTGCTGGCATTTGGACTTAGGCCTGGCACAGAGCAACCCTTGGTAAATGCTGCCTCTGGGGGCAGGGACAGAGGCAGGTAGTCCACAGCCCTCAGGAATGCCTGCGTGTCCCCACTCCTTTGACGGGAGTGGAGACCAGGAACTGATCTCACCTTGGAGAGCAAAAGCTCTCAAACCCTCAAGGCCATCGTCGATGGGCCTGTTGGGGGAAGAGTGCCCCAGAGTAGCCTAGGAACCCAAATACCCAGGCTGTGACACCAGCCGGGTCACCTGTCTCTGCGCCCTGGTTTGCAAAGGGAGCTTCAGGGCTCAGTGGTCTTCATAGACAGTTCAGTGACATTACACTCAAACGGTTGTTAGTAAGCCAACCATAATTTTTTGCAAAGTAAACAGAGGTTAACTTAGGAAAGGGGTTTCTAGTTGTCACTCAGCTAAAACTCTTTTTATAAAAACCCATTGTAAGGTAAAGCTGGATTGGGCACACGTCAGAGACTTGTCTGATTTCTTCCCGGGCAGGATCCTGGTTCACCTGAGCCGTGGTGGGGCCGAGGTCCAGATCTTTGCTCCTGACATCTCTCAGATGCACGTGATTGACCACACAAAGGGGCAGCCTTCTGAGGGTGAGAGCAGGTATGTGCCCCCACTCACCCTGGGATGTGCACGGCGGTGAGTTGAAACTCCCTGAGATCCTGCACACAGTTACTTCATCTTAGCTGGGAGCCAAGTCCATATTCTGGTGGACTTCAGAGCAGCAGTCCTCAGGCTGTTCTGTGATAAAGCTCTGAGCCTTGGAATGTTCTTCACCTTCCAGTGCTGCCAAAACAGTGAAGGAAAATTCCCACTGAGTGAGCCCCTCGTACCTTCATTTTGACCAGAGGCGTGTGTGTGCATCTGGTCACGAACCTCATTCACCTGTTTGGGCCCCAAGTGTCTTTGAGCAGCTCCTAGAAGCGTTTCTGTCCCTGAGGGTGTGCAGTCCTGGCCTTGTGTCCTCTAAGACCCACCTCTCCCCTCCTGCCCTGCCTGGACTGCAGGCTGTGGCTCCCAAGTGCCTTCCAGATGGGGCGGTGGGGAGAAGCGGCTCTGACTCCTGGGGGCTGCGGTCCCCCTGGCCAGACACTGGCCCGGGGCTGCACAGCCTGGGCTCACAGGGGCTCCTTTCGTGGCCGGTCCTGGGGCTGTTTCGCTTGTCCCTCGAGGATGCTTCTTAGCTGTCCTCGCGCTGTTCCATCATCTGCCAGTTCCTTGCATCGTGTGCCGTCTGCTCAGGTGCGCGGAAGGGTTCCCGTCTTCCTGGTGGCCCTGACCGACCAGGAGGCTGCATAATCTGGGGAGGTTCTTAAGTGCCAGTCTGATCTGAGCACAGAGCCAGGTCCCTGTGACTGTGGCACCTTTCCTGGAAAGCGACCCCAGCCTGTGAGTGCGCTTCCCCAGGCTGGGAGAGTGCATCCTCCTGTCCCGTGGTGGGCTTCTCCCACCCGTCTCCCGTCTGCCCCTCCATCTGTTGTCTGTCGGCGCACTGAACCTTTCTGGGGGCCTTTCTCTTTTCTTTTCCAGGAACGTTCTGACGGAGTCGGCAAGGATCGCCCGTGGCAAGATCACCGACCTGGCCAAGCTCCGTGCCGCTGACCACGACGCTGCCATCTTCCCCGGGGGCTTCGGAGCTGCCAAAAACTTGTGCGTGTTCCAGCTCGGGTCCCTCTGCTTTTCCCCTGGAGCGTTAGAGGGGGACGCGGTGGTGACGGGAGCCGCTGCTGGGGGGTCAGCCAGGCGGTGGTGGAGCTGCTCTGTGACCAGGAACCTATGGGAGGAGGCTTGGCCGCATTTCCTCGGCTTCTTCCTGAGCGCGCAGGTGGAGCCTGGCCGGTGGGGCCTGGCCGCTGCTGGGGACACGGGCGCCCTCTGAGCGAGGTGCCATGTGGAGTCTGATCACAGCAAAACCACTCTCCCCACATGTGTGTGTGCTCCCCATGGTCACCAGCTCTCCTGTGGACCTTGTGGTGCGGAAAACTGCTTTTCTGGTGGGGCTGTTTGGATGATGGTCCTGACGGGGAAGGGTGTCCTTTCTCAGGCTGCTCTTTGGGTTTCTGCCATGATAAGTGGACCTTCTCCTGGAGGCTGTGAGGTGCTTTGGGCTCCAGGTCATTTTTCTGTTCTCTCGTTCCTCGCCCTCCTCCCGCTCTGGCCTCGCGGTCCCGGCACATCCCTCCCAAAGTGGTGCAGGGCTGCTGCTCTGGAGACAGAAGGGTTCACCTGCAGCTGTCACGGGGCGAGAAGATGTGAAGCAGCTGTGTCCTGCGGTTTTGGGGTTTTAAACATAGTGTAGTGTGCGTACCACCTGGACTACGCACGT
Source organism: Vicugna pacos (assembly GCF_048564905.1). Lineage (NCBI taxonomy): Eukaryota > Metazoa > Chordata > Mammalia > Artiodactyla > Camelidae > Vicugna > Vicugna pacos. The sequence goes on from NC_132987.1 coordinate 122,831,573, forward strand.
ACAGACGGAAACAACAGACCCGTAAATCAGGTGTTCTCCTGTGTCACGGATGAGAACGTTGCTCCGTCCCAGGCCCGGGGCCTCTGGTGACACAGTGCCTGGCTGTGACCTCAGGCAGACAGTGCACCCCGGAGTGAGGGCAGAGGTGGTTCTGTTCCCTGAAGTCCAGCTCTGCTCTTGGCCCTTCCGCCTCCTGGCACCTCACGGGCCCCCTCGCTTGCGGGCGTCACCAGAACACCTCCTTTCTCCAGGTTTCCACTCATTTTCCCACAGTCCTTCCTCCCTCTGGGACCACTGGCCCTCCTCACGTGCACCCCTCTCCCCATATCCAGCCTCTGGAGTGCTCTCTCCGTGTCACCGTCCTCGTCAGCCTCCTGGCAGGAAACAGTGGGTCATTTCCTGCAGCTGAACTTGTGCTTCCAGCGCAACCAGGGTTTCTTTCTCTGAAGGATGAGCTGGATTCACAAACCTATCACCTCCCCTCGGCCCTTAGATCTTGTCTGGGGTGAGGGTAGTTTGAGGGTCTGTTGGGGGTTGGCTGGGAGATGGCAGAGCTCCTCTGTGACCAGGAGCCCATGGGAGGGTAGTCTGGTGTGAGGGTAGTTAGAGGGTCGGCTGGGATGTGTCCCTGGCGTGGCTGACCCACCTCGGGTGACGGAGGAGTGCCGGCTCCAGGAGCCCTGGGTTGCGGTGGGCTGCGTTGGCGCGCGAGGAAGCAGGGCTTCGGATACGTTTGCACATGTGTGAGCTCACACCCCTGGGGAAGCTGCAGCCTGTGGCCGCTGCTCCCATTCTGACCTTTCCAAAGAAATGCCAGCTCCGCATTGGTGGTCTCCTGAGTGGCAGGCAGTGGGCAGCAGGCAAGGTCGGTGTGACAGATGTCCACTGTGGAAACCCAGGTCCTCCTGTGGACCCTTCCCTGGTACCGTTGCTGGCTTTTTATTTCCAAGAGGTTGAGCCATACGGCTGTGTTAAAGATCCAGCCAAACGGTAGCTTCTGTTCTGCGCTGCGTGTTTTCACATAGCTCTGCAGCTCGTCCATTAATTGTCTGACAGCTGCACATGTGGACCCCGCTGCGTGAGCCCCCCAGCGCTGATGGGGGCTCGTGGCCTCCAGTCCTCTTTCATCCTCGTGGCTTTTTGGAGGTGAGAGTGACGCATGTGTGTTTAAAGTGTAGAATCTGACCCACTTTGAGACGCATACACACCCTGGGAAGCCAGCCCCACGGCACGGTAGCGAGCACCCAGCATGCCCATGAGTTGTCCTGTCCTGGGCGCTCAACCACCAGGCACCCGGGGCAGAGGCATCGACCCCAAGAACAGGAAGCAGAGCTCTTGGCAAACAGGTGTGGTGTTTGACATTTGCTGAGTCTCAGCAATTTATCTTCCCAAGAGGTGGTACCGGTGCGAGCCTGCCAGCCAGAGGAAGACCACTGCAGACACCTCAGCATCTTGCTGTCGGGAGAGAGAGGAGGGGTCCTGTGCACTCTGCATCTCTTCCCCTTGCTGAGGTGCAGTTTCCATCGCTGGTGGCACATCTTGTTGCTCCACGATTGATGGATCGACCCCCAAGGACCGTGTGGGCGTAGCTCAGGGCCTGAGCCCCCACCAACTTGGGGCAGCTTCCCCGTTCACCTTTGCCGTCCCCCCTCCTTTTTCTTTCTATGCTACTTTATATTTTAAAAAACAAAAGAAAGATGTATGATTATATAAAAGGCCACATACACGTACTTGCACACACACTTGTTAATTACTCCTGTTGCTGAGAAGTTAAGGGAACACAGGCCCCCTGGGGTGGACTGGGGGCTCCCCACACAGGCGTGGGGCCCCGAGATCTCAGGAGGCCTCTTCTCTCGTGGCAGGAGCACGTTCGCCGTGGACGGGAAAGACTGCCGGGTGGACCGAGACGTGGAGCGCGTCCTGAAGGAGTTCCACCAGGCCGGGAAGCCCATCGGGTGCGTGCGCCGCGCGGCCTGCAGGGTGGGCGCGGCGGCCGGGCGCGCTGCGGGAGCTGCTGCTCTGAGCTGTGTGCTTTTGGAAACTCGGCCCCTTTCCTCTTTATAACCCAGGGGGTTTCATGCGATGTCACAGGTGCCTTCCAGCTCTGAAAATTCTGTGGTTATGTGGTTATAGTAATTTCTCCTGATGACCTAGTTGGGGGCAGGGGCAGTTCTGTCAGCGTCCAGCAGAGTATCCATCCCTGCCTGGCCTGCGCCTGGCTGCCGCCTTCCTGACGCGGCTCGGAGCGGCCCCTCAGCTGCTGCCCCGTTGGTGCTCTGCCACCGCTGCCACGGGCATCGTCTCCTACACCCGTGGCTCTTGGTTGCTTTCCCCGGGGGCCACGGGCCAATCCTTCTCTGCTGCCCCAGGACTGGGTTCTGTTGCAGCTGCATGCTGGGCCACATCACGAGCCCAGCCACAGCCCATGCCTGGACCCCTGTCCTCAGCCTGGTGAGGTCGGCCGTAACCACACCCGGAGGCCCCAGAAACAAGTGATGGCGACTCCGCTGTCAGACCTGCTGGTCCTGTGGCCCTTCCCACCAGCGTCCCAGCAGGGGCTCCTCGTCCTGCTCTGACTTGAGTGTCCCAGGGCGGTGCTGGAGCAAGTGGCTGCAGGCTTGGGGTCGTCCCTGGCTGGGGAGGCCTCTCAGCAGCGCCGTGGTGAGCAGGCCCTCTGCCAGGTGGCTCGCTGCCTTTTATCAGCCGACTGGAAAGGAACGAGGTTACCAGTCTGACTGGGGCATGGAGACTGGAGGGGACGGGTCCCACCAGGGGTCAGCGTCCTTCATGGACCCACTGTCACCACTGGGGGCCCTGCCTGGTCCGCCCGCAGACGCACCTCCCGCTTCCCCCTCCGTGCCCCTGGGTACGGAGGAGCTGGTGCCCAGGGAGGGAGGGAGGTCGGTCGCCTCCTGGGACGCCTCATGGGGGCAGCACTTGTTCATGCAGGCGGGCACCAGGGAGGGCCCCAGTGCCCGCCCTCTGTGGTGGATTCAGCAGCACGACAGACAGGACAGATGCTGAGCAGATTGGCCCCCTCACTGCGGGCATCCCGCCCACTCGATTGCACAGATGGAGAGCAGCCCGCTCCCCTGGGTGGGGCGCAGGATGGGGACACTGCACGTACCCACCGCCCTGTGTCGTTAGGGCTCTGTTCAGCTCCTCCTGCAGCGCTTTGCTCGGCCTTCTCTTTCCAGCAGCAGTAGCATTATCCCGCCTCTGGCAGGCCCCCTTCCCAGGCCAGGTGCACCGAGCCGTCCCACCACTCCACTGCACAGACAGAGTGTGGGGTTCCACGGCTCTGCCGCCTGCCTGGTGCGTCCCTCCCCCAGCGCGGGAGCGTTGGTGTTCACAGCCAGAGACAGCCGGGCAGCCTGAATGGCCAGACTGGAGGCTCATGGCGTGGCCTTCATCTTTGGAGATCGCCCACCCCACGTTGGGCGCCTGTGGAACCTCGCGACCCAGCAGGCTCCCAAGGTGTCAGTTCCAGTGATGTCTCACCCATTTGGGTCTGAAGAGGTTTATCTCAGGTCCCTAAGTAGAGGTTGTTCAGGTGTCACGACGTGCAGCAAGTGTGTGAACACATTTGTATGATGTTTTATTCCAGCTCGTTACAGCAGCTTGGACATGGGGCCTTTGAAGGCAATACAGAGAGCCAGAACCAGGAGGCAGGGGTGCAGCCCCCCTGGGGAACGGGCCGTCCCTGACAGGTGCATGATGGGCCAGCCTGGCCTGGTGCTGCTGTGGCTCATGTCCCGTGTGTCCTCTTGGGGACAGGACACTGGTGGGCCCTTGGCTCCCGGAAGCCTTGGTTTTGGCTAAACCGATGGGCTCATGATCTTCTGGTCTGGAGACCCCCTGGTGAAGAGCAGGTCCTCGGAGGAACCCTGGGGACAGGCGTCCAGTGTGAACTTGCAGGGCTCAGGGCCCCGGGACGGCCTGTCTGTGGGGAGGGGAGGGCTCAGTGCTCTGCAGGGTCGAGCTCCCCGGGCTCTTGCGCCCCCGTCCAGTCCCTACAGCTGTGCTTCTCTGCTTCCACGTGACCAGTGACCTTCAATCTGGGGCCGAAGACAACTCGGCCATCTGTGGCCTCCTCTCTTAAGTCAGCCTCCCCGCTCTGGACACCACATCAGGTTCCTGGTGCGCATCCAGCAGCTGGGCTCAGCTAGCCTCCCTCCATGGCTGCCCCGCCAGCACCGGGTGCCCAGAGGCTCCCCCAGCTCCACCATCGCCACCGCTGCGGGCAACCCAGGGTCAGGGGTCAGCCTCCAGCCCTCAGAACTGTCCTTCGCCCCCATGGCACTAGGGTAGTGCCCCTTTTCCAGATCAGCCGTGTTGTCCGAGTGGCCTTGCCGTGCCCCAGCCCAATGTCCACACGCACAAGCCTGAGCCGACCCTCTTCTCTTCACCTTTCAGCTTGTGCTGCATCGCCCCTGTCCTCGCGGCCAAAGTGCTGAGCGGCATCGAGGTCACTGTGGGCCACGAGCAGGAGGAAGGCGGCAGGTGGCCATACGCTGGGACTGCGGAGGCCATCAAAGCCCTGGGCGCCAAGCACTGTGTGAAGGAAGTGACCATATCCTTCCAGCATCCAGAGCGGCATGGGGGACCCCTGGCGCCTCCGTGCTGCCCTGCAGGGGGTGCCCAGGGCGTGTGTGTGATGGGACGTAGTACCCGAGGTGGTGACGCCTCCATCGTCTCATGCTGAGTTCCCAAGTCCCTGCAGTGACGCTGGCTGAGCTCAGCACACCCCAGGCGCACAGTACGTTCAGTTGGGCAAGGAGACAGCCTTGGGCCTGAGGGGGATGACCCGTGGTGCAGAGGCTGGGGTGCTGCCTGGAGGTGGAGGGAGAAGGAGTGCCCCTTGGCAGGGTGGAAGGAGTTTGGGGGATTGAGGGCTTCCTGTCTTTATTTGGGAGAAGTTCCCTGGGTGATGTGGATGGATTGCTGCGCCAGGCAGCCTCATCACCTCTGTCCCGTGAGTGGGTCTTCTGTGTTGGGAGGTGGTGGACTGAGGGTGCCAGGGTACTGGGGCAGAGATCTGTGGGCTTGGAGAGCCTCAGGCCACAGGCTGACCACCGTCCTGGTCCGCATCTGGACGCAGAGGGTCTCCATGTGGGCCGGAGTTGGGACAGAGCAGCACACTGCCTGAGGAGGTGCTGGAGGCCAGCCCGTTACCCTCTGGATGTCTGTCCCAAAGGGCATCTGTCCGAAGGGGGCTTGCTCTCCTAGGGTTTGTGTCTCCTTGCGGGCGGTTTCAGGTGTAAGTGTCCACCTCCCATCAGCGTAGGGTGGCCAGCCCTGGGGCCTTGGCTTGAGTCCAGGGAGCGGGTCTGAGGGTGGAGGCGAGGCTGGGTGTGGGTGATGTGGGGCAGGAGCCTGATGGGGTCAAGGGTGGGTCCCGGGTCGGGCTGCCCATGGTGGTCGTGGCAGGCGCTCACACAGGCTAAGTGTGGCTTCTTGATCTGAAAGATGCGGGGCTGCCTCCGCCTTCAGGGTCGTGGGCTCCTGGCAGTGCTGGCACCTGGCCTGGCTCTGTGGGGTGCTGGTCCCTGAGCCTGCTGCCGGGACGCCTGTTACCGGCTCTCCCAGAGGTAGCACAGGTGGTGCAGAATGACCCTTCCTGGTGATGGCGGGGCGGGACACACGTCTGTGGCGGTGGCTGGGGCTGCTTTCTGCCAGACCCCCTCGCTGCGGGATGGGTTTCCCTAACTCGTGTGCACGAAGCTCACGTGGACCGGAAGAACAAGGTGGTCACCACGCCGGCCTTCATGTGCGACACCGCGCTGCACCACGTCCACGACGGGACCGGGGCCATGGTGAAGGAGGTGCTGGAGCTCGCCCGAAAGTGAGGCCACCACCGGGCCAGCTCGCGCCCTGGCCGATGGCTCCCCTCTCAGCTTGAGAGGGGCGGGACTTTATTTCTCTGCTTAAATCTGTGTTTTCTTTCTAAAGAGGGAGCTGGTGCCACATGGGTCAGGGGCAGACAGCGTGAGGCCTTTCCTCCTGGTGGGGAGGGCGGCGGGCAGTGGCCACTGGATCAGAGGCAGCCTCAGAATTGAAATCAAGTCTTCTTTTCAGCAGGAACCTCAGGTAGAGAGAGGTGACCCTGCAGCCCTAATAATCAGGAAACCAAAGTACCATGATTATCGCTAGTTAAAGACGCTCTGATCCGGAGCAGATAAGAGCTGATCAGGACAGTCGGGCTTTGTGGAGCAGGCATGCCCTTTGGCTGGTGAGAATGAGCCCCTCCCCCAGATGGACTCGGGCAGCCCCCTTTCAGGCCTCCTGGGACTGGCTGACTAGGAATATGCACGAAGCTTCTCATGTTAGGGGTGGGCACTCAGCCGTGTGTCGGCCTGCGGGTGGGGCAGTGCAGTTGGCCCCGGGCCCCGAGCTGGGTGGATGGAAGATGGTGCAGGAGGAGCAATAAAGTGTGGCAGCTCGTTGGCTGGTGCTTTCCTCAGTGTGTGGCTTCTGTTCCGGGAGAGAGCACGGTGGGGTGCTTCGTCCATCACAGTGCAGCCCCCTAGTCTGTCCTCCGTGACCCGGGATGGTGCCCTGGACGCATGGTACTACTGTGTTTTTGTCTGGTTTTGATAAAGCTGCTCAGGTCAGCGCTGCAGTCTGTTTAGTATGGCCCAGTTCACGCTGAGCCATGTGGCTGGGGCGCAGAGACACAGGTCCCCCATGCTGCACCCCTTCCCTCTGCCGTTATCAGGTGACGTGCTGGACATGCCTGCGGTGGGTTCCCGGAGTCTGAGGGCAGAGCAGGGCCTGTGGGAGGGACGGTAGAGCCCGGGTCCACAATCGCCGGTTCCCCCAGCTCCCCCGGTGTCGTGCGTCAGCTGGCCTCCGACATTTCTGGTCCTTCCTCCATGGGGGCTCCGTTCTCGTAGCCTGTCTCCCACGGAGCTGGGTCCTCTGGGACAGGAGCCCCGCGGCCCCACTGCAGGCACTGGCCACGCTGGCCATCATTGACCTCTCCTTTGCATGGCCCGTTGGAGGTCAGCGACTCCTTCCCGAGAAACGTGTTCACTGAAACACTTTACAAATAAGCACACGTGTGTGCACATAGAATGCAAAATCACGCACCTTGGTGAGATTTCGTGGTGTGAACCGCTGCTCGGATCCAGGGTAAACAGCGTCACCAGCCTCAGCGCCCCCCCCCCCCCCGGCTCTGGGAGGAAGCCAGGCTGTGGCGCACGTCCCAGCTCTGAGCGCAGGGGGCCTGGCCGCATGACGTCTTGGCCCACGGGCACGGCCTCAGCGCGGCGGCTGCAGGCACGTCTGCTCGGCCGGTGTCCCTGGCCAGCAGGGTGCCGGGTCCGGCCCTGGGGTCTGCCGGGCTTTTGTTTTTCACTCTCGTCACCCTGGTGGGTGTGAATGGCAGTTCCGTGGTTTCCTCTGCCTCTCCCTGGTGTCCGCTGAGGGCCACCCCCTCTCTGTATGTTCCCTGGCCCTTTGGGGACCCTCCGGTGAAATGCCGGTTGGAGTCTCAGGCCATTTCCCTGTCAGTTGCCTGTCTTCCGTGACTGGAGCTCTGTGTGTCCGGGTTACAAGTCCTTTGTCTGTCACACGGACCGCACGTATTCACCCACCTTGTCTTTTCGCTCAGCGGCGTCTTGATGAGCAAACAGCCCTCATCTCACGTGGGCCTGTTACCACCCTCGTGGTGGTGGTTGTCGTCTGGGGAGGAGAACCCTTCCTCCCCAGGTGCGAGGGCACTCTCCTCAGTTACCCTCAGTCACCTGTGTTCACCATTGTTTTGCCTTCGTGAGCAGTTTGTCCAGGACTGACATCTGTGAGTCTCTCTGCTCTGTGTTTGGTTCTTCTCTTCTAGAAATGCCTGGGGATGTGGGGTGGAGCAGAGCCGGGTACAGCAGCCCGTGAGCCATCACTGCGAGGCCGCCCGGGCCCCACGTGCCTGGGGTCGTCCCCTCGGCCTCGGCCAGGGCGTCGTAGGTGCCGTAGGACAGTGTGCCTGAGGAGCAGAGCCGCACTCGAAAACGGCAGGCCAGCTGGATTTCACCACCTCTCCTGCGGAAAGGGCCAAAGGGCAGGTGACCAGATGGTGAAGGGAGAACGCACCAGAAAGTCCCCAGAGAAACGCGTATGTGGTCACTTGACGTCGCGAGTTCACAGTCGTCTGTCCTGGACTTTTCCGTGTGAAGTACCCGATTGTCCCGTCCAGGATGGCTCACTGCGGTGGCGAAACAGGGAAAGCGAACACGCTGTCCTGTCGACGCTGTATCTGCCCACTTCATCCTGGTGCCAGCCCTGGGCGTGGATCCATGACTGGGGATTGAGCCCCCAGGCCCTGTGCCCACGTTGGGTGGGCAGTTCCAGAACTGGGCTGGCCTTGGCCCTGCATGCTACCTGCCAGGTTCTTCCTGCTGCACCTCCGTAGGCGGCAGGCGCAGTGTCGGAAGCCCTGTCCCTTCTTGTTGGCCCTGGAAGTGCTCCGGTGAGAAGGGAGTGGGTGGGCTCTGGCAGGGGGGGCCGTGCTGTCTTTGGAGAGCTGCCACTGCTGCCTTGGTTGGGGCAAGGGGAGGCAGGTGCTCTCTGTGCTGTGTGCTGCAGCCCTGCCCAGGCCCAGGGCTGGTGTGCTCTGGAGTTGAGCACAAAGCCCCACAGTCCTGTTCTGAGGGGGGGCGGGGGTGGGCACACTGCACATCTTTCTGACTGCAGAGTCTGTCAGCTGCACCAGCAACTGAGTGGGGTAAGCGTGGGCAACCCTGGGGGAGACCCACCCAAACTGCAGGACCATGAGCAGTAAAAGGATAGTTGTTTTAAGCCACTAAGTTTTGGGGTGTTTGTTACACAGCAGGAGGTAACTGATACACAGACCCTGCCGGCTGGGCTAGAGGTCCATCCAGCAGGCTGCCCACACTTAACTCCCTGACATGAGGTCTGTGCCCTCCCCCCAGGCAGGGCTCTTGCTCACATGGAGCCCGAGCCCCCAGCACAGGCCTGTGTCAGCGATGCTCTGAACCAGTGTTGGGGTGAGTGACTTCAACACCCTGGGACTTGCCCACCAGTCTGACCAGGCCACAGAGGTTAGGGTCTGGAACGGTCTCCCAGACACCTGTACCTCCAGGTAGGTGGTCGAAGGGAAAGAAACCAGGTGGGTGGCTGGGTCACGGCCTGTCTGTTTTGGGGGTGCAGGAGAAGCCACTTTGGTGGCCTGTGACATTGGTTAACACCACACCTGCCCAGGTGGGACTTGCCCTGTCCTGCCCCGGGTGGCTGGCACCCCGGCTGCGCCACATGCATGCCCCCTCCCTGGCAGGCTTGGGCTCTGAGGGTCAGGAGGAGGGCCCACAGGGCAGAGGGCCCTGAGCCGGGTTGCTGGTGACTCCACAGTGAGGTGGCCACGGGGGCTCACCGTGCGGGGGCTCACTGTGCTGGGGGTCACCCGCTGCGGCGTCAGACCAGGCTGCCTTCTCGTCTTTGTCAGGCCTTTTTTTTAACTTTTTTTAAAAGTTTCATTGTGGTAGAATATGCATAACATAGATTTGTCATTTTAACCATTTTTAAGTGCATTCACACTGTTGAGCAACCATCACCGCTGTCCCATCTCCAGAACTTTTTCAAATCTTCCTAAACTGAAACTCTGTCCCATTAAACACTGGCTCCCCAGCCCCGGCCAGCCCCTCTCCCCCGCCGTCCTGCCTTCAGTCTCTGCGTCTGACTCACCCGGGGACCTCAGGTGAGAGGACTCTGGCGGTGTATGTCCTCTTAGAACTGGCTTACCTCACCAGCACGACGTCCCCAGAGCTCATCGTGTTGTAGCAGGCGTCAGAATGCCCTCCTGAGGCTCACGTCCCCTCGCGAACGGGAATGGTCTCCAGGTCGCGCATGCCTTTTGGCTTTGTGCCTCATGCTGCCTTGAACACCGGTGTGCAAGTGTCTGCGTTCAGCGCTTTGGGGTTTCTCCCCAGACCTGGAGTTGCTAGGTCACGCAGTCATTCTGTTTCAGTTTCTGAGGAGCCACCATGCTGTTATCCACAGCGCCTGTGTTTTGCGTTCCCACCCGCCACACACACGAGTTCCAGTTTCCGCATGCGCTCACCTGACGCAGTTTTAGGTGGCCACCGTCCTGTTGTGCACGAGCGTGCGAGGTGGCCGTGGGGCTCCCCCAGGAGCTGCTGTTGGCCTCAGGGGTCATTTCTCAGTGGTTTTGCTGTCCCTACCTGTGCACCATGCTGGACACCAAGTGACTGGGAGCCCCGGCTGTGATCCTGGGCGGACCTCGGGCTGCGTTGCTGTGGGGTCGCCTGTCCCCCAGGCTCCCCCAGGTGTGCACCTGGGCTGGGAGCCCCCACTGCCGAAGCCAGAGCTGTGCGGCCAGTGTGAAAGGAGTGGTGATTGGCTTCAGGCGACCACGTACGTGGTGAAAATCCGAAGCCATGGCCAGTCCAAGAGAGGAAAGGAGCTGTTTCGTGGGGAAGAAATGCCACGGTGCTCTGTGTGCTCGGAGTCCCCCGGGTGTAGGCAGGAGCTGCCAGGGCTGGGCGCCACAGGCTTCCCAGTGAGGCAGGCCCAGCTCCCTGATGCCCGTGCAGGCAGCCACGGACTCTCCAGCCAGGTCTGGACCTGTGCTCCCAGCAGCCCCATGTGAGTCCCTGTGGAGCTGAGGTAGAGTGTTTTGGGTCCCAGGAGGGGGACAGATTCCCATCTGGTGACGGGGAAGACTTGTGGCAAGAGCTTGAGTGCTGGAAGGATCCAGACGCACTGTGACTGACTGGTGTCCCCAGTCTGTGCTGACACGGTGGGCTGGGGGGAAGAGGACACGGCGGCTGGCGTTTCTGTACCGTGAGAGCGTCTGCCCCGTGGCCACGGTCAGCACTGCCCCCCCACTGGTCCAACGGCAGTGTCCGGCCCAGTTCCTGATCCCTTCTGCTGCGTGAAATCAGGTGAATCATGTGACCACCAAGGCCATGAAGAAACAGGTGACAACACCTGCTCGCCAGGACTTGGGCTATGTACGTGCATGCGTGTGTGTGTGTGTGTGTGTGGTTGGGTGTATGTGTGTGTGTGAGTATATGTGCATGTGTATATAGATGTGTCCGTGCAGGTCTGTGTGTGTGTTGGTGCGTGTGTGTGCACGCGTGTGTATCACACACGTTATGGGTGTGTACGTGTGTGTGCCGCACGTCGGGGAGGCGCCGGCCTGTAGGCCCTGCGTAAACGGTAGTGGTCTTTGCTTATCATTTTGCAGCATGAGTCACCTGCTCGGAAGAGCGCGGCAGCTATGGGAGAAGCGGCGGCCGCCCAGCCCTCTGAGCAGCTGAGCTTGGCTGCCAGGTGCAGCAGAACCTTGCGTGAGGAGGTGGGAATGGGGTGGGGTGTTGCTTCCCACCTTAGAAGGAAGCTTCCTTGTTGCTATGGCAACAGCAGCCCAGGACCCCTGCCCCCTCCCCTGCTTGCAAGTGCTTCCTTGGCTCCTGGGTGCCCTCGCTGTGCGGGTCCTGGATCCCCACCTCCCTGCTGGAGGGGAGGGGAACGTGGGGGCTGGATGTGTGAAACAGGGCCCCAGAGGTGTGCTGACCCCACCTGGGGTTGGGGCTGCTTTTAAAGGCAAGAATCAGTGGCTTACTCCTGCCGTGGTGGAGCCTGGCCCAGCCCGGGGGCCCCCCGGCCCCTGACTTGTGGGCACAACTGCTCCATGTCCCCTGTGGCAGCCGAGGTTCCCTAGGTGCGGGGTGCCTAGCGAGGGATGCTTCCGTTTCAGGGGGTTTTCTGAGCAGTGTCTGCCAAGGAGAGGCTGGCGGACAAGGTGGAGACAAAGAACAGTCCGCTTGCCGTGTGGTCTGTGTGGTGTGGCCGAGGGCGGGAGCGGTCCGGGCGTCGGCACCCCGGCGATGAACCTGTGGCGGGTGGGAGGTGGCCCATGGGCCCCGTCCACGGGCCCCTGCGCAGGGCATCCCTCCACTGTTCTGAGGGCAGGTGCGCGTGCACAGTGACAGCTATAAAATCCTCTAGGTGCCGTGCAAACACGCTGGCCTCGTGGTCCTTAATTTCCCAGCAGGGACCTCGGAGCGGCCACTGAAACCCTTCAGTTGCAGGCAGGACTGCAAAGGGCCTGACCCCTCTGTGACTCACTGGTCAGTCTCGGGGTTCTCTGTGCATCTTCCTCCTCATCCTTCAGGGCCCCGGGGCCCCCACTCCTCTCATCCTGTTCCCCCTAGTGTGCCCCCACGTGCCAGGCACTGTCCGTATCTCCTCTCTGAATGTCACTCAGACTCCTGGAGCAGGCGCGTGTGCTCCCTCGGGCCGCTGGAACACGTTACCAGAGGGTGGGCGTCTGGGGCCAGGGTGTGGACGGGGCTGGTTCCTCCTGAGGCTGAGGCACTGTCCCAGCCTCTCCCCCACCTTCTGGGGCTTTGCTGACCGTCTTTGGGCTTCCTTGGCTTGTAGAAGCATCACCCCAGTCTCTGCCTCCATCGTCACAGGGCGTCTCCCTGCGTGCCTGTCTGCTTCCAGGTGTCCCCGTGTTGTAAGGACAGTCGTGTTGGGTTAGCGTCCACCCCAACAACCTCATTTTCACTGGATAATGTTTGCAAAGACCCTGTTTCCAGATAAGGTCAGATCCACAGGTACTGGGTGGTAGGATGCTAACATGAATTTTGGGGGACACTTAAGTCCTTTACAGTGGGCACTAGGATCCCCTTCACAGGAGGGGCACTGAGGTGTAGATCAGGGTCCCCTCTGAGGCCCCGTGCTCACAAGGAGAGGTGGGGACCCAGCTGCTCCCTCTGCAGCCCCACCTGGCGCACACACATGTCTCCTGGCCCTCCTGGGTCTGTGCGGTCGGGGGCCATGGCTGGTCCTGGCTCTGGGCGTCCCCTTGAGGCCCTCGGGTCCCCTGGGACTTGGGCTGAAGGACTGGTGGTCAGGGCTGCCCTGGAGGACGCCCACCCCTCATCCTCACAGGCCTCAGAGAACTCTCGTTTTCTGTTGGGTCACGTCCTGTTTAGAGTTGCCCGGACCCCTCAGAAGCCCCCCGGCCCAGCATCACGCCTCTGCCTGTGAGCAGGTGGCGCAGTGGGGCCCTTGGTACCGGTTTGGAACCCCAGCTGTGTAACCCGTCGACCATTTGCCCGCTGGAGGTAGCGGTCAGCCCTGGCTTGTCTGGTCCAGGGCCCCTCGGGTCTTGTGCACCCCCCGCGCCCACCCCCGTCGTGGGTAGCGTGCCTTTTTGGCTCCAGAAGGGTGTCCCCGGGGTGGGGGGGAGGTGCAGGGACACAGCGGGACTTGGAGGAAATTTATGGAATGCAAGTACCATTGCCCGCGGCTCCTTCTCAAAGGTCCTCCTCGGTATTTCCTGCCTCGCCGTCACGCTGCCCTGCGCCTCCTGCTTCGGGCTGAGGGCAGATGGCAGGAGCACTGAAGTACTTCTCATCAAGAATCTCATGGTGCCCGAGCTGGCCCCGAACAGGAAGCTCCTTGAGACTTGTCGCCGGAAGTCTCTGCGTCGACAGTGGGTGCCGCGTGTGGCCTGTGGTCCTGTGGGGACACTGGACTCAGCCTGGGGAGGGCGCCAGCCGTGCGTGGGGTTCACAGCAGTCTGGAGGAAAGTGGGAAGCCGCCGCGTTAGTCATCTCGGCTGTCGTAACAAAGCACTGCAGACGGGGGTGTGAAGGACAGAAGTTCATTTTCTCACAGTCTGGAGGCTGGAATCTGAGACCCTGGGTCAGCAGGGTCCCCCGCGGCCTCTCTCCTGGGCGTGCAGATGGCCGTCTCCTCCTGGGGCCTCGCATGTGTCCCTCCGTGCGCCTCTGTGTCCTGATCTCCCCCTTCCACGGGGACACCAGTCAGAATTAGCACCCACACTGGTGGCCCCATTGTAACTTAGTCACCTCTTTAAAGGCCCCACTTCCGAATATAGTCACGTGCCGAGGTCTTGGGGGCCAGGGCTTTGACCTGTGGGTTTTGGGAACACAGTTCAGCCCATGAAGCCACCTTTTTTATTTTTGAAGAGCAGCGTAGAGGCTGATGGTGACACTGCGGACCCCCACGGGTCAGGCAGTGCCCCTCTGACGCAGGACGGCTCGTTCTGGGTGGGCCCGTGAGGCCGCTGTCTGGGACCCTTCTTGATAGCTCGCGGGCCCCGCCCCCGCTCACAGCTGGCCCTGGCACAGCCCAGGAGGTGTGGCCGCGAAAGCTTCGGCTTTCCCCAAGCCCCACGGGTTTCCAGGGGACACACGGATGGTGATTGCGTTTCATTGAGTTACCCTTTTAGCCATTTTTAAACACGGTTCGGTGGTGACGAGGACAGTCCATTGCCCTGCAGCCCCCAGCAGGGTCAGTTCCAGGACTCCTCGTTGCCCCAGACACTGCCACACCGCCCAGCAAGCTGCCTGCCTGCCCAGAGGACTTTTTGACTCTGGGCAGACATGGGTTTTGGATCCTGGAAACCCCTCCGAAGCTGGTGCACAGAGCAAAAACCCAGAGAGAGGCCGCGTGGCCGGCCGTCGGGCCCCAGCTCTGCGCTGACCGCAGTGGGGCCTCGGCCAGCTCCCGGAGCACGTCCGGCCTCTCCCCACCCATCCGTGAGCCCGGCAGCGGCGCCTGGTGCGGAGGAGGGTGGTGACGCCTGGCGGCGGGGGCACTGCCTGACGGCCACGCGCTCCCTAGAGCCGGCCAGGGCTGGGCATGACCCACGGTGCCTGCAGGGGGTCCCCATGTCGGAGCTGGAGCTCCTGCTGGCTGTAAAGACTGGCCCTGCAGAAGCCACCTGAGACGGGGTCCAGTGACGTAAGGAGGAGGGGCTCCAAGCATGGCAGGTTTGAGGTGCTCGCTGGATCCTGGGCTCTGGAGGCTGACTTAGCCTCAGGATTCCTCACCCCTACCCTGTCCACCAGTCTGGGACACAGGTTTCCAGGTGCCTCTTTGCCCAGACGGGAGCCACAGTGATGGCTCCTGGAGCATCCTCGGGGGGATGGGTGGGTTGGGGTGTGGCACAGAAAGACGAAGGAGCTGGGAGGGCATCTGTGAGAGCGTCACCCCCCAGGAGCCCTTGGCCCACGTGTCCCCAGCTGGGACCTCCTGGTCCCCTCACCTGCCCCGCTGCTCCTGCAGGGCCGGGCCAGCACTCGGGTCTGGGGCCCAGGCAGGTAACAGCCAGTGTCACAGTCGTGGCTCTCTCTGGCGGAGGAAGCTGGTCTCTGGAGCCCTGTCGGGGGTGTTGTGGGGGATTTCCAGCCAGGCACCAGCGCTCATGAAGGTGCTAGATGGTTCTGGAAGGTTGGTCCTCTGTCAAGTGAGTCGCCTCGGAGCTCAGAGAGGGAGACACTGCCCCAGTATCTCGGGTCCCTGGCTGTGCCTTGTGGGGACCCAGCCACACCAGGCTCCCCGAGGGAGGGCAGAGGGCAAGACCCCCCCAGACCGGCCCCACATACTGCAGGCAGGCGCCCGTCTGTGACGGGTCATTTTGTGTGTCACCTGTGCCCTGGGGCACCCAGATTAAACAGGGTTTCTGGGGATGTCTGAGGCTGTGTCCTCACAGCATCTGAGTCAGTGGGGTTTCTGCCCTCTTCCTCAGCAACCCCAGCAAACAGATGGAAGGACCACGTGGAGCCCTCGGCCCAGACTTGGAGCGACCCCCTTGCTGGCCAGGTCCCAGGACATCGGGGCTCGGCCCCACGCCCCGCTGGGTGGGGCTGCCCGGCCCCCGCGGGCCTCCCCAGAGGCTGAGCTGGGTGAGGAAGGACTTCAGGCTGTGAGGTGGGCGGTGGGGAGCACTACCCTCGCCGAGGAGGGCACCCGCCCAGAACAGCGGTGCTGGCCGTGCTGCCCTGATGGACATGGAGATGGTCCTTCCCCAGGAAAAGGTCCCAACAGGGAAGAGCCCAGGGGTGACGGCTGCACAGGGAGTTGAGGGCAGCAGGCCCGGGGCTCCTTCGACAGCCGAGCTGCCCACACTTCCTGGGCCCAAGCCCGCCACTGTGGGAGGGGCACGGCCAAGCTCCCGGAGGCTGAGGACGAGCGCGGCACGGCCACCTGAAGTGGCCACACGCCATGCGGACGCGTCTCAGGGCATGCGGGCTGTGTGGCCCTGGCGCTCCCAGCCTTTCCCACGTTCCTGCCGGGACTTCGGGCCCGTGACCCTTGGGTGCCCCTTGGTGCTTTCTCAAGGGGCATTTGCGTAAAGTTCCCACCCAACCCCGTTACTGGCAGCGGGGTTGTCTGCAGTGTTCCTGATTGAAATCACGTTAGGAAGAACATGTTGGCCCTGAAGACCTTTCCCTCAGGGCTTTTTCTCAGAAAGGGGGTTGCAGGATGGCAGGGTGGAAGGCTTCCCGCGGTGGAAGCCACTCTTCTGTGGACGACTCCAGCGTGATGGGCCAGGACCTGGCCTGCTGGTGCCCTGCGGGGCTGGGCGTCCTCAGACTGGGCAAGAGGGTCCCAGGGCCTTGCCTGGGGCTTCTGCAGAGATGCCCACCTCCCGGGCAGCCCCACACCAGGCCGCTCTGCCGTGGCCGTGGCCGGAGCCCCCGAGGCACGCTTCCCGTCCACTCCCCCGGCCGGGGTGGGTCACACACTGGGGTCGGCTGCCTCTTAGGCGGAGGCCCCCCTTTCACTGAAATAGTCCGAAAGGAGTCAGGTTGGAACACGCTCGGGCCGCGGGCTGGTAAGTGGAAGTGGTGCCTCCAGGAAGGAGCTGGGGTGGACAGTGCCTGTCAGGGCCCGCCCACCCGCCTTGGGGAGCTCCGTGCTGGAAGCTGAACTAAAGGTGTCGGTGTCTTCAGCAGCCGACTGCCCTCCCCCTCACTGGTGACGCTGCCGGGCGCTGCCTGTTACCCCGCACCCCCCAAAGGTCTGCAGAGCACGGGCCACGAGGGAGCGGCTGACACCGCCGTGCAGGGCACAGCCAGACACGGCTGCTTCTCTGTGGGAGGAGACATTCGTCCCAGACCCTGCAGAGGGTGGAATTTTCACCCTCTCCCAAAGATACACCCACCTGGACCCACAGAATGTAGCTTTTTTTGGAAGTAGGGTCTTGGCAAAGGTGATTAAATTAAAGATCTTGGGATGTGATCATCCTGGATTACTGGGGTCAGCCCTAAGCCCAGTGGCAGGTGTCCCTGTAAGAAACGCACGGGGAGAGGAGGAGGGCACACGCTGTCGCAGGCGGAGAGTGGGGTGACGTGGCCACAAGCCAAGGAGGCTGGGCCACCAGGAGCTGGGGGAGGGGCGGGCTGCCCCTGGGTCTCCAGAAGCAGCTGGCTCTGCTGGCTTCTGGTCTCCTGAATGTGGGAGGGTGAGTGATTGCCGTCTTAAGCCGTCCTGGCAGCTCCAGGGAACGGATGCCACAGCAGGTACAGACCCAAACTCCCAGGGCGTGAGCTGGCCTCTCTTCAGATTGCAAGTGTCCACTCGCGCGTGTTAATTCCCCAGTTCTCACAAAGCAGCGCGTCCCAGGGGCTGCTCATCACAGAATCCCTGGAATCTTCCTGAAAAGCAGGCTGATTCAGTGTCTGGGTGGCTGAGACTGCATTTCCCACTGGTTCCGGGGGTCTCTGTGCGGATGGGCTCTGGACTAGGAGTGGCCGGGAACGAACCCAGCTGTCCCCACCTCCAACTCATCTGGAAGCTTTCCAAAGTGACCCTTTGGGGACACACCCACACTGCCCTGGTTGGATTGTCCGGGGTGTGGCCTGGGCAGTGGATGTCAACAGCTCCCTGGAGTCACCTCCGCACAGCCAGGCTGGGCTCAGTCCTGACACTGAGGATGGCGGGTGCCCAGCTGCACCTGCAGGGCAGTGTCCCCAGGGGAGCAGTGAGCAGTCATCAGAGGGAGGGGCCTCTCCCAGGGTCTTCTAGAACCAGCCAAAGGAGCCTGACCCCCAGCTGGAGCACAGCCGAGGCCACAGGAGGGCAAGGGCCTGACCCCGAAGCCGAGGGATGCAGGTCAGACGGAGGAGGTGGGCACCATGGGCGGCCCCCTGGTCGGGTTTCCCCTCCCCGGGCCCACGGGGCCCACAGGCTGTGTACGGAGTTCATGGGTCTGCGGGGTCCTGAGCCAGGTGAGGCCTGAGGAGGGCTGGGGTCCCCGCACGGGGACCGGACCCTGTCAGCGCGGTTTGCAGTGTGATCACTGCTGAGTGCGGGGACGGGCAGACTCTTGCCTTGCCCGCGGCCACCCGGGGTGGGATCCCCTCCTGGGCGGCTCCTCTGGGTGACGTCAGAGCAAGATCTCCCGTCTGCCCCAGCTGCTGCACTTGGACAGCGGTAATGTCCTCTGTTGCGAAACAAAGACTTTCATCTCCGCCCAAACCCACGCAGGGAGCGGGGCAGCCTCCCTGACCTGATCCCCGAGCCTCTGACGCACCCATCATGGAGGGGCGCCCGCTGTGCCGAGAGGCCGCGCCAACCCCCAACCCCCGCACACCCCTCTCCCCGGTGCTCAGAGCCGGTGGCCGCACCGTCCCGACTCCAGCACGGGGTGGCAGCAGCCTCGGTCTCTCCATGTCCTCACAGCGATGGGGAGGAAAACCCAGAGGCAGATGCAGAGGAAATGCCTCCGTCCTGAAGGATTTCAGACCCCAGGGGTCACATCAATGCCATCTGTGTGGAGTGACCTAGGACAGCCTGTCCTCAGAGCCATGCAGTGACTCACGAGGAAGCTGACAGCCAGACCATTGTGCCACGCAGGCTGGCGGCCACCCTTCCCGGGACGCCCGCCCTCCCTGCAGTGGGGTCTTGGGCTGGGGCCACCCGGCTCAGAGTGGGGCCCCCACAAGCCTGGGGAGGGCGAGGGGATGTTTCAGACCCCAGGTCCTAGGTCCAGCACCGTGTTGGCCACTTCCAACAGCTGCTGCCCTGGGCCCTGTGCATCTGGTCACCCTGCACAGCACTGTGTGCCCCTCAGGCTCCCGGCCCTTTGTCACCAGCCAGCACCAGCTTGGCTCTACTCCGTCCCACCTCCACCTGCAGGAGTGACGGGCTGCCAGTCACCTCCAGAGAGAAGTCATCCCTCCAGAAAGTGGGGTGACAGAGCCATGGGGCAAGCAGGCAGAGGCTCCTCAGTGAGCTGTCCCACGGACCCCCTTCTCCCCAACCTCAGCAGGGGCGCCCAGGTAGGGCCCACTTCTGGGAGGAGCCAGATGGGCCCAGGCCCACCTGCGCCAGGGGAACAGCCGGGTGGGAGGCCCGGCTGCAGGCCACCGCTGGGCAGGGGTGCCAATCAGAGTGTCTGCCCCCTTGACCACACCCCCTTGCCAGGTGCCCAGGGGTGGCTGCAGTTGCGACCATGTCCTGGTCCTACGACTGCCATCTGCCCAGCCCCACAGGCCCCTCCAGGTTTGGGACGAGCTAAGTAACAGAGCTAAGGATGGACAGCCAGGGCGGCAGGTCACGGGGTGGACGAGGAGGCTGCTGCCCCTGGACAGAAGTGGAGAGAAAGCCCCGGAACTTCTGGACCGCAGGTGGCTGGCCCTGCGCGTCCCAGGCCACAAGTCAGCCTCGCTCAGAGCCGGCCGCAGAGGCCGCGGTCCCAGGCAATATTGAGGAAGTGCCGGGGGCCGGTGGGTGGTGGGGCCCAACTTTCAGGATGACGGAGCAGGCAGCTTTCAGACTCAGAGGACAGAGCGGAAGCGCCCACGCCACCCCCGTGGTGGCCCGGCCGGACCCTGTTCCCCTTTCACCCGAGCTTCCCCCCTTCACAGGCGGGACACGTGGCCGTGGGGACAGGAATGGTGTGGCTGAGACCTCTCTCCAGAAAGGACCCTGGTGTCCGAGACAGACATCAGTTTGAAGTTTTCTTCAGTGCTTTGTGAACGCTTTTTTTTGAACCAGTATTTCCTTTTTTAAAAGTCGTGGTTAAGTATGCATAATGTAGAAGTTACCGTCTTGCTCATTTTTAGGTGCACTGCTCAGTGCCATTAAGTGCATTCACACTGCTGTGCAACCATCGCCACCATCCCCCTCCAGAGTTCCCATCTTCCAAACTGAAGCCCTGTCCCCTTAAATACTGACTCCCCCCCACTCCCCCGCCCCCGGCCCCACCCCCTGCTTTCTGTCTCCGGGAGTCTGACTCCTCCAGGGACCTCACGCAAATGGATGGCACAGTATTTGTCCTTTTGTGTCTGGCTTATTTCACTGAGCATGCTTTCCTCAAGATTCATCCATGCTGCAGTGTGTGACAGAGTCCCCTTCCTTTCAAAGGCTGAGCGATGTCCCGCTGTGTGGATGGACCGCTTTGTCCACCCACGGCTGCTCGGACCGCTCCCACCCCGGGCCGCCGCGCGTAGCCCCGCCGTGCGCATGGGCGTGCAGACCGCCGTGCGAGGCCCTGCTTTCACTCCTTTGGGGTCTGTACCTGGGAAGTGGAACTGCTGGGTCATATGGCAGTCCTATTTTTAATGTTCTGAGGAAGCTCCATACTGTTTTCCACTGTAGCTACACCATTTCACGTCTTCACCAGCAGTTCCAGTTTTCCCACATCCTCACCGCCGCTGTGTTTCCGTTTCTGCTTAGTTCTTACGTCGCTGCCATCGTCATGGGGGTGTTTTGCGAGGTATCGAGGAAGTCTGAAGACTCGCAGGGCACATGCCTACATCCTCTCGCCCAGGAGAACAGTGAGCAAGCTCGCTTAGCTCGCTCCATACTGACAGGTGTATTACAAGCAGGCTGCAGACAGGGGGACGCTGGATCGATCCGTCACACACTTCTGGGATGAGGAGATTGCCACCACGGCGACCTTGCCGCCTCAGCGCATCCGTCCCCTCAGACACCCGCCAGAGTGCGTGCTGGGGCCACAGCCAGCCCCTAGGCCGCACTCTCTTCTTGACAGCACTTCCTTGGCTGTGGACCGTGTCCCACGCTCTGCACCTGTCTCGCTGACTCCCCATGGTCTCCAGCTCTCCAGCTGTCCCCTTCCTGGTGTCCTGTGACCTGGAGGTTGGGTCTAGAGGGGCTGTTAAGGTTAAGGACGACCCCTTAACCTTAACTTCACCCCTAGGAGGCACACTTGTGGCTGCCACGCCGGAGGGGGTGCCGTTCCACGGCCTGCACTGTGCAGGGCGGCCCGCACTGCGCACAGGTGTCCCGCCCCAAGTACCAGCTGTGCTGCGGAGGAGGCCGGGGTCTGGAGGTTGCCGAGCTCCGGGGCCAACGCCTCTGGGCAGGTCATTCCAACCAAGAGCCCCAAGTGCTCACGCATCGGCAGGAGGGCGGGACACCGCCCCCCACTGCGACCTCCTGGGCAAGGGGCACCTGTGATCGGTCCTGGTGCAGGCGCATTTCCCCGGCAAATCCTAAGTCACGTGGGGCGCCCTGCTCTGGCCCCGCTGGATTCCTGGTCCCAGGACCCCCTCACCTGGTGGCTTCCGCGGCCTCCGGTCCCAGGAGCGGCCAGCGGTCGCACCCGGGCTGCCCGTGGTGGCGCGCTGACCTCGCCGACGACTCTGCGTTTAGTGGCTGACGTTCCTCCGTAAAGAAAAGCCTCCCGGGTCCCCTTCCTCCCAGTCTCCTTTGCTTCTCCTTTGTTTAGATTCTGTCGTAGGTTCTGAATCTCTCTGGGTCTGTGGGTTTTCATTTATTGAAAGTGTGACTGTGATTAAGCTGTTATTCTGCTTAACGCGCAGACTGTCTACAAGCAGCCGCTGGGCTGTCCTCCCGGCCGTCCCGGGGGGCTCGCACCTTCCTTCCAGCCTCACCTGTGCTCCCCTCTTGGGCTCAGGACCACCACCTTCCTGTTCCCTTCGGGAGGGAGTGGGATTTTGAAACCGGGGCCCAAGCAAGACCGAACTAGCCTAGAGCACAGAACACGGAGTGAGGAGGCCCGCGGCTGGGCAGGTGCACGTCGGCGTCGCCCGCGCAGTGTGCCGTCGGGAGGCCTTTTAACCGCGTCTCTTGTCTGCCTGTGTCACCTTTTCCTTGCACAGAAACTCTTGGTTTCTAAGAACTTCTCGCTATTACTCAGTTGCCTCACCTCACAAAGCCTGGGCTTCGCAAATCTCAGCCTCGACGTCAGGCGCCCGGGAGGACTCGGGTTTCCCTGTGGTTCCGCGCGCTCAGCGGCGGCCCCTCCCGGAAGATTCTCGCTGTTCCTCTTCTCCGAGGGGGTCTGTCATCATCTGAAGAATATTTGAAATTCAGCCCTGTTTCCCCAAAATACTGAAAGTAATGCTTTGCACACAGACAGCTTTCAAATCTTGGAAGTATTTTGAAGTTCCTGTAGTATTTTAGGATGCGGTACCTTGCCCAGCCCCCACCCCAGACTAGGGTGGGCTCGGCCAGGCCCACTGGCCCCACAGCGCCCCTCCCTGGGCCGCCTCAGGCTCCCACGTGATTCTGGTGCACCTTCACCCGTGGCCATGACCCTGACCCCACTGTCACCAGAGCGCATCCCTGTCTCGACAGCTCCTCCAATGAATGGGTGGGCTGTCCCAGGTGCTGCAGCCCGGCCCCCAGCCCGGGCTGACCCGCGTCCCGGTGCCCCGGCTGCATGCCCAGTGCCAGCGTCTGGGCAGCGCAACCTGCTGCTTTCTGGTCAGCAGGAGCAGGCGGGTGCTGGGGCTCTCTACCCGCTCGCTGCACACTTCCCCTTGGGGCGCCCCCCTGCTGATTAGGCAGTCAGGCCCACAGGACAGAGGTGGGGCTGGCGTGGGGCTGGCTTCTCTCTGAACAAGCTCCATCCTACTCGCTGTGTGGCCTGGGGCAAGCTGTCCACCTCTCTGGGCCTCAACCTCCCCACCTGTGAAGCAGGGAGAATAAGGAAGCAGCTTTTTGAGGCATTTCAGGGGAGTCAGGTGGGCGCTGCAGGCAGGGGACGTGGAGCAGCCAGCTGGGACCCTGGCATGGGAGGACGTGACTGGGACGTGAGGAAGTGGACTCCATGGGACCAGACAGGGTTTGCTCACGTCCAAATGTGCAGGGATCCACCACCGCCGCCTGTGAGAGGACACCAGCCCCAGGCCAAGGGTGTGCCCACCGGGAGGGGGACGGAGCTGAGGCACAGGCGAGAGGGAGCCGGGCAGGCGGCTGATGGGGCCGGGAGGGAGTCGGTGTCCAGGTGCAAGCACAGGAGGGCCACGGGTCTATCCGGTGCCCCTGGGGCACCACACGGGCTCAGAGCAGGGAAGGACGCAGTGAAGTGGCGTCTAGAGAGTCACCTCGCTGCCCACGGAGGGGCCCGGGTAGGGTGGCCCAGCTGAGGTCAGCGGAGCCGAGGAGGCCGACCTGCGGAAGTCTGGGCTCCGGGGGAGATGGGGGCTGGGTCCTCGCCAAGGGACCCCTGAGATGACATCAGGGCGTTTGTAGACACGGATTTTGGAGTTTTCCCTGGAGAAGGGGCAGCAGGCTGCTGTGTGTGTGTGGGGGGGGCGCAGACCCTCAAGGCGCCAGGGCTGGGGTCAGACAGGACCCCAACCGTCTGGGGGCCCAGGAGGAGAGGATGCTGAGGCTGGAGTGGCCCGGCGAGTGTCCGTATTGCATGGACTCTGGTTAGTGGGGTCCATGTGGGCCCTGCGGTGACCCTGTCTGAGGGGATCCTGGTCCCCAGGGCAGGGACAGAGCCAGGAAGGGCGGGGTACAGCAGAGGACCTGGTGGTGGGCCGCTCATGAGGACACGCTGACGACGGCCTTCCCTGGGTGACGGTGCGATCCTGGGCTTCTCTCCTGGTGGATGGTTCTTAAGAGGGAGGTCAGGGTCCCCCGCCCTCTCTTCAGGCCCAAGGCCTCCACCCAGTGACAGAAGCCTGCAGGGGAAGTGAATGGAAGCCCTGAGCCCCAGCCACGCGGGAGCTGCTTGCTCTCCGGAGTCCACAGGCGGCCCAGGCCCAGGGACACCCCTCGTTTGCATTCGGGGCGTGATCCCCCCATTGTTGGCACGCTGTCGGGGTGTGACCCCCCACTGCATCCCTGGAGCCCCGCTCCGTCTGCCGCTGGACTTGTCATCACAGGACAGCCGCTGTCCCTGTGCTCAACCTCTGACCTCGCAGGGCAGGACGTCTAGGACAAGAGCAGCTTCTACTGTCACTGTCTCTGGGTGTGGCCCCTGTGGGCCTGTCCCCACCATCCCCCCGCGGGGCCCCCCTGCTCCAGACCTCCTCCATCACATCCCCTGCTGAGCTTCCCCAGCTCTCACCGCCAGAGCCCTCCTTCCTCGCCACCCAGCCCCTACGCACTTGAACCTCCTACACCCACGGGTTGCGGGGGTGGGAGTCCTCATGCTCCAGACAGCATGCCCACCACACCCACCCCCCACCCCCGGCATCACGGTCCCTCCTCAGAGGGCGACCAGCTCTCGGGCCCTCAGGTCTGTGGACCATGCCCACGTCTGACTGTGGCTGCGAGACTGAGGTCAGAGGTCGGAGGCCGGCACCAGGCGGGAGGGCGAGGCCAGTGGAGGCTGCATCCATGGGCCCTCTGGTATCACAGGGGCCGGCAGCCCCACGTCCCTGCAGCCCCAGGCTCTCGGAGGAGCTGAGCCACGCTCAGGACCTCAGGAGTCCCTGCTGGGCTCCACCGGCCTGGCCTGGGGCTGACTTCTTGTTAATTGTGGTCTGGGACTTTCCTGGTCAGGCTCCTTGCCACGGAGACACTCCAGGGGAAACCCCGGTGAAAGTGGAGTCACCAGGTCAACCGGCGGCGGAGGAGAGCGCAGGCCAAGCCAGCGCCCTGGGGGAGCCCCGCCGTGTCAGAGGAATGGCAGGCAGAGCCCGCTCTCCCGGCTCACGCCCGCAGAGGGCCCATCTCACCAGGCTGCATCCGGACCCACCGTGCATGACCCCTGGCCTCTGAGCTCAGCTGCTCTGTTCCTTCCAGGCACCTCTGCCCCAGGGCCTTTGCACTGGCTGTTCCTCTGCCTGGAGGGCTCCTTCCAAGCTATGCTCACCTCAGGCCCAGAGAGGGGCCTGGAGCAGAGTGGATGCCAATCTGGGCTTGGATATAGATCAGCGAACAGTAGCACAGACCTCCTTGGGGCTGAGGAGGGAGAGCAGACCTCCAAGGGAAGGGGTGTCAGGACCGTGGCACATGTGGGTGGTCCCAGGTCTTAATAGGCTAGAATTAGGGTCTGGGACCAGGCGGCCGGAGTGGGGAAGCTGAGGGGAGGAGACACCATGAGGTCAAGGTCACCAGCTGATAAGAGGGAGGAAGACCTCAGCACGCCTCCCAGGGACGTGCCCACCCCCTCCAGGCCGCTGCCCCCAGCTAGGGTCCCACGGGGCCCCACTGTCTGGGCTGCAGGACACCCCTCTGCTCGGGAATTCCACCTCCTTCTCACCCGACACACAAGGCTTCTGTGCCTGTGGTCCCGGGAAAGAGGCTCCGACTGGCCGGGGGCGGCCGCACTGCCGCTCTGCTCGGGCACAGATGAAGGCCTAGAAAGGTGTGACGCAAGGTGCTCGGGGAAGGCGCCTGGCGCCCCAAGTCCTGGGGCGGAGTGGGCAGTCCCCCAGTCCTGGGGTGAGGCGGGAGCCGGCCTGGCTGGGGGCCCCTCACCGCCCCTGCGGGGGCGGCCTCATCCCACCCTGCCCCACCCGCAGAAGCAGGGCTCTGTGGCTGCAGGGCGGGCTGGTGACGGTCAGCAGGGCCAGGGACACGTGTCCGGCACGACGCTGCCTGTCAGACTTGGACTCGGGAGAAAGAAATCCCCTTTCCTCCTTGAGCTAAAATAAGCCTCTTGCAAATGTCGGGAGGGAGCGGGACTTTGCTGGGACTTTCCTGGGAAGCAGCCGGGGGACTTGCCCTGCTCACAGTCCTCTGTTCCTCCAGGCGGGAGCCGGCCCAGAGGCAGGCCGGGCTGCAGGAAGTGAGCTGTTCTCGCGGAGACGCTGCTGGCGCTGCCAGGGCGGGGGCGGCCTTTCCTGCCAAGTGTGTGCCCTGGCACCCCGCAGGAGCCAAGCTGGTGTCCCTGCAGGCCTGGAAGGTGGCTGTCACCTGAGTGAAGTGCTCAGAACCCCAACAGCAGCCTGAGCTTGCCTGCTCCTGGCCGTGCGGGCAGGCTGGCCCCTCCGCACGGCTGCGGTCAGTCTCCTCCAGTAGAACCTGCAGCCGCTGGTCCCCAGTTCAGGTGGACAGCAGGTCCACGGTGCTCCGTCCACCCGGGCCCCTGCCCCAGGGCCCCCAGCACTTTCCTGCTGTGGGTGGGCCTGTCACTGCCCCCAACCCCCAGCAGCAGGGCGCCCACACGTGCCTGTCATCCTGGCACCCGGGAGGGTGGAGGGCAGGCGAGCCGACAGGCTGGGTGCACGGGCCCGAGGGAGAGCCGGTCTTGTGTCCTGGGCCGAGGGCAACTGGCCCACAGTGCCTCACCGGCCTCAAGTCTCAGGTGAGGAGGGTGTCAGTCCAGAGTCCAGGGGGCATGGATGTGACTTCTCTGGGAAACCAGCCTTCCCCCAGGCAGGCTCCCGCTGGGTCCAGAGTCCAGGGGACATGGATGTGGCCTTTCCGGGCGCCCAGCCCTCCCCCAGGCAGGTTCCCACTGGGCCAAGAAAGGAACCTGGTTTCTGAGGCAACATCATCTTGATTTATGCAAAATGACTGACATGGAGAAGGATTTGGACAGATGACATTCCTTTAAACCTGGGGCGATCTGGGGGGCCTCGGTGGGCCCCAAAGCTGGCTCAGAAAAGCCTGCGGGAGGTCACGTTCTCACCCGTGTCCACCTGCCCAGCCTGTCCCCTCTGCTGGGCCCACATCTCTCCTGTCCTTCCGTCCTGGGATGCGTGTCCACACAGCTTTACTGGTTTAGATGTGTTACACACATGCAGCCTTGTTGAGAAACATCAGATATTTGCACTTTTTTCCTCCATAGAGACCATCCACCGAGGACAGAGATGTAAATTCACTTGCCATCGACAGGAACTCGGTGGTTCTGCAGATTGGCATCTCTGGGAAAGGTTGGAGTTCTCCCTGAGAACCTGGCTGTCCCCGGGAGCCGGCACCGGGGCGAGGGGTCTGGGCCTGGCACGGTCCACGGGCGCCTTTCTCCTGAAGACCTCCGGCCCCACTTTCTGCTGAGAAGAGCGCCCGAGCCTGCTGGAGGTCACGTCTGCACCTGGAGGCGGCACTTGGACCTGATGGAACCAGCCGGGGGACTTCTCAGTGTGGCGCTCACGGCTGAGGACGGTGGGCCTGGTGCCTGTGACTGAGACACGGAGTTAAGCATCACCCATGTTTCCAAGAAGGTTCGTCCCCAAATCAAATCCATCGCAGTACGTTAAAAACATCATCACTTTCGAAATATGTTGTCTTGCGTAAGTGACATGAGCAACGTATATCGCAGGACAAGTGGAGGCTGACACTGGTTTTTTTATATTTGAATGTTATCAAGTTCATCTGTGATGAGATGCAGATGGGAAATTCACTTTTTTTAAAACCTAAACTCATGTCTTTATTGTATGTTGTTTAAAAATGGCAAAATGGTGTAAGGTTTTGTGAGCCAGAAATTCCAGGGAGTGGGGTCTGGATGCTGGGGTTCAGGGGGGCTGCCCTTTGGGCAGGTGCAGTCCTGGGGTCGCTGTCTGACAAGGGGAGGTGTTGCGTGACCGTGCCGGGAGGTGGAGGAGTCTGACGGGGAGCTGAGCCCTTTCCGAGGGGTCTCCATCCTTGCTGGCGCCCAGGGCTGAGCAAGAGGGTGCGTGCCAGGAAGGGCTGTCCCGTTCTTGCTTCAGGGCAGTTAGGGAGGAGACAGGCCCGTAGGAGACCGCTGAGCCTTCCTTGATGATGGGCCCCCACCCGAGGGGTCTAGGGAGCTGCTCCTGGGTTAGCAGGAGCCTGCAGCGAGGAGAAGAAGGGCCAGGATCCTGGTGGGGCACCTGCCTGTAGACCAAGCAATTGAACCACAAGCTGCAGACCCCAAGCCCATCCCCACCCCATCCCCTCCTCTGTCCCCACCCACTGGGACCCTCAGCCTGCCCTTCTCCTCAGTCAGGGACACCCCAGCGCCGCCTGCTCTGTCCCCAGCTTGTGGTGCTGGGGTAGGTCCCAGGGCAGAAAGCGAATGCCGATTCTGGGTCGGATTTAGCCGGATTCCTGTCCTCATGGACACGGTCAACGTCTTGGTTAGATCTCTAGTATAACTGGCCCTTGTCAGTGGAAGTGTCTTTCTGGAGCTTGGGAGGGACACTCACAGCTGGTGGTTGCTGGCCACAAAGGGTGATTTTTGGGTTCTTCTCCGTGTTCTTCTGTACTTTCCAAATCCCCACAAAGTGCATCAGAAAGAGCATCGCATGTGCTGACAGCAGTGGAAAGGCGTGTCTTGAAGTCGCACATGTCTGTGTTTGGAGTGTAGTCTGTCAACAAAAATAACCAATAAAGAATCAATAATAAGAACAGGAAAGAGTTTTATTTGAGCCAAACTGAGGACCAGCCTGGAAGCCCGCTTCCCAGACTCCTCCGAGAAACTGCTCTGGAGAAGCAGGGCTCCCAGCACAGTTTTATGTCTTGTCAGAACAAAGGGCATTAAACAAGTCAGGGATGTGTCCCTTCAAGGTTTCAAAAAAAAGAACAGCCAGGCAGACACAGCGAGTCGGCGTGGCCTCGGCACCTGAGCGGGGTCTTATCACCAAAGCAGGCCCGGCACTGGCTCCCGGAGGGGCGCTTCATCTGTGTTTTCAACACGGACCTTCTTTCCTTCTGGCCAGTGGGCCCTTTTCTGTGATAACTGAAGCCGATGGACGGTGCGTGTTTGACGGGCCACAGATGCTGTTTCGGTCAGCATCAAGTTCAAGGGCGCCCCCGTACAAGCCAGAAGGCCCCCTTACGTCTCAGGATGTGAACGTGTGTCAAATCTCACGGGAGGAAGACGTGCCCTGAGCACGGACCGGCTTCTGCTGTCTTGCTCTCCTCCCCCACCCCCCGTCATGACTCCACGCCAGGGGCGCGGGCCCTTCTGTGGCCGTGTGGCTGGCAGCCGCGGTTCCCTGCGCCCTGACGGAGTGGCCCGGCATCTGTCGGCTTGCAGGACCCTCTCTAGAACCTTACAGAGAGGCCGCACCGTGCCACACGCAGACACAGGGCCCTGTGCTGGGCAGGCTCGCAAGGCCCGCAGGCCTGGCCCCACCTTCATTTGGGCTTCCTGCGACAGGGAAAACTTAAATAAGAAACCTGAGGCTGGGGGACTCGAAAGGGAGTTCCTCACATTCCAATTTGATGGGCAGAAAGAAGATTCTAGGACGAGAGTCTTGGTGTGGTCAAAAGAGGTAACCAAGACGCCCCCCACCCTCCCCATGCCCGTGCCCGTCTGGTCCCGGGAGGGGACGGTGCTGGCGGCACGGTGTGGGGCGGACTTCTGAGCCCCTGCACCTCTACGTGTGGGTGCATGTGCACTTGTGTTCATGTGTGTGGACTCATGTCTTCTCAGAGAGACCCTCCATTCTGCAGAAACCCTTCTCTGGGAGGGAGGCGCCCTGTCATGCGGCCCAGCTGACCGGAGGTGACCTAGGTGACCGGGGCTGGGGGAGGTCTGGACAGCAGCCTTCCTACAGGTTTCTTGTCAGGAGCCAGCAGGTTTGGCCCAGAGGCAGTGCCTGGGGGCCCTGTCAGCAGCCCCCCGAGACACGCCAAGTGCTAACCGGCCCCTCCTGCCCCTCCCCTGCACAAACCCGCAGCCCGGGTGCTCGAATGCCTGGGGAAGGTGGCCTGCTCGCCTAGGTGCCCCAGGTCAAGGGCGGGCAGACGTCTTGCTCTTCTCACCAGGTAGCCCTGGCTCGGGACCTTCGGGCCTGGAGGGGGCCCACTCACTTCCTCCCTGTGCCCGCGGCTTGCGCTGGTGGAATGTTCTCCTGGAAGCTAATCTCTATGTTCTGGGTGTGGAGTTTCCCTGGCAAGTGGCTCGGAGAAAGTAAACACAGCCGGGACTTGCCTGGAGGAAGCAAATCACCCCAGCAGCCAGTCGGGGGTTCCCGTGGCCTCTGGCCAGGACCCACACTTTCTCCAAGTGCGCCCTCAAGACCTGGACTCGGGGCCCGTCCAGCCAGCGTGTTTGGGTAGATGGCAGGTTCCAGAACAAACCAGCGAATTGCTTAGTGCCACTGAGTAAGCAGGGAGCGCGGTGAATTTCATGTGGTGTGTACTTCACCACAGAAACAGGTCAGTCAGTCCGCGGAAGAACCACAGCACTGGCAGCTCCGCCTGCAGGTGGGAGGCCCGGCCCCACGTGGCTGGGCCTGGTCCGGGCCTCGGGCCGACACCCGTGCTGGCCAGGCCACAGCTTCAGTGCAGTTCAGGCCCTTCCACGCTCACAGCAGCTGTCGGCAGAGCCCAGTTCCTTGCAGGTACCGGCCCGAGAGCCCTGTTTTCCAGCTGGCTGTCGGTCGGGGCTGCTCTCTGGGCTGGAGGCCGTCCCAGTCCTTCCCTGGTGTCCCGCCGTCCCACAGACAGCACCAGCCACGGAAGACTCCCGGCTCCCAGAGGGCTTGTGTCCTGAGGCCGCAGCCAGATCCTCTCCCCAACGGCAGGTCAGCGGGTTAGTTGCGGAATCACGTGCTCAGATCCCTTGGCAGAGTGTCCTGCAATCACGGGAGCAGCCTCGGGCTGAGACCCTCAGTCCCCTGCTGGCCTAGTGCTGGGGTTGGCCTGCTGTCCCTTCCACCAGAATCCCATCCACGCCAGGGCTTTTCAGTCACGAGGGGCCCGCGAAACGCAGGTGCCACTTGGAGGTCTGGGGTCACGCTCCCGTGGTGCCCAGGCTGCTGTCCACCGTGAGCAGTGTCTAGAGGTCACCCTTCCTGATGGGCGCTCTCCAGCCCCCCCGAGGGCCCCACCTCATCCGCTCATCGACCTGCTCACCTGCCTGAGGACCGAGGCCCAGCCAGCAGCGGCGCCCCTGCGGGAGTCAGGCCGCTGCCCCAGACGGGGAAGCCGCGATGCCGAGGGGCAGGAGCAGGCCCAGCACTTCTGAGCGCCCTGCCCCGCATTTCAGGGCTGACCCTGGATTCCTTGCCAGTGGCTGCGAGCTGCCTTTGCGGCACCAGGGCGGCCAGCCGGGGGCTGTCGCTGCCCCGCTCAGTGGGCCGGCGGCGTTTCCTGGAGCTAATCCCAAGGTTGCGCTGGCCCCACCACAGGGTGACAGTAGAATTTCGTGTCTCATACTATGGTTCAACTCCTCAAACGTCTGCCACAGGGCACTCTTGCCAAACAGAGTTAAACTGGAGTCCAGAAGCCTTCAGAGTGAACTTGCAGCTGCAGGGATGACAAGGGATGGGAAAACCAGCCGCCAGGCCAACGCCGGCTGTGGGTGTTCCGCAGGACGCCGGCCTGGCTCCCTGTCAGCGCCGCTGGGGCGGCCTGTGCTCCAGGGACCCCACACCCGGGGCTGTGACAGATCACGTGCAGCCTGGGTTGAGTCCTCTCCAGGAGAGACCAGCTGTAGAAGATGTTCTTGGGCCATCTGGGAGACTGGAACATGAACTGAGGACTAGACATTATGAAAGAATTTGCCCTGATTTTGTCAAGCTGATGAAGTTGTTTATGGGAAAAATATGTGTATTTTTTAAGAGACGCAAACAGAAATATTTCAGGGAGGAATGGCATGAGGGCTGTGGTTTGCCGTCCGATTATTCAGCATGAATAAAGTAGCAAGAAAACATGCCAATAGTAAGGGTGAGATTAATGCCATTAGTGGTCCCACTCCCCTGCCCCAACTGTGTAATTCAGAATGAAACTTCATGGTTTTGAAATGTAATAACAAGTATAGACTCAAGTGGTAGAAATAACCCATGGTGTGTGAGGTAAGATTAGGTGGTCCACTCTTTAGAAAGGAGGGTATTTGCCTCTCCTTACAATTTCTGGAAAATATAATTTTTAAAAGATTGATAAGGCATGATGGTTAATTTTATGTGTTGGCTTGGCTGGGCCATGGTCGGTACTCAGACATTTGGTCAAACACATTTGGATATTGCATTAAAAATTTTTTAAAGATGAGATTAACATTAAATCACACAGGGAACTATGTTCAATTTCTTGTAATAACCTTTAATGAGAACAAATGAGAATGAATATATACATGTATCTGCATGACTGGGACATTGTGTTGTACAACAGAAATTGACACACTGTAACTGACTATACTTCAATTAAAAAAAATGAGATATCCCCAAGTTAAAAAAAATTAAATCAATGGACTCCAAGTAAAAGCAGATTGCCTTCCAAAAGGTGGGTGGGCCTCGTCTAATCAGTTGAAGGCCATAAGAGAAAACAGATTGAGGTCCCTTGAGGAGGAAGGAATTCTGCCTCCAGATGGCCTTCAGACTTGAGCTGCAATATCAACTCTTCCTGGGTCTCCAGCCTGCCCTGCAGACTTCGTACTTGCCAGCCTCCACAAGCGCCCAAGCTGATCCTTAAAATAAATCTCCTCCCCCACTTATATCTATATACCAATATAGCTAGAGATATATCCCTTATTGGTTCTGCTTGTCCTGGAGAACCCTGATTCATACACAGGGAATGTTATAAGAAGCTGCAAATCCACAGGAAGGTGTGGAGGGATGTGGTAGGTCATGGGGATGGGATGGGGACCAGTGCTCTTTCTTAGGTAAGCTGCACCAAAGGGCTCTGGGGTGGGCAGGGGACCCTGAGAGTCTGGTACTGGCTCTGGATGTGACGGCCTCCACACCTCTTCCAGGCCCTACCTGCCATGTCACCCCTGTCTGCTGTGAAGTGTGACCCCTGAAGGACCATTGTTCCTGATAAGGTGGAAGAGGTTTAACTTTAGCAGCAGGTCTTTTGTAACTTTCATATTTTATTCACATAACCTACTTGAACTTAATTCTAGTGTCAATCACCTTGATTCCCCTGTCTGCGCATCACTGTTTGTGAGTCTTCGTTTTGAGTCACTGCTCATTTGCCCAGATAATTATTTGAGTTGGTTTTTCGGGTAGGATATGTTCTCAGTACAATTTCTGAACCCCCTGTATCTGAGAATTTTTTTCCTGCTGCCTGTACATGTGCAGAAGGTCACCCCACAGTGACCTGGCTGGGTACAGACGTCGTGGTCTGGAGCTGTGGCACTGTGGCCGTCCTCCGTAGTCTCCTGGTGTTTGCACAGAACTCTTTTGCCCCACTCTGAGTGTCTTCCTTTCATGTTTTCCACTTGAAGATTCTCATCAGATTGTCATTAATTTTTTTTGGTACCAACAAGACTTTTTGTTAAATAGATTGAGATTGGTCTTCAGTTCAAGAAACTTTCTTCTACTGTGTCTTTGATTACTGTCTCTGTTGTTTGTTCATGTTTCTTCCTCTGAAAAAGCAAGTCTGCACCTGCTGAGGATGTGTGTCGGTGAGCCTGGGCCGGGGGGCAGGGCTGCTTCACCCAGATGCACCCCACGGTCCTTACTTGTCACAGGTAAGCAGGCAGGTGAGGGGTCAGGAGCCGGGACCAGAGCCTGGCCACCGGGACGACCAGCTGTCTGGCTGTGGGCAAGCTATCTGCTGTTCCCAGCCTCAGTTTCCCCACCTGTAGCAGAGGCGGTCACGGGAGCCCTCCGTCAGCTGAGCGGGAGGGCTCGGGGTGCTGTGCACGTGCGGCCTCAGAGCTGGTTTGCTCATTTTTGCTGTTATTGTGACCACCAAACAGACGCAGAACACTCTGTCTCCTTGGAGGCCCCCGTGTACCCTTGGCTGACGTGCTTGGCCCAGCTTCCCTGGCCTGCAGTCTGCGGCCTCCTTGGGGGATGAGGAGAGGGCTACTCTCTGAACTGCCCGTCCCCTGCCCAAGGCCCTGCCCTGCCCGGCCCTGACCTCTGAGCCGGGTGGGAGCCGGGTGGGCGCCGGGCCCAGCAGGCCCGTCAGACCCCTTCCTCAGGAGTGTGGAGCTGCGGCAACCTGCCCAGCACGCCAGGACTGAGGGCGGAATGTTCTCAGACCGCGAGTGGTCCAGGTCCCCGCCAGGCGGATCGCGCATGGCCGGGGGAGGGGAGGGAGGGCGGCATCCAGCCCCAGCGAGGAGCAGAGACGAGGGCTGAGACCAGAGTCCGGGCAGCGGGCACCCTTGCCACCCACTGCTCCTGACCTTGGCTGGGACTCCCACCCCTCCTCCTACGCTCCCGTCTGCACCTGCTAGTCTGAGCCGGGTTCTGGGAGGTGCGGTCAAGCATAACCAAGAGGAGGCCCTTTCCCCACTCAAGTTCTCCGTCGCCCGGAAGTTTCCCGGTCCGTCTGGACGCAGGACTGAGTTTTCACCTCTCCGTGCCTTCGTGAGCCCCCCAGTGAGGCCCGCCCTCAGGCCGCCCAGGGGCAGACCGATCAAGGAGCGTCTGTTCTCTGAGTGCTTAGCCTGGGTTCTCTGCCTCTTCCTTCTTCACTCAGTTTCCTTCTTCATACTGACAGACGTCCTGCCCTTGGACCGTCCTTGCACTGCTAACGTAAACCCACTGGGTGGCCGAGCACGATGACTGGATACCTTGGCACCGCGGCTGATACGTCGGCAGAACATTTTGGCAACTATTTTATCCAGAATGTTTGCATCTCTGGACACACGTGAAATGGCGTCATTTCCCCACGCTACCTTTATGAAAGCTGTGTTTTCATACATTAAAGGAGGCTTTCCATCTTCTTCCTGCGCCTGGAAAAGTTTACACGAGATTGAAATATCGACTTAAAAAGTGAATAAAATTTAGCCGAATCTGAACTTCAAAGCTGAATTTTGCCAAAGAGAGATCTTTAGCCGCCTTTCTAATTTCTTCTCTGGAAGCTGGACTTGAAATGTTCCAGTTCTAGGACTCGTTTTGGTCATTTTGGTCATTTTTTGGTCTGTTTTGCTAGAGAAGCAGCGGTTCCCTCCGTGTTCCTGGCGATGGGTCTGACTCCCTCGGTTACAGCCCCACCGTCCTGGGGCAGGATGCGCTGCCCAGCCCGGGGTCCTGCCCACCCTCCTGCCGTGCCTCTGGGCAGGGGCCGGGCAGGGACCGCGGGTCCAGCTTGGGCCCAAGGCCTGCCTTCGGATTGCGCCTCAGTGCCACGTGTCTGTGCCTACACGGCGACGTTCTCACTTGGGAAGCAAACAGTGGGTGGGTCTTGCAGGGCCGTGGTGACAAGAGACACTCTGGGGAGAGGTGACAGGGCGTTGCCCCGGGTGCTGTCTTGATCAGCAGATGCCACTCCCGCCGCGCCGCTGTGGGATGTTCTTCACCAGACGTTACCTTGCTTGAAAACGAGTTCAGCTGGTTGATCCAGCTCAGGGCCCAGCAAGCCTGGCCTTCCTAATGCTGGCTTCATGCCTTTTTAGCTTTTCATTAAGTTTAAATTCTCTTTAAGTTCTATTATAATTTAACGCGCCATTTTTCTTTCCAAGCATTTCAAATACCTGACAAGAAACATTTACACCACAAACACACCGATCCTCTTCAACACTTCAATTACTCTTTATCTAATAAATTAAGCTTCTAACAGATCACGTTCACATGCACGTTCTGATACTGTCTTACAAGCTTAAATAGTGTAGCAACTCGCAGTGTAAAATCACAACTCTAATGGGAATCGTACGTTATTCCTAAGCTTACCTTTGAGGATAAGTACTACAAAAAGGTGGAAATGGTGCATTCTTTCTACTAAAGTCTGTTGTTGTTTGGCTGAATTATAGCTTAATGCTAACTCTGCTGTGTCTGTAAAGAAGTTAATGATCTGCAAAGCTTAACTTTTTATGATAAAAACAGTCATGTTTTTATGTTTAGCCCGTTTACTTTTTAAATTATGGTAGTGTATATATATATATATATATATACCATGCCATTTACCATTTTAACCATTTTTAAACACACACTTCACCAGCATCGCATACATCCACACCACTGTGGAACCATCCCCACTGTCCACCTCCAGGACTGCTTCACGTTGCAGAACTGAAACGCCACACCTGTTAGACAGGTGCCCTGGCCCTGGCAGCCGCCGGCTCTCTGCTGGAATTTCACTGCTCGAGGGAACTCAAGTAAGTGGAGTGCCACGGTATTTGTCCCCTTGGCTTCTGGTTCATTTCACTCAGCGTAACGTCCTCCAGGTTCATCCACCTGGTAGCGGGTGCCAGAGTTTGCTTCCTCTTTAAGGCTGAATACTGTTCGTGGTGTGGATGGACCACACGTTGTTTACCCACCATCTGCTTATGGATGATGTGCGAGTTCTTCTTCCACCTTTCGGCTGCTGTGCATATGCTGTGAACATGGGTGTGCAGTTATCCGCTCAAGTCCCTGCTCTCACTTCCCTTGGGCATAGGCCCAGATGGAGGGTATGGTGACTGTACGTTTGATTCTTTTGAGGAAGCACCATCCTGTTTTCCGCTGCAGCTGCACCATTTTACATCCTCACCAGTAGTGCGCAAAGCTTCCGATTTCTCCACATCCTCGCCCGCACTTTGGCTTTGTTTTCTGCTGTTCGATGGTATTGTTGTTTTAATAGTAGCCGGCCTAGTGGGGGTGAAGTGACACCTCTTTTGTGTTTGTTTTTTTTAATGTTCACTGCGTTTTTTCAAAGCTCTTTTTTGGGGGGAGAGGGTAACTGGGCTTATTTGCTTAATTTTTAAAAATGGAGGTACTGGGGATTGAACCCAGGCCCTGCTACACGTGAAGCGCACACTCTACCCCCGAGCTCGCTGTACCCTCCCTCCTTGTGTGGTTTTGCTTTGCATTCGCTCCTGATCAGCCATGTTGAGCATCTTTCCAGGTGCTCGTTTCCAATTCTTCTTGTCTCCTTTGGAAAGACGTCTATTCAAGTCCTTTGCCCATTTTGAAAATCAGGGCCATTTGTTTTCTGCTGTTGAGTTCTAGGAGTTCCTTGTATATTCTGGGCATAGCCCCTTAGATGACACGCGAATGTTTCCCCTCATGCTGAGGTTTGTCTTTCACTCTGTCGATAGTATACTTTGATGCACAGAGGTTCAATTTTGCTGTAAATCAGATTCATCTCGTTTTTCTTTTGCTGCTTGTGCTCCCGTGTCAGATCCAAGGAGCCGCTGCCCAGCCCACGTCGCGAGGCTTGTCCTGTTTCCACGTGAGGGTTCTACTGTTGTAGCTCCTGCCGCTTTGCCTCTGGTCCGGTTCGAGCTCATTCTTGTGTGAGGTGTGAGGGGAGGGTCCTACTTCACTCTCTAGCACGTGGACATGTGGGTGGGTGTCTTTAAGAAGACGTGCAAACGTTGTAGGGAAAATGTGTTCCAGCTCAGTTGTGACAGCAACCCGGATCCGGGCGAGAGACCAGGCAGCACTCGGAGAGCTGGAGAAAACTCAGGTTTGTTACGCCAGAGGAGATAACACTCCAAGCTCAGGACCCGTCTGTGGGTTTACGCCGGCTTTTACAGGCTGCCAGTTTACACTTTGCAACATCATATGCAAATAAGGTATAACAGAAGTTGACTAATTAGGAACAAGCTTTGTAGAAATGGACCAATCGGGAGTGAGAGAAATAACCAATCAGGGCTGAAGGAAATAACCAATCAGAAGTGAGCTCAGGGAACCAATAGGATTTTAGGGGTAAGTAAGCCGGTTCAGAGGCAAAAAGTGAGATGGAGCCTCTGGGCCAGGGAACCGGATGGTGCCGGCAGGAGAGTAGTGGCCCTGTCTGCGGGTCCTGCCGGTCTTTTTATGGGGCTGCCCGCCTCACTCCCCATGCTTGCCCCTGGACATTTCCCTCTGTTCTAGTCCTGCTTCTGGCCGGTTCTGGCTCTGGGATAGAGTGAATGTTTGATGAAGACCAGTTGCTTAACCTTGGCTTGGATTTGTGAGTCAACACAGAGACGGACCCAGACATCCCAGAACACTCAGCTGCAAACAGTAAACACGCACATACAGATGGAAGTCGGACAACGTGAGCGGTCTCACTGGCCGCCGCCGTCCCAGGGCCCAGCACGCTCTGGGCCGGGCCGTGGGAGACGGGGTGAGTGCGAGGGTTCTAGCAGGTGCTCGGCGGGCTCCACCCTGTCCCTGCTGTCCAGAGGCTTCGCCTCCGGCCCGGCCCCCACCTCCCCCACCCCGTCTTTCCTTGGAGCCAGCAGCGCTGCCCACCCCCGCCTCCCGCCGGGCCGCCCTCCACCCCTCCAGGTGGCCTTGGGAACCTCCGTCTGTTCACTGGCCCGGTCCTGCTAAGCCTGCTCCTCACATGTGCGGGGCGTCTGTGCGCCGTGTGTGGCTGTGATGCGCGGCCACTCCCAGCTGTGCTCCCTCCCCCTCGCCCTGCTGGCCAGGCGGCTCCTCGGCTGTGTCCGGGTGGGGCCGGTGTAGACCATGCACGCCCAGGGCGAGGCGAGCCCTGCCCACGCTGGGCGCCTGCATGCTGACCGCCCGCCTGGACGCCTGCAGTCCCCATGCAAAGAAAGGTGTGATTCAGGGCTTCAGGAGGATGACAGGTGTGGGAACTGGCATCGTTTTAAAAGCTGGGAGCCCCGTGCAGCTCACAGTCCAGGTACAATGGCCGAGGTGTGAGGATCCAGAAAGGCCAGTGGTGGCTTCTGAACGATGCTTCCGGCTCCTCTTCCTCTCAAGGACTTGGATTGTCCCCTCACCACCAAACACACCAGCCAGGCCCCCGGACCTACTGACCCGTCTCCCTCCTCCACACACCTAGGCTGGGCTCCTGCTGGGCTGCCGGGGCTGCTGACCAAGCTCACTCTTGGTGGCGGGTCGCCATTGATCTCGTTTGTTACCCGGGACACCTGCACAATGCACAGCTGACGTCTCTGGCCCGTGTGCTCTGGGCTCGAGCTCTATCTGGGAAGCTGGGCCCTCCTGCGGCCTGGGGGCTGGGGAGACGGCCTTAGGCCTCTGTGATGGGAGGACCGCCTCCCTCCCTGGACCCAGGGCTGAAAGGCACCTCCCTAAGCGTGTCTGTGACACTTCGGTGTGATGGCTTCCCAGTCAGTGACGTCACGTGAATGGATGAAGAGCCCGGACCCTGGGTCCCGGGTGGCTGTGTGTGGGGCCTGGGCAGGGGACCCCAGTCGTCTGGGTGTGGTTAGAGTGGGGACACTCGCTGACACCCAGGAGCACCAACCTGGCTGGCTGTGCTCTGACCCTGTGTGTGTGACACCATGGTGACACCGCACTGACCCTCTCAGCCATCTCTGCTCATTTTTCAAAGGAAGAAAGTAGGAGCAGGGAGGGAGTGGTGGGGTCACTGTGTCCTCATCCTCACCTGCCCCTCAGCCCAGGAGCCCAGGCTGCATTTCACCCCAGCCCCGTGGCCAGGAGCCCCTCCTGCCACCCTCCCACACCTGGGCCTCCAAACTCCTCCTGGTCCCCACCTAGGTGAGAGCAGGGCAGAGCCACAGAGGGAAGGCGTCTTGTCCCTGAGGGGCCGCACGGGGCAGGCGTCCTGGAATGGACTCTGACCGGGTAGGGTGCAGACTTGTCTGGGGTTAAACCACAGGCGCCTTCTCCAGTTCCCCGGGGACAGGGACGAGCCTCAGCCCCGTCGGATGAGCCGGGGGTCGGGGAAAAATGAGGTGCGCACCTCCCCCCACCTCCCGTGTCTCCAGGTCCGTTCAGCACCCCCAGCCCCCGCTGGCAGCGTGCTCCCCTGCCCACACCGATCGATGGTGCCACCTCCCTCGGCGAGCCCCTTGGCGGTCCCCAGTGGCCCATGGGATGACATTTGGGTGCTGAGGCTGCCGCTCACCAGCCCCCAATCTCCAGTGCCCCCTCCCATCTGCCGGGCCCCTGCCCAGCCTAACAACAGCGGAGATAACAAAGACCACCCAAGTCAAAGGCTCTTTATTCAGTGTTCCGGGCAGCCTGGAGGCGGGAAGAGCTGCGTGGGGCAGCAGGGAGGTGGGGGTGGACCAGAAGCGCGTCCCCTGTGACTGTTCAGGGTGTACACCTGGCTCCCTCCCGTAGGTCCTGAGCTGGAATAGGCGACAAACTTAGGGAGGCCGGCGGGCGGTCACGGGCCAAGCTCTGTCGGTTCTGGGCCGACTGCTTTTGCTTCCGGGACGGTCTCGGGAGGCAGCGGTCTGGCCTGGAGCCAGGGTGACTCACGCGGCCACCCCAGCTGGTCCTGGAGGCGGCAGGTCGGCCACCTGGGCAGGTTGCTGAAGGCTGAGTCCGAGTCTCATCTTTCACGTGATCTGGCCACTCCTGTGTGTACATGCAGTCTCCCCCGGCCAAAATTTTTCATCCTGAGTTTAAGCAGTCACGTCAAGATGTAAGAGGTAACTGGTGGTTGGGGGGCTGGCTCAGCGGTAGAGCGCGTGCTTAGTTGGCACGCAGGAGGGGTTCATTCCCCAGTGCCTCCACTGAAAATAAACTTGGCTCCCCCTCCAAAAAATAATAAAAATTTAAAAGTAAAAAAAAGCGACCATGAAGTCATTCTTTTCAGCGTACAGCCGCGTGTGCTGTAAGCGCCGGGAGGAAGGCGGTGTCGTGTGGAGGCAACCTGCCCGCTCACTACGCCGTGAACACAGAAAGTCATCGCTCTTTGTCTTGTCCCCGTGTTTCAGCAATGTGAAGTCACGCGCGGCTGAAGGGGATGCTCTTGGCTAAGGGGGCGCCGCCCAGGCTGGTGTCCCTGGTGAGTGTGTGTGTGAGGCAGTGTCGGGTTCAGGTGTGAACCCAGGAGTGAGTGTGCAAGTGCGTGCGCGTGTGTGTGCCGTGGGCGAGGCTCCGTGCTCACCAGTGATAAATACGAGCCCAGCAGGAAGCAGTTAACACCGCTGCTGCCATCAGCTCAGAGGCCCAGTTTCCCGTGTGGTCAGGGGACGAGGGGATCTGAGTGTCACAACAGCCGGTGGGGACCCCGGGTGGAAGGCAGCTTGTTTCTGTCGGCAGCAGCACGAGTGGATGTGACTTCTGTCCAGGGCGGCTTGCCCACGTGGCCCTGCAGGACGTTGTCTCACCCGCTTGTGGGGTCAGAGCCTCGGCCTGAACCGTTGGCTGACCGGGCGCTTTTCCTCCCATGGTGTCACACCCCCGGGAGGGGCACTGGCTGCAGCTGAGAAGGTGGGAAGTTAGGGTTAGGGTCTCCCTAGGGTCTGGCTCCCTGACCGCAGAGCATCACCTCCCCTCCTGACCCCCCACACGGTGCCTTGGGGGACTCAGAGCACCCAGAAGCCCCAGAGTCCTGGGGACACTTGCAGGCCACCACGGACACTGGAAGAGAACATAGGGGCCCCTCCCTGTCCCCTCAGGAAGTGCTAGGCATTGCTGCGTCCCCAGTTTGAAGGCCACTGGCCTAGAGAGGCCCCTCTGTTCTGGCCCCCTGGCCCCCTGGGCTCACCTGGCCCTTGGTACAAACTTCTCCACTGCACGGGCACCGGCTGGCAGCACCTTATACACAGGTGCATCTCCTCCGATGACCAGCATCCTGGGAATAGGAACATAGCATTCTTTTTTTTTTTTGTAATTGAAGAAATATTATTTTATAATAACTGCACTTAATAAAACAAACAAATCCGAAGAATGTAAAAGACACTTTGTGTACCTGCTCCTCCCACCTCGGGCTGGCCCACCGAGGTGACCACCGAGAGCTCTCATCTGAGGGTCGTTTCTGGTAGCCTTTGTCCGTGTTCGTCTTCAAACCCTTTCCCGGGTAACTGGAAGCTCTGCAGACTCCACCAGGTCCCATTGCAGAAGCCAAACATCAGTCCCCAGGGATTCGCACCTTCATCTCTGGGATCTGGGATTATGTCATCTGAGAGGGTAAAAGAGATTTTGCAGATGGGATTAAAGTAAAGGTCTTGAGAAGGGAGGTTATCCTCAGAAGGCAGAAAGGTCGGAGAGAGAAGTGGCCATGGAAGCAGAGGCCAGAGAGGGCAAGAGACGTGGTGCCGACCTTGAAAGGCAGAGGAGGAAGTCGAGGAGGCCGCCAGAGGGAAAGCAGCCCTGGCCACACACCGAGCTCGATTTAGGGCTTCTGACCTCCTAACTCCAAGATAATAGATTCGCGTAGTTTTAAGCCGCTCGGTTGTGGTCACTTATTAGCAAACTCATGCACAACCATTCTCCAAATAACCATAAAACACGTTTAAGCAGCGTGAGAGTGGAGACATCCGTGGAGCGGCTGCAAAAACTCACATAACAAGACCGCATTTAAGAAAAGCCGCATTCAAAACAAGACGCAATTATTTCATAAGTAGCAACAAACAGCTGCAAATCCGTCTTAACAGACGGGTGGCCCTGGTCCAGAACCTTGACACGCATGTTTATTTTGCCACTTGGAATAGTAAGAGGACTCTCATTCGAGCTGCGTGGTTAAGGAGGCTCTGGCGCCCGCTCTAGCTGGTGGCTGTGAGCACAGCCTTCCGAGCCCGGCCGCCGGCCCGAGTGTCCCAGGAGAATGGGCTCCGGCTGGCTCCCGCTGTGGCGGCGCGGTCCCTGCGGGAGGGGACCGGGGCCCTGGGCGTCAGCTTGCGGCTTGCGGCGGGGCGGGGGATCAGGGGAAGGAGCAGCCCCACTTGCCTCCCCTTCTGCCCTCACGTCACTGGGCTTCAGGGAGCCCCCAGTGAAACCAGCACGATGCAGGCTGCTCTGCACCCTGAGTCTGAACCCCGGGGAGCTGCTGGGCGTGGCACCTCGAAGAGGCACCCAGGCCTGGAACACACCCATTCTCTCTAAACCTCTCAGGATCCCCACTCCTCACAGTGCTACCCTGGGCGGGCCAGTGTCCCACTCACAGCTGTGGGCCCTGTACTCAGCACCAAGGCCTGAGGCTGTTTACAGGACGGAGCAAAGTAAACCAAAGTTCTACTTTTTTTTCCCCAAAATGTGAAATTCCCTTGGAATGCTGCTCTTTGTGGTGATGGGGTCTAATTGTTACCATTCCTGCTGCTTCTTATAAGAAAACAAAAATTAATCCAGGACGGTTTCTAAGACAAATACTGCAGTCTCGCAGAGGAGACGCTGCCTTGGGAAAGAGCTCGGGCGTTCTCCTTTCTTGCTGCAGTTCCTTCTCCTACTTAAAACCAAAAAATAAATCTCACATCCAAACCACTGGCCTACTCTGGAATGGAAGGCCCCCCAACCTTCTGGGAGGCTTTATGTATATATTTACCTAAAATTTAGTCTAACGGCAATCATCTAACCATCTTTTATTCTTTTCTATGAAATATCTCGCCAGGAAGAATCCATGTACAAACTTGTATGGAACTGATTCTCTTACTGGCCAAATGGAAATACAGCTGCCGTGTGCTCCTGGCCCATTCACTGAGAAGCAGTATAAACACCTTATTTGTGCTCTGAGACAGTCAATGTCATTTTTTCTTTCATGGTATGACTTTTTTGACGACAGGGACCCCTGAGGGTCAGCCATGGCGTAGCCCACACCACCAGTCAGCAGGATGGGGAGGGAGGGCAGCAGGGGAGGGGTGGCCACCGCAGAGAGGGAAACCCAGGTTCATGCGGCTACTTCTTGGTTTACTGTTTTTAGACCTTATTTGCTGGCTTCTTGCTATGAATGATTGGATTTTAGCTCTTTTGCGTCCTAATTTCTCCTCCCCATCCTCTCAATATCACGATTTTTAATTTATAAACAATGTTTGTGTTATTTTGATTGAAGAAATAGTGCTTATAGCAAAGACCAGTGGTGTACGCTGTCACACATCTTTTCCGATACTGCTTTATGTTTTTCCTGGCCTTTCCACATGCCTTTGTTTTTTTCCCTTACACTGTTTTAATCATACCCTCATTTTCCCCCAACTCTCCCTCACGTCAGGTGCATTGGTTTCCTCTGGCTGTGTACTCAAGGGCCACAAAGTGGCATGGCTTAAAACAACAGAAGTTTATTCTTTCACAGTTCAGGGGGCAGGAAGTCCAATATCAAGGTGCCAGCAGGGCCATGCTCCTTTTGCAACAATGCTGAGGGAGGATCCTTCCTTGTTTTTTGCAGTTTCTGACAGTTGCCAGCAGTCCTTGGATTTCCTTGGCTGGAAGCCACATCAGCTCAATCTCTGCCTTCCTCGTCACATGGTCATCTCTCTGTGTCTGTTTGTCTCTCCTCTTCTTATAAGGACACCGGTCATACTGGGTGAGGGCCTGCTCTGGCCCTGTGTTGCTGCCCCTTAATTGGATCACATCTGCAAAGACGCTGTTTCCAAATACAGTCACCTTCACGGTACCGGGGGGGCAGGGCTTGCACATTTCTTCCTGGACACAACTCAATCCACAGTATCAGGGATCCTTTCCCATCCCCAGGGACTTCCCTCCAGAGCCCTCCATCCTCCTGCTCCGCGTTGAACTGGCTGCTCTCCACACCTGCTCAGAGGGACTGTCCTGGCTTTCCCAACACTGTCCCCATGAGCTGGAGAGACTGCTTCAGGGACCCACATCTTTTTCTTTCTTGGTTTATCTCCTCATTTTGCTAAAGTTGTGTCCTAAGAAAGGGTGTGTGGGCAGTGTGTTTTCTGGGCTTTTACGTGTCTGAAAACAGCCTTAGCCACTTTTGCACTTGACGGATCGTTTGTTCAGTGAGTGAATTCTCAGCAAAAGTAACCTCCGGCAGCATCTGGATGGACCACTCTGCCGACCTCTGTACCTCCAGCTGCAGACAGTCAGTCCTCACTCCTCCGTGGGTGGCAGGTATTTTGCT
Organism: Vicugna pacos; assembly: GCF_048564905.1. Taxonomy (NCBI): domain Eukaryota; kingdom Metazoa; phylum Chordata; class Mammalia; order Artiodactyla; family Camelidae; genus Vicugna; species Vicugna pacos. Next base: position 122,876,030 of record NC_132987.1, read on the forward strand.
CCTCAAAGATCTTTCATGACCTCCTTTCCCCCCTTGATATTCTGAAGTTCACAGTGATGCATCTAGTGGGGGCTGTTATTATTGTTGTTCATTTTGGGGGGCACTTAAGTGGATCCTTGTGGCCAGGAGGTGGCCTCCTGGAAACACACCGAGCACAGCGAAGAGAGGGTCCCGCTCTCAGCGCCACCCAGACGGGCCGCCCGGCGCGGACCCTTGCTGACGCTCCTCCCTGCCTCCGAGTGTGGGCGCGCCCCGTTTAGGGCCTCCTCTGCCTCCTCACTCCTCAGCGTGGTGGCCTCACTCCTCGGGCTGCAAATGCACCTGCACCTGCCTGCTCGCCAGGGACTGGGCCCCCGGGTCTCCCGAGTGCCCTGCAGAGCCGCCCCCCATCCTCCTGAGCTCTCCCCTCCCCTCCCGGGGTCTCAGAGCCACAGCCCCCTCCCAGGCCCCTTGGGAGGTAATTTTTTTCTTTTGTTGTTGAGGGGAGGTAATTAGGCTTATTTATTTATTTTAGAGGAGGTACCGGGGGCTGAACCCAGGGCCTCATGCGCACTAAGCATGTGCTCTGCCGCTTGAGCTATACCGCTCCCTGCACAGCAGTTCTTGCAAATAGGGGCCCAACCCCCTCCCTCTGGCTGAGGCCCAGCAGGTGACCTGATGCCCCGTGTTAGGGCACCTGTAGGGTGAGGGGCTTTCCTGGAGGAGGAGGGGTGGTGGGCTGCCAGAGGACAGGGGCGGGGGTCCCCCCTGCCCGCTGCGTCCCCGGGCCAGGCGGGGAAGGCCCCCCAGCTGAAGACGCGCGGAGGGACGGGAGGACAGGCGTTTGCCCACCTGGGTGAGTCTGTGGCAGGGGCTCGAGTCGGGCCGGAGGACACGCTGCAGCGCCGGGTCTGGCTCTGTTTGCTTTGCCGGGAGCCGTGTATTTGGAGGGACGTGGTCCAAGCGCAGACTCGGGACCTGCTTCTCTGGAAAGCAACCCCCGTGACCCCGTCTGCGGGGCTTTCTGAGTCCCTGTGCGCGTAGGGGGCAGAGAAACGTGCATGGGTCTCCTGAAAGCACCTGGAATGTCCCCGGGGACCCCAGCCTGCTTCTGTCCACGGCCCTCCCTGAGCCTGCGCTGACGGAGCGCCCGTCCCACCTGGACCGTGGAAGAGGCTTCAGGCACGGCTCCCACGGAAGCAGGGCTCCAGGTGGCCCCCAGGGACGGGGCCAGGACCACCCGATTCCCTCCTGCCCCGGGGCCCGCATCCCACCCTGGGGCCTGAGCACAGCGTGGGCAGCGGGCTCTGACTCCGCAGCCCCTGCGGGACAGAAGGCGCCTGTCGTCCTTCTCTGTGAGCCCACTGCCTCCCTCCCCGGGGGCCTCCTCCGCCCACCCGACGCCTCCCGTCCAGCCTGGTTCCTTGTTCCCTGTAAATAGGTGGTCATTCCCTCCTTCACCCCATCCTTCAGCCCTGGCCGTGAAAGGGAGGCAGCCCCCTGCCGGGCTCTGTGTTCCGAGCCAGGAGGTAGAGGGGACCCAGGTACCATTCCACCTGGGCCGGCCCAGACCAAGTATGAGGAGATGGAGCTGGGTGGGGGTCGGGGGAGGCCAGGAGGGAGCCACTTTCCTCCCAGGCCGGCAGCGAGGGCAGGCCCTCATCCTTGGAAAGGTGCTGGCAGTGATGGCTATAGGGCAGGCGCAGTTCTGGGTGCTGGGGATGCAGGGTGGAGAGGACGGAGTCCAGAGCTCACGGCCTGAGGCAGATTCACAGCGTGTGGCGCAGAGTGCAGTGGGGCTGGGAGGGCAGGTGCAGGGGGCTCCTCTGAACAGAAACCAACTGAAGAGGGGCAATGCCTGCCGACCCCTGGAGAGGAGCCCATTAGGAGAGCAGCACGCGCAAAGGCCCTGAGGCAGGCAGGCCCTCTAGTAGTGGAAGGAACTGCGGGAGGCAAGGAGGAGAGGGCAGAAGATCGGGGTTGTGTGGTGGTGGTTTGGGCTTTCCAGGTGGGCCCCATGGGCCCCAGATCCCCTGTCCACAGCACAGCTTGCCAGCTCCCCTAGGTCCCCCAGTTCCCCCAGGTCCAGTGCCTACAGCACCCAGTGGCCAATGGGCATAAAAAGACATGTCTGTCATTCTGGGAGCCTAGACACAATTTTGAGGACTGAGTGTAAGGCAATCCGGAGAAAGCAGCAACGATTCAAAGACGAGGGGCTGTCCCCAGCTCCTCCTGGGGCTTTCGAGTCTACTCCCTTGCCGCCTTCGGACACGTTTACACTCTGTAAATGTTGGGTAAACGATAGCAATCCAGGTAAGTCTTATTTATGGACAGTGGGTTGAATGGTGCCCCCAGAGACACGTCCAGGCGCTCACGCCTGGTTCCCATGCATGTGACCTAATGAGACAGGTCTCTGCAGATGTCATCAAGGTAAGACTTTTTGGGTAAGAGCACCCTAGATTTAGGGTGGACCCTGAAGCCAGTGACTGGTGTGTTCGTAAGAGAAAGGAGAGGAGATGTGAGGCACCTGGACAGAGGAGAAGCCGTGGGAAGAAGGAGGCAGCGAGTGGAGTGATGAATTTACGAGACAAGCAGCTCCAGGACTGCTGGTAAGGAGGGAGCCTCTCCGGAGCCTCCAGAAGGAATCAAACCTGGGACACCTGGAGAGGACTCTGGTCTCGGGAACTGTGGGAGGGGAAAGCTCTGCTGCTTTAAGCCTCCCAGTCTGTGTCTCAGGAGACTGGCTGGGATGCAGATGAATTCTGCAGGGGAGTGGTGGCGGGAGCAAGGCTGACTTCCCTCTGCCCAACCGTGGACCAGCCAGCTCCATCTATTCCTTTTCTCCCTGTAAATTTATGCTTTTTCACTCTCCTTTGACCTGGCTGGAACATCTTACCAGCTCCCCTACTAAATACAAGTTAAATAAAATCGTCAGTATGCGTTTATTGTCTATCTGCTTCAGAGCCATGATTTGGCCTCTTTATGAAGGCTGTCTTTTAACGTGGATGATTGAGAGATGGCCAGACAGAAGCTTCTGGATGTAAGATGCATCTCTTAGCTGCTGATCTGAGCACCTGCTCCACCGTTGACTCGTGATTTAAGAAAAGGAAAACTAAGTCAGAGTGGCTTTAACCCTGCAAGGCACGTCAGCTCTGGAACCAGAAGGAAATAACCCCAGCAGATCTGCTCAGGTTTGCGGAGGCCCCGGACCTCAGCCCCCGAGGAGGAGACACACACGGGAGCCTCAGGAAACGGCTGTGGGGGACAGGGCTCAGGGGCCGGCTCAGTGGGACGGGCTGGCCTCCTAATGTGGCAGCCTGGCAGGAGGGGGTGCGTCATTGGCCCCAGGGCAGCACTGAGGGCCGCTGGCGGGTCTGTGTCCCTGGTGGCAATGTGGGGACATCAGCTGGGGCATCTGGTCAGCCCGGGCCGAGCGCACTACAGCTGGGCCCCGAGCCGCCGCCAGCTGCCCCCTCTTGCTGCATCCCTTCCCCTCCCCCGCCCCATCCCCCTGCACTCAGCCGCTGGCTGCTGCCGTCAGCAAGAGCAGTACTAGTAACTCCAGCGGCCGCGGTGGTGGGCGGGGCTCAGGATCGCTCCGGGCCAGAGGCCACTTGTGACCTTTGCCCTCTCCTGGGGCTGGCCCTGTGCTGGGCCAGCGCGGTGCCCTGGTCACGGGGGCCCAGCCCCGCGTCCCTGCTCTGCGCCCAGCCCCCACCCGCGCAGGGCTCGGTCCAGGTGTTCCAGGTGGCTGCCCAGGCGTTGATGCGTCACCGCTGTTTCTGGTTCTTCCCGAGCGTGAACTCACACCTGCTCTTGCCCTAGGCTTTCTGGAGGGGTTTTCCAAAGTTGGACGGCGACCTCACCTCGGGGCCAGGGAGGCGGAGGGCCGGGCGATGCCTCCTGCTCGTGCTCCCCCTTCTTTCGCTTGTTCATTGGTAGGGGGCTTCGCCCCGAAGCTGTCTCGAAGGGCAGGTGTGTCTGCTCCGCGCAGAGCGTAAACAGCATCAGCCCCACCGGTGGCCCGCCTGGTGACCCAGACCCTTGAGGGCAGGCAGCCTGGACAAGGCTGTTGTGTGGGGACGCGGCCTGGCCAACACCGAGTTCTCACCTGCTGTGGTTTTGACCTGCGACGTCTGCAGACGTGTTTGGGTTGTCATTCCTGTGGCAGATGCTGTCACCAAGCACCGGGAAGTATCCCGGCCCCACATGGCCCAGGACAGTGACCGGGCCCCAGGCATCCACGGTGCTGAGTCGGGGGTCCCGCTGTGGACAGAGCTGCACTGACTCCTCGGGCTGGGCTGGGCTTGCTGGCAGCACTGGTGCCCGCCGTTCAGTCTGTGGAGTGGCTGCTCCCACTGCCCCCACCGCCCCGGGCTATGACCAGCCTCTGCAGCACATGCCCCCCCCACCCCGTTCTCTCTTCCCAGCCCTGCCGGGGGCCTGCCGTCCACATCTGCCTCTGTGTGGTCCCTCTGCACCCCTCCCCTGGACAAGCTGCTCCCGGCCCTGCTGGGGGTCTTCCCTCCCTCCTTCCTGGCACGCACAGCCTCTGAGGGGACCACAGCGGGCAATGCTGTCAGTGCCCACTTCACTGGGTGCAGCCCGGCTCAGTCAGAGTCCCGCGGGGGATGCCAGGCCTGGGTGACCTGCGGGGCCCAAACTGTCATTGTGCCTCCTGCGGAGGAGATGGGACCATCACATCAGTCCCCACTGGAGCGGCGGGGCAGGCTCTGTCCGGACGACGGGGCTTTGGAGCTGGGCAGGCACAGGAGGCGATGAGAGGCAGGACAGGGAAGGGACACCTTGGTGGGAAGCCTGGGGTAGGTGAGACCAGGCGCTGGTGGGGGCCAGGGACGGCCTGAGCCCCTGCAGGGGGGGTGCAGGGGGCCCGAGAGTCCGGCTCGTTCTGCAGGTGGCCCGGAGAACAGCAGGTTTGAGGTGGGGGCCCATAGCACAGCTGTGTTGCTGGAAGGCGTGTGAGGATGGACCAGGGAGGCCAGGATAAAGGCCCAGCCACGGGGGGTTAGGTGCAAATGCCCTGGGCCCAGGCACAGGATTCTAAATCTTGCTTTCTCACACGTCTCCAGGTCAGAAGATAACTTCTTCCATCACCACGGAGATAGGCCTGAAGGGGGGTCAGGACCACAGAGACAGGCCCTAAAAAGGGGCTGGACCGCAGAGACGGGCCCTGAGGGCATTAGGACCAAAGAGCAGAGCCCTTGTGGGGATTAGGACCACAGATACAGGCCCCGAGGGGGCACTCAGGACCACAGAGATGGGTCCCTGGGGGTGGTCAGAACTACAGATCAGGGCCCCAGGGGGTCAAAACCACAGAGCAGATTTCTTGTGGGGATCAGGACCACAGAGATGGGCCCCGGGGGCGGGGGTCAGGACCACAGAGATGGACCCCACCACTTGCACGTGGTCAACTAATGTGGTTCCTGGGACCTCTGAGAGCCAAGGTCACTGACAGGTCATTTCCAGGCCTTTCTGTAGCTGAAGCCCGGGGCACCGGCTACATCAGATTACATCAGATCACATCAGGAGTCATGGTCTGGGAGCAGATTCTGGAAGGTTTCTCAGGCTCCTGTGCAGCCTGGGAGAAGCTCAGGGCTCCCTCCTCCCTCATCCCTCCACCCACCAGGGGAAACCAGACCATAGACTCAGAGCTGCCCTAACACCCCCGCCCCCACCCACCAACAGCGGTTAACCCCAGCCCTCCGGGCAGGCAGGCCTTTCCGATGCTAAGAACCGGAGATTTGAGACCTTTCCAATAGCTGGTGAGGGGGTCAGGAGAGGGTGGGCACCTCCCACCCCGCGCGCCCTGGCAGTGCCCTCCGACCCGACCACGTGCCGCCCTCGCCCCACTGCCAGTGCCAGAACACCCCAGGGGCCTGGAGCCTGTGCAGACAGGTTGTGCTGTGGGAGGCAACACCCCCTCCCCGGAGATGGTTGGGCACCAGAAGCACTCTGCCTGGCGCTGGGTGACCCAGGACCTCCTGGCAGGAAGAGCCCTCCTTGAGCAGTGGGCTGAGGATTCTGGCAAAACGACAGAGGGCGGGAGCACTGGAGGGAACCAGGGGCAGCCACCACTTCCGAGAGCGAGCATGTCCTGATGGCTCCAAAGAAGTCTGCCAGCCTCAGGACAAGCTGGGTCACCCCTTATGTTGGGCTGCGGGTCAGTGGGGCCCCAGCTCACTGGGCAAGGCCAGGCCCTGCGCAGTCCCCTCTTCTCCGAAGCCTGCGCCTCTGCAGGCCCCCCAGATCACCATGGGAGGAACACCCCTGGCTTCGCGGCCAGCAGTCAGCCCTGGCGCTGGCCCGGCGCACGCCTTCAGGAGACGATGGATGACTCAACCGGTGTCACCTCTCAGCAGCCACTGCTCCTCCGTGGTTGCGTGGGCATCCGGGTGCCCAGAATGGGTGAATGAGCGAGTGAGGGAGTGGGGGATACACGGAGGTAGGTCTGGACACACTTCACCGCCTCAGAAGCCCCTGTGGGACACAGACCGGCCCCTCCACCCCACCCCTCCTTCGTGCTCTTCCAGACCCTCATCTCTCTGACATCACCCTCTCTGCCCGGCTCCTGTGCCGCTCACCCACGTCCTGGGTGCCAGGAGCATTTCCTGCCCCGACCGGGCACTCAGGGAACACGGTCCCCTCTCAGGGGCGGGAGCCAGCGTTCAGGGAGTGAGTGCTGGGTGAGTGAGCAGAACCAGCACCTGCGTGGCGCCCAGAGGAGGCTGCAGTGGAACAGCTGCAGGAGCAGAGGGATCTCCTGGATCACGGACCCCCAGGAAGAACCTGGGGCCTCAGCTGATAAAACTGTCAAAAATAGAGGCCGTTAAAAACAAAACTTTTTTAACAAACTGATGGAAATCCCCTTTATCAAAAGGAGCTGCTGCAGATCAAGCCACAAAAGTGACGTGTCCAGGAGTCAAGGACCATTTCTCGAGCAGATGATGCCACCTGTGGGGATGTCCCCGGGAGGCGCTGTGGGCGAGGGGCTGCGGCTGTCCCCAGGGCAGCGCTCAGGCGGTCCGGCGGAAAGCAGTCACTCAATGGTCACTAAGAAGAAGAAGAAGAAGAAAAAGACACTGACAACGTTCCTGGATTTGGCAAAGAAACGCTGGGCCCCAGGTGGAGGGTGGTTATTTAGAGAAAGTACCCTGGGCCAATTTGTACTGGGGATTTTTTTGGACAGAACAGCACTTTGCCAGGTAGGACATTAGGACAGAAAATGCAAGAACAGATTAAATGATTCAGGGAAGGGCCTGTGCTAGGAGCGGGCAAGAGAGAGCAGGGAGCTTACCTGCCCCCAGCCCTGACGAGCGAACGCCCTGTCTTTCCCACAGTAGTTGACAGCCCTCACAGCTGTCTGCAAAATTCCTGACTATTTAACCACTGTTTCCCACTGCCCGGGGTCTGGTGGTGCCCAGGGAGCCCAGCTGCAGGAGGAAGGCAGGGCCTCAGCCCATGGGTGAGCCCACCTTCAACTTTGCGCCCAGGTGTCCTGCTGGTCTTTGCTGGGCGCAGCCCTGCCCGTGGGCCCGGCTCAGTCACTGCCTTGGTTGCAAAGCCCCTGGGGCTGGTCTTCTTTCAGTAAAATCAGGAGGCAACACCTGGTTCTGCAGCTGTGATTAGCCAGCTCCCCAGTCCCAGAGGCACTAGCAGCAGGGATGCTCAGCGGGGGCTCATCCCAGGCCTTTGGACACGATGGGCCTGGTGAGGAGCTTTGCCGAAAGTTCCCAGAAAGTCCCAAGGTGACCTGAGGTGTGTGTCTGTCATCAAACCCACTGGGGGCCACCCAGGAGCCCCGGTGGTGCAGCGGGGACCACTTGGGCACGGAGGAAGGGGCTGGGATATGGGACCGGAAGGATCCGCTGTCCGCGGTGCGATGGAGGCGGGGGTGGCGCTCGGCTTCCTCCCTGGGAAGCAGCCATCATGCGTGTCCCACTTGCGTTACGTGTTATTAGGAAGCTGCCCTGCAAACGCTCCCTAGTCACCGTGAGGCTCCAGGAAGACACACAGGGCGGAACGCAGGAGCGCTCGGGTTTCAAGGCCCGGGATCTGCGCTCACTGAGACAGACGTGAGCGGCTCAGCCCAGCGGCTGAGCACCTGCAGCAGGGCCACCACCTCATCAAGGCCTGGACCAGGACACAGCCAGACGCTCCTCTGAAGGGAGTAGGGGAGATGCCGGTCCCTCCCCTCCCTGCCCCTCCCACCGCCCCCACTGGCTGAGTCCCGAGGGAGGAAGGGGGCGGGGCCCGGGGACCCGAGGCCCCCCTACGCGCTCTTGTCCGAATAAAGGAGCCCGGTGACTTCCGCGTGGCATGCGATCAGGAGGCTGGCTGGAGAGTCAGTGGAGTGAGTCTGGCTATTCTGGAATTGTTTCAGAAAAAACTGCAGGTGTTCTGGAGTTTGACAGAAGCAGTTTAAAAACTAGTTTGTGTCCACAGCTAATCACACCCTTCGGTCAGCCGTGGATTCTGTCTAAACCTGAACCTCTGTGTCTGCCTTGCGCCTGCGTGTGCCTCCCTGACCCACCCGGCGCGGGGCGCGCGTCTGCAGGTGGTCTGGTAATTCTTACCGGCTGACCGGCTCGGGGCTTCGGGGGCCCCGTGGCCGGAGGGATGGACCATGGAGCGCCCAGGCTGCACTCCCGACAGGCTGCCCCTCAGGCCAGGCCCAGGGTGCAGCCCCAGGGGACAGGCCCAGGCCCAGTTCCGGGACGGATGTGACGTTCCCACCGGCTGGTCAGACGCTCTGCAGCCTGTCTGGGCACAGTCAAGACGGCACAGAGCTGGGACGGGCAAGCCGGGCACAGGGTCTGAGCTGCACGCGTGGGGTGAGCCCAGCTGGCAGGCTGGCCGCCCCCCAGCCCTGACCAGAGGCTCTGCCTCTGGAGCTGGGCCTGGAGGTCCCTCCTCACCTGCCCCTACCCCAGGGTGGGGCTGTCACAGCCCAGCCCGAGGCCAGCGGGACACTGGGGCCGACAGGCTCCTGATACGTACCCCCTCCCCAGGGAAGCGCGTCCCACCGTCTGACAGTGCTGCCCCAACAGAGTGCTGGCCCGGCCCCTGGAGGGGAGGACGACCGCACGGTCACAACTGCAGACCTGACACCCTAGCAGCATCCTGTTATTTTCTGAGCATTGGATGTTTTTTGTCATTTGTCCTCACTGAACCCTCACAGGGCAGGTGGGCGGGCGGAGTGTGGCTCTGCCCCTGGTGGAGAGACCTGGCTGCCTGTCTCAGGCCCTGGCCCCGAGGGTGACCACAGAGCTGCCCTCGCTCCTCTCGGGAACCAGGGAGCACCCCCAATTCTCCAGGTTCTGGAAGGAGAGCCAGGTTAGCTCTGGGAAGCCTGCACGCGTCAGAGATCCTTTCCGACGTGGCTTCTTGACTGTGAAGTGGCACTTCCCTTGTTAGGCCTCAAAGGCCGACAGGAAGTCCGGGAGGTAGTTAATTGAGTCTGTTTCTTGGCCTCCCCCGGGGCTGAGTTTTATTCTGATTCTCGAGGACTGTGGGCTGACGGTTGTCAGGGACGCCTCTGGCCCACGTGGGTGTGTGTGATGGTCAAAGCCTGGTTCAGGCACCCTCCCCCCATGACCCCCTGTCTGTCGACCCTGAAGCCCAGACCCTGCCCAGAGCAGATGCCCACACAGCACCCACTGCCTCCGTGGAGAGGCCACGGTCCCCGAGAAGGGTGGCGCAAGTCCACTGCCAGGCCAGGGTGCAAGCCAGCAGCCGCCTCCGGGAATGCCTCTTGAGAGCCAAAGCCGCTCATTCTGACTCAGTGTCCTGACTCTTCCTACTGAAGAACAGTCCAGGATGATCCCTTCCTCAGTGCACGGCGGGCCCCCTCTGACCACGGGGTCCCTTGACTGTGGGTCTCTCATCTACAGCCGGTAGCCCTTCCCAGACCTGGGGGGTTAACGGCTCCTTCAGTGCCCTTTGTTGTAATACGTTTCCACTAGTTTTTGCCTGATGCTTTATTTTGTCAGAGACCCTGAGGGGTTCTTGGGTTTATTCCATCATTAGGTCACGGTTTATAAACCCCCTCTCCCCAGCTGGTGGATGCCGCTGTCCTCCGAGGCACAAGGTGCAGATTTCTCCGTCCTCAGCGCCTGGTCCGGGCTGGCCCAACCCTCTCCCCGCCTTCCCCGCCCCGTTCCCACCTGCCCCCAGAGAGGACGTGCTGAATCCACGCGGTGACTGAACTCTCTTTCTCCCCAAATGTTCTACTTGGAGTCCCAGGAAGTGGCTTTCTTTTTCAAATTTGGAGGTTTTATTGGAAGCTGAATAGAGAACCCAATCAGTTAACAAAACAAAAGTAGAAGGTTCCAAGATTATGACTGCAGACGCGGGTATAAACGGAAAGCATCTCTGCAAGGCAGGTGCTAAATGCCTCCGTGCACACAGCCCGGGCGTGTCCAGCGGTTGAGGGCAGGTGTGGAAAGTCCCCAACGACCCCAGGTGCTGGCTCCCAGGTGGCCGGCCCGTGCCATCGGAAGCTCATGCCTTCCGGTGCCACGGCCACCGCAGCGCTCCGGCCGGCATGTCACGCTCACGGGACATAGTCTCCGCAGGGCGCGGCCCTCCAGCTCTCGGAAGCTGCAGCCGAGCCCGGGGGCGTCGCTCTGAGCACAGGAGCTGCTGCACCGCCCAGGTCGGTGTGGGCGGGCTGCTCCCAGGGACAGCGCCGTGCCCCGCCTCGCCCTGCTGGGCTTGACCCAGTTCAGTGAGGACTCGCTTAGGGTACAGGCACTGCAATTTACACCCACCCCATTTTTTGAGAAGTGCTTTTTTTTTTTTAATTAAGTAACTTTCCTCACTAAAAACTGAAGTGTGGCCCTGAAGTGTCTTGATTTTGGAGTCTGGAGGTCTGGGGTGGGTTCCCGATGGTGATGTTTGGGCGAGGGCAGAGGCCGGCCTCCACGGGGGCGGGGGGCGCGCAGGGACCCGGGCCTGGCTGATCGGCTGAGACAGGACTTGCTGGACCTCGTCCCCTAGAGCCCAAGCCCCGGCACCCTCATGGCCCCGGCGGCCCCCTGGGGCACCTTCCCCGTCACACCTCCGGTCAGCGCTTCTCCTTCGAAGGACACCCCACCTGGCCCTGTCCTCCACCCTCGACTTCCCCACCCCTGCCCGGTCCACGCGTGCAGCCTCCCGAGACCAAGAACTCCATTCCCAGCACCCCTCCAGCCGGGCCGCGTCCAGAATGCGTGTCCAGGGATGGGGGGCGGCACCGCCCAGCCACCTGAAGGGCTCTGAGCCAGCGGGCAGAGGGCGTGGGTCCCAGGGAAGGCTCAGTACAAGGTGGGGTCCGCCCTCCCCAGGCTTTGCGGGGAGAACCTGCCTCGTCTCGGCTGCCCTGGTGGGCCCCAGTGTTGCCTGCAGCCCAACCCCAGGCCCAGCCGCTAGGAGCGGGGACCACAAAGAGGATGATGCGGGCATCAGGGCCCGCACCCCAGCCAAGGCAGTCGCGGTCTCCGCTGTGGTGCCCCATGGGATGCTTCCGTGGGGCAGGACCCCAACCCGATTGGGGTGGGAGTGGGGGCTCTCTCACTGGGCCCAGCTCCTGGCAGGTGCTCCCTGTGGTGGTGTGAATAGGGCTGTATCTGTGTGCGGCCATCACATGGGGCAAAGAGCCTGCAGCTGCCAGACCGTGTCTTTGGGTCTGGACCTCAGCCAGGCTGCAGGCTGGCACCCTGGGCCCCTGCTGGGCCCTCCCCTCTGCCCTCTAGGAACCTGCCTCTGTCCCCTCCCCGTTTCTCCATCTCCTGGGCCCAGCACCTCTCAGGCTGCATTTTAGCTGAATCATGGTATTTGCTCCCTGGTGTCATTTTCTGGGCTCAGGTGACTGGGGAACTTGCTCTGGATCTGCTGGGAGCAGGTGTCACCTCTCCTGCCCCTGGGTCAGTGCATCTGGGACATTGCGAACCACATGTGTACAACCAGGCTCTCTGAGCAACCTTCCTTCCATTAGACCAGCAGCGCCCTGACTCACCCAGCTGCCTCTCAGAGCACAGACCTGGGCCTTCTCGGGGACCACTCCCTCCTCACAGCCCGTCCTGTCCCTGCCGGGGAAACCCCAACTCTGAAGTGGCAGTGCCCTCCCCCTCCCTGGGCGGCCTGCGCACAGCAGACTTGGACACCTGCAATCTCGGGGACAGAAGGCCCAGAGAACACAAGAGAGGAGCAATGAATCACTCCCAGGGGAAGGGCAGGGCCTGTGCTCAGACCACAAGGCTGGTGCAGGGGGTTGGGCCAGGGAGGATGATAAGGAAGGAGGGCGCTGGGGAGGGAAGGAGGTGGGGGAGGGAGGACAGTGGGGGCAGGAAGGAGATGGGGGAGGGTGGTGGTGGTGGGGGTGGAGGATCCTGCTCAGTTCTTGGCCTGGATACTCCTTGGTCACCTCCCCCTCCCACAAGACCCAGATCAAGGTCTTCAGGAGCTGATCCTGGTGTGGCCCCAGTTCTGGTCCTGACTCGGGCGGCTGACTGCACAGCTCCTGGGTGTTGGAGCTTGTTCATATTGGTTTTGCAGGGGCTCAAGGCCCCCATCCCCGGCGGGCTACCCTCTGGTGGCGGAGACACCAGGGACTCCGGACACTAAGCCCCATGGCCCCGGGACAAGGTCCCATCCTGCTACCACGGAGCTGCTCCGCCCCCGCGCCGTCACAGAAGCCCCAGCTGGCTGCCCCTCCCTGGTCGTGGCAGCATCAACCCAGATTCAAGGAAAAGGGGAAGCGTTCACTAGTGACAGAGGAGCCTTCTCCCCTCAGGGGACCCAGGAGCCACTCAGGACGCAGCAGGCTGTGGTCAGACCGTGGCCTGTGGGGCGGGCCGGGGGAGGGTGCTGGTGGGATTGACATCAGGGCGGCGGGACTGCTGTGGGCCAGGAGGACGCCGCTGCTTCCCTGGGCTGTGGGGGAGGGGGAGTCAGTCCCCAAGGGCAGAGCCAGCCCAGACGTGTAAGCTGCCTTCTCCCTGAAAACGTCCTCCTTCTGAAAAGCCAGGCTTGCAGGGAGGTTCGGGTGGGATGTACCTGCCGCGCCTCCAGCACCGCCCGGAGCCCCTGGGCCCTCTGCCCTGACCAGTGCCCAGCATCACAGCACTGGGGCTGGGGCAGGCGGGGTTCTCTAAAGCCACAGCCTCCCTCCCCAGGATGGCTGTGGTGCCTGTGGTCACGGGGTGTGTGTGAGCCGCGGGGGTCGGAGGAGGCACCTGGTTCCAGCCACCTCACCTTGCAGGAGGGAGAACTGAGGCGCTCCAGGCACACAGCTGCTGCTTCCTTCTGTCCCCTGCCCTGGTGACGAACCTCCCACCTGCCAGCTTGGGCTCTCCCTCTCTGATGGGTGTTGAGTGCACACCTACTGTGCTCAGGATGTGCAGCAGGAGCAGGAGCCACAGCACCCAGAGACCAGGACTCCAGCGGCCAGAGTGGCCAGGGGCCCCGCCCCAGAGCAGTGCCAGCACCCCGGATTCTTGTGCCCAGCCATCCCATGACCTACGCCATTCCCTGGGGCTGGCCCAGAACTCTGTCTCCTCCCCTGTGCCCAGTGCAGATGGGGACGGGGACAGTGGCTCTGCTGACCCTGCCCTCCCTCAGGAAGGTGGCTGCAGGGATCCCTGGGACCACTGACCTTCGGGCAGGACGCCCGTCTGCGGTGGCTGTCCTGGGTGCTGGGGGACATTGAGCAGAATCCTGCCTCCCACCCACTAGAAGACACAGCAACCCCCAAGACTGACCATCAAATGTCTTCATACCTCGCCCAGCACCCCCTGGGGGACAGAGCCACCCCGGGGGAGAACCGATGGGGCAGGGCCGGGTCGCTGACTGCAAGCTGAGTGGACCAGCTTGCCAGCATGCTGACCAAGGCAACTGGACAAAGGCAGGCTGGTAACTTGGATTCTCAGAAATCAGGCTTCCGGAAACATCAAAACACGGCATTCACATGCTGTCTGCAACACAGCATGGGAAGCAGGCAGCCGTCCCCAGACTGAGAGGGCGAGGGTGACCCGAGGGAGCCGGGAAGGCAGAGAGCCTGTCAGCCCGCGAGGCCCAGAGGGAGCGGCAAGGGTCTGCTGGGAGCCAGTAGGGACACGATAACTCGGGGCATGGGACCTGGAGGGCGTGGCCTTGGCTGGGAGCCCCAGTCCAGGCAGAACCCACAAACGTGGGGTGGGAGAGCCCCTGGGCGGCCTCCCGGGCCTGGGCATAACGGGGCAGAAGCAGGAGCACCGGCCCCCGCTGCTTCCCCAACTAGGAAACTGCTCCTGGTAGGAAAGTGGAAAGTCTCCCTGCAGCTGCCCCATCCTGCAGGACAGAGAACCCAGCCCCAGCATCTGCAGGGGCCCTGAGGGTCTGCTGAGGCCGCAGGCTGGGCCTGGGCAGGATGGTGGAACGGGCCCCTTGGTGCACCTGGCGTCACATCACAGTGGACAGAGGGGCCCGCACCCCACCTGCCGCACCCACCTGCCGCACCCCACGAGGGCCCCTGGGCTTCTTGCTCTAGTCAGCTTTCTGGGACTCTTTTGAAAACAACGCATGTCTTGTAATGCTTTCATGTTAAAAGTCTGAGTAGAGTCCTCATCACATTTGTGGAAAAGCCGCGTGAGGGCCTCGCGGTGCAGAAATACATGGAGGTTCCCAAAAACGTATCTTGGCTCAGGCTCGGCACTGAGCCGGACTCGCCGAGTTTGCTGCGAGTCTGGGAGGTGCAGGCCTCCCACACCCTGCCCTTCGGTGCTGAGCGACCAGGGGCAAAACAGGCTTGTTTTCCTGGGGGGTGCGCCTCCTTTGTGGAACCTTCCAAAAACAACAAACTGCTAGTTTCAATCCAGGAACCAACATGGAAACCGTCTGGGTGGGGTCCAGGCCCCGGCTGCACGCCCCCGTAGCCACTGCTCCACTCCAGTCACTGGGGGGACCTGGTGGGCTCCCAGGAGCCCAGGGTTTGAGACGAGGTTTTGCCTTGAGACTGTGCAGGTCCTCATGGGAGGTCAGCAAGGGGCCGTGGGCCACAGGGCCGGGGACAGAGGCCGCCCAGCACACTTCGAGGGAGTTTCTGCTGCATTTGGGAGGCTGCCACGTGCCAGGAGAACGGTCCCACTCTGAAGGACCGCGATGACCACCTGTCCAGGCCAGTGTCCGCTGGAAACACGAGCCTCAGCCCTGCCCAGGCTGGGCTCCTGCCTCTCCAGGTGCGCCCCCCCGGGACGTCCCCAGCACAGATGGCTGCACAGCCCAGCACAGACACTGAAAAATTCCGTTGTGCTTTTGAGGAGGAAAACCTAGCTTTTGACCAAAACAAAAGAGCTCAGGTTTTCTTTCCAGTGCGAATGCCCTAGAAGAACACGGATTCCGGGCAGTCTTCAGTGTCCACCACTTCCTGCTTTAGGTCCCACGTGACAGACTCCAGGGCCCTGTGCCCTCAAGGCGGAGGTGGGGCACGAGCCTGAACAGCGGAGCCAGCGCGCAGGCCACTGCAGCGGGAGTGACCAGCCCAGCCCAGGTCACCCTGGACGAGGGCAGGCGTCCTCTTGCCTCTTTCGGAACCGGATGCCCTTCCTCCGGCCTCGGACGCGGGTCCCACGGCGCGAGTCCAGGGTGTTGAGAAGAGCTGCGGGCTCCAGGGGGCCGAGGGTGGGAAGGAGCCGTTGCAGCCCTTCTCATTTGGTTTGGCAGTGAAGGAGGGAGCCCACGTACTCGGGGGTTCACGGGCCCAGAGCTGCTGGCCTTGGGAAAAGGCCGCCTGCTGGGATCAGGGCAGCGCGCAACACGTGCTCCCGGGGTCCGTGCGGTCCTTCCCGGGGAAGCCCTGCCTGTCCCCCCAGAGCCAGGGGGCTCCACGTCAGTGCGTTCCAGTGCTAACGGCGCAGATGGTCCCCTCTGCCCAGCCGGCCAGAGTCGCTTCCCAAGCTGCCATCCAACGTCCCTGCTGGGCCTCTCCCGGAGCCCTGTCCAGGCCTGGGGCGGCGTCTCGTCACACGTGCTCTTGGGAGGAAAGAGGGAGAGGGCGTGGGCGGCGAGTCAGCTCGCTTTCACCTTGGGGGCAGAGGCCGATCTCAGGACTCAGGTTGGTGAAAACAGGGGGACTGGAGACGCCTGCACACGAGGCGCTTCCTGCGACGGAGGTCCGGCAGGCCCTGATTTTTTGGGAAGCTGTGTTCCGGGGTTGCCTGAAACTGGCCGCAGGGACAAGTGAGTCTGCTGCGGCACCAGGCGGCCACGCGACTCGGACTCACCTGGTGAACAGGTGTGCAGGTGCCGCTGGCTGGGCTGTGTGCGCCCTGGGCCCACCCTCCCCTGACGGCCCTTCTCACAGGTGGGGAAGCAGGGCTCTGGGAGGCGCGGCCACTTGTCTAAGGTGTGGAGCCCCCCAGTCGGACTACGGAGACCCTCGCAGCCCACGGCATGTGCTGGCGGGAAGCCCAAACTGAAGACCCTGTGTGTGAATATTTCCCCAAATTGGGGCGGGAGTCTCACTGGTCTTTGCTCCGGGAATGTGAGGTGCTCGCCTGCACAAAGGGTGTGGACTCGCAGGAGAACCCACAGTGGGCCGGGGTGGGGACATGATGGTGGGAGGACGGAGAAGGCGGGGGGCGCCTGGGGTTGTGGTCCAGGAAAATCCCGTGGCACACATCAGCAAGCACACCAGAGACAGGACCACACGCCAGGAGGGCCAGTGGGCCACGCCTCCCCCTGGGTTCCACTGTGTCTCTGGACCTGGAAGCACCTACTTCCTGCCCATCGAGTGTCGCTCGGGCTGAAAGGCGGACACGGGGAGAGCCGCCAGTCCAGCCTGCCCGGGCCCCCAGACCCCCCAGCCCCCCGCACCTCCTCCACAGGCCTCCTTCCCTCTTGGCAAACTCACCGGTGACTTCCAGCTCTGGCCTCAAAGGCTGGGCACCTGTTGGAACAAACCAGAAACGCTCAGGGTGGGCAGTGAAGAGGGAGTGCGCTGAAGACCGCAGGGGCCTCTGCCCAGCAGCCCTCCCCACCCCGCCGTCTCCAGCGGCTCCCTGCTCAGGCAGGACGGCAAGAGGCAAGCGTGAGAAGCACTTCAAGAAGCTCAGGGCACCTTCAGCGGCCTGGCAGCGTCGACAGTGGGGCCGTGGGCAGTGGGAAGTGTTGCTGGGATGATGGAATTAGCAGCCAAGCGAAACTGCAGGGCAGCACGGAGAAGCCCCATCCCACTGTGCTATGACTCCTTAGTCCAGCTGAGCTCCCCGTCCTCCACTGCCGGGGGTCCAGGAGGAGACCAGCTTCAGTGACAGGACCTCTGGGGACGCCTGCTGACCTCCACCACCAGGCTGGCCTGGGGAGACTGCGCTGTGCCCCGCCTCTCCCCCGACTGGCCCGGGCGGGGCCCAGGCCAGCACGGCAGGCCCTCTTGTTGACACCTGGGTTCTGGATTTTTCTGCTCCCCACCATGAGCTCTGCTTCTTTGTTTAGCATGGTCAGTACCCATACTTTCTGGGTCCGTCTTTGTGTTTGGCCAGAATCCACCAGACCGCCTTGAAGGGATCCCAGTGGCTCAGTGTCCACAGATGCCCCGGGTCCTGATCTCTGTACTCGCCTGCCCGCTGAGCCAGGGTCGTGGGGACTGGGGCCCCACACCCAGAAGCGTCGGCGTGGCCGCGCGCACGCGCAGTACCGCAGGGAAACCACGCCTCCCGTGAAAGAAAGCCTTGCGGAGCTTGAGCAGGTCCTGGAAAAGGGCCGCCCCCACCCCGACGAAATAAATGCTCATTGCCTACAGCGCAGGCCCCTCGGATACCTGTGTAGCTCCGGCTGGGGCACCTGCTCCTGCACAGCCAGCCAGTGGCCACAGCCACGACCACGGCCAGCACGGCCAGGACGCTGGGAACCGCCCTGCCTCCCCACTCGCGGGTGCCATCAGCTGGGTTCTCCGTGAAGCTGTCTTTGGTTCCAGTGAACATTCCTACAAGAAAGGAGAGCAACCCCCAACTTAGGGCCACCAGGGAAAGGGGGTGTCTCCACCTGAAGAAGCCAGCGCTAAGGGGAGTGCTGACCCAGCGGACCTCCTGCTGGCGTTCTGTGACTCTCAAGCTACGAGGCTGACGGAGAGAAGGGCTTTCTCTCTCCGATGGGCCCTCGTCTCTCCCTGTGGCGTCACCCTCCTCCCCTACCCGTGTGACCTGTACTCGCAGCCCACCTAAAGCCCCACACCTGGGGAGGGGCATGGCAGGAAGCGGAGCCTTCCTGGCTTCCTAAATGTAATCAAATTAATTTTTTTCTAGCTTAATTGCTGGCTTTAAAAAAACATAGTGAAATTCACAGAACATAAAATTAACCATTTTAAAGTGAACAGTTGGGTGGCATTCAGTACACTCACGAGGCCGCGTGGCCATACCATTGTCTAACTCTGGAACTTTTTCACCGCCCCAAAGGGAAAGCCCCTGCCCACCAGCAGCCCCTCCCCTCCCCCTCCCCCGGGGACTCCAAGCTACTTTCTGCCTGTTTGGATTTCCCTGTTCTGGACATTTCAAAGAGATGGAATCACACACCGTGTGGCCTTTTGTGTCTGGCTTCTCTCACTGAGTATCACGTTTTCGTGGTTTGTCCACCCTGCTGTGTGGCCTGTGTCTCACACCTTGTCATGGCTAAGACTCCACTGTGTGGGTGGACACGCTGTGTCCATCCCTTCATCCACCCCTGGACACTCGCGCTGTTCCCACCTTCTGGTTACTGAGAACAAGCTTCGGTGAGCATTCATGTGCAAGCGTTGGTCTGAGTCTCGCTTCCAGTGCTCTTGGGTTCACACTTAGGAGTGAGACTGCTGGGCCACTTCTGCTTAGCTTTTTAAGGAATCAGCAGCTTCCCACAGTGCTGTGCTGTTTCACTCTCTCTGGCAGCGCACGAGGGCGCCAGTCCTCCTGTCCTAATGTCCGAGTACTTGGCCCCTTGGAGAGTGGTTCTCAGGGGTAGACAAGCAACAGCTTCCTCAGGCAGCATGTTTCAAATGCCCCGTGTTTCTCCAAACCTGGAGAAGCCACGAGCCAGACAGTGGCTAGGCCTTCCAGGCACTTTAGAACCATCTAGAAGCTTCTCCACATGTCCTGATGCCCAGACAGCCCAGAGGTGCCGATTCAGAGGCTCTGGGCCCAGGGGTGGTTGACGGGCTTCCCAGTGATCCCACAAAGCAGCGGAGCCAAGACCACAGCCCCAAGAGAGCCTCCCGGTCCCCTTCCCTTGCGCCTGGCTGCTCCGCTGGGAGGCAGAGGCCAGAGGTGGGCTTTGGTGCAGCCCAAAGACCGTGACCGCTGAGCCACAGGGCTGCACCCACATTCCAGGAAAGAGAGTGCCTGGCTGCAGGAGTTCCCGGCAGTTGGGGTGCATCCTGGCACGTGCCATGGGTAGGCTGCGGGGCTGCACTTGGTGAGATGCGATGCCATCACCACCTTGAACTCTGACAGTTTCTGGACCAGGATTCCTGCGTGTCTTTCCATGTTGCACTGGGCCCTGCAGGTTTGTGGCGGGTCCTGATAGCCCCCTGTCTTCCTCCTGTAGGAGGCAGGCCCATGGGCCCCATCCTGCAGCTCTTCTGCTCTTCCTGGAACCCCGCCCCCATCATCTCAACACTGGTGACAGGGACACACTGAGAGCCTGTGGCTTCTCCGAGGGAGTCACCCGCCTGCACCCTTCCATGGGGAGGCCTGGGCCAGCAGTCAGGCCCAGCCGGACCCCGACACGGGGGGTGGGGTCCCAGGTTCTTCAGAGCGGGGGCTGTGCAGGGGGTGGCTTCCACCCTGATGCTGTTCCTGCCTCGTTCTGTGACTTCTGAAATGATACATGACCTTTCGGAGCCTCAGTCCCTCACCTGTTGAGATGGGTCACCAAATCTGAGCCCCAAGAGTGAGGATTAAGTGCCCTGAGTGCCCAACAGGTTCCTGCCCTCAGTCGCCGCGGTAACACCTGCCTCCCACTTCCTCCCCATTTCAAGCCCCCTTTCTCATGCTGCCGCCAAGCCAGCCTGCGGGCGCTTTTGTCTTCTGCCTGGGGAGACCCCCCAAGCCATTCCCAGCCCACAGCCTCGGGCAGGGGTCAGCATGCAGACCCGGGGGACCCTACCTGTCCAGCTGCTGACGGTCAGGTTCTGGTGCAGCAGCACGTTCTCTATGCAGCAGCCCACGTTCACGCTGGGCGTCCGCCCGAGCCTCAGGACGCTGACCACGTCATACAGGCCCCGCTCGTTCAAGGACACGGTGCTGTTCTGCAGGGCCGGGTCCAGCAGGCTGTTGTCTGTCCTGTTGATCCAGTACACGTTCGGCCTCGGATAGCCATTTGTGGACGTGCACGTGAAGGTGAACTCCTCATCCTGGGACGGGCCGCTGACCACAGGCATGCTGTAGTTTGCTGCCAAGAAGGAAAACGGGCTGAGGGGTGCCGGGTTCTGAGGGTCAGAAGCGGAGGGGTGCATGGCGCCCAGGGCCAGGTTAGAGGGAGGCGGCAGTCACGCCCTGACCCCGGAGGATTAGGGGACCAAGGCCGTGGTCTGGGGAGCCGCACAGGTCCTGCTCTGCCCAAGAGTCGCCCTTCCCGCCCACGGGGGCGCTGCTGAGCCCAGCAGGCGGTGACTGGCACCCACTTCCTGCCCCAAGGAGGTCGGCCTCCCTGGAGTCCAGTGACAGAGAGCTGGCAGTTCGCCTGATACAGACACAGCCCGTCTCCGCAGAACTATGCCCTGAGCAGCTCCGAGGAGAGGCTCTAACTTTATTCCTAAGTTCTGATCTCATTTAGTGCCTTATAGTCCTCCCTCTTCATTTCATTAAAAAAACCTAGTGGGAGTTGAGCTGGAGAGCTCAAGGCAAAGGCAGTGAGATTGGGGGCTGTGTGTGAAAGCAGCTCATGGAGAACCTCCCCATGAGCCGAATGGTCTTTCAGCCACTTTGGCGTCACACGGGTAAACAGGCGCCCACCACAGAGATGGGGGCGCTCTTTACGGGAAGACACAGGTGAGTGGCCTACAGAAAATGGGTCTTACTGATACTTCTTCAGGGACATGAGGCTGCAGTGAAATCAGATCTGCCCCTTCCGTGCTCTTACCTGCCACGTGCAGCGTGACCACAACTTCCAAAATCTTTTTTAATTCTAAGGATTTCCGAAACACCAGGCAGTTAAATTTCTGTTCGTCCTGGGGGGTGATGTTGCGCAGGTGGAGAGAGAAGTCACCCCGCTTCATGCTGTCCAGGGACAGCTGGGCCCGGCCCTTGTAGTGGTTGTCGCTGTGGCCAGCGGAGTTGTTCCCCGAGAGGTAGTAAGTCACCACGGAGTAGGTATTTGGTTTGTCCGGGATTTGCCAGTAGACATAAAGGTCATTTAAATCGAAGCTGTTTCCTTCAGGGTAGACACAGCTGAGCTGGACGTCGCTGCCCACCATTGCTCTGACCTCCTGTTCCTGAATCTCTGCAATGATCCAGAAAGTACAAAATCCATTATCCACAGGTGACTCCTGGCTTCAGAGTCACACTGTCGGGGGGAGGGGAGCCTCTGGGCTGCAAGACTCAAACACCAATTCTGACTCATCTCACCAGGAAAGAAACGTGTACAGAAGATGCACATAGGAAAGCCATGCTATTTTAAAACTTCGGACATCTGCAGCAAGCTGCTCCAACGTCCTGCCCAGTGTCAGTTCTCTGCCCTGGCATGGGATGCCAACACTGGGAGAAGCAGGGATGTGGGAACCTAGGGCTACTTTCCGCTGTTTCTGCTACTTCTTGGGACTTTATAATGAATTCAAAATAAAAAGGGTTCAAAAAAATTCAGATATTTTAAAAGAAAACAGCAGCTTCTCAACAACATTCGAATGCAGCCAGCACTGCACTGGGGAAGGCCCAGCGAGGTCTGGCGGTCTGTTATGGCCACTTGAATGCCCGCAGGGAAAGTGGCCATGTCCCCTGACCCATCACCCATGGGCTGGAAAGCTGGTCAAGGCCTTGGTCTCAGCTGTGGTGCCACATCCCTGTTCTATGCTCGTCTGGAAGCTGGTGGCTTTGGGGAGTGAAGGGGCTGGAGAAGCAGGCTGCCTGGCTCCTGGCTCCTCTGGAAGCGGAGGTTCTAAATCACTGGGGAGGAACTGCACTCTACTTCAGACACGAAACAGAACAAAAACCACAGAGTCCGTAGGAGCGCTCCCCTCTGTGGCTTTCAGTCCCACACATGACTCTGGTCTTGGGGCCCAGCTTTCTCAAAAGGGCCCCTGGAAAAGCAAGAAGGGCAGTGGGGAGGCCTGCACCCCACGGACCTCACTGCTCGGCACTGAAGGGATTGGAAATCTCCCGTAAGAGCAGCGACCACACTTACCGGCTTGCAGGCCGCAGAGTAGCAGCAGGAGCAGCTCAGGACTGGAAAAAAAAACAACCCGAAAGGCAGGTGAGGCCCACTTCTTCCAAATGGGAGCAGGAGACAGTTCCACCCATCATGGAAACGGGGTTACCTCCACAGCCAGCCAGCGCATCAGCCGAGGCTCCCCGGGCATCCAGGGATTCGGGGAAAGGAACCAGGACCACCACCTCCCTGCCCAGCACGGGAAGTCCCACGGGGCTGGCGACCCCTGCAAGGGACCAGCTCCTATGTTAACAAACTCCCCTCAGAGTGATAGTGAGAGTGTGCTAAAGGGCACTGAGAGGAGTCACCAACCCCTCGGTGGCCTGGCCTTGCAGGGATGGAGTCCAGGATGCTGGATAAAATCAGAAAAAAACCCACTGTTGAGGGGCTGACAGCAAGAGCATCATTTAAAATCTGAGAGGTAGAGGGGATGTAAGATGCTCCCCCATCCCATCCCATCGCCCCTGGCAGGGTCTGGTGAGCTGCAGAACAATCTTCCGAAGGAATAGGATCAATCTGAAACCAGATCTGGTGGCTCTGCCCAAGCTGGTGGGCAGCTTGGCACTGGGGCCAGCAAGCCCCTCTCCCCGCCCCCAGGGTCCTGGCGCCTTCAGTCTGGGAGCCTCTGAACCTTGCACGCCTCAGCCTAGACAGCCCTGCCGGCAGGCCTCCCAGAACGCGGTGTCTCCTGCCCCACCTGTCACCACCCTGCCCAGGCCCCGGCCCCCTCCTCCCTGGATCACAGGGGACAAAGCACAGGCAGGGCCAACTGCTCTGGGGTGTGGGTGGCGAAGGGCAGCTGTGACATGCCAGCACTTTACTTTCCTTTCTTGCAGGAATAGTCTTTACCCGCACTTCCAACTGGAGAGACTGGGCCGTGGGACCCGGGGCTGAGCAGGCTTCTGGGCTGTGAGGGTGGGGACACCTGAGGATGGGGAACCTCACCAGCTCACCAAGGAGGGGCACCGCCTGCCAACCCTACAGCTTCCCTGAAGGGGCCTTGTGGCCAAAAGCTGGGAGCAAAGTTGTCATCCACCTCCTCAGCTGGCGGGAGACCAGGAGCCTGAGCCTCCCCGGTTGCCTTTGCTGAAGCAGGAGGGGGAATCCCAGGCGCTGGGCGAAGGGGGAGGGATGTCAGCAATCGGTGGGCACGGCTGGCATTCGAAGTGAGTAACAGTGCCCTTGACACAGCCTGGCCACCCCCCTGGTTCTTCTGGGCGACCCGCTGGGGGCGGGGGCGGGGGCAGGAAGTGAGCGTGGGTCGCTGTCTCCTCTCCTTCCAGCTGCTTTCCCACCCTCAGCAGGGACCCGCCCCCAGCTCGCCCGCGCGCTGCCGCCGCCCGGTCCCCGCCGCTCTCCCCGCGCCGACCCTGGGCCGACACCTCCTCCCGCAGGTGGCCGCGCCTCCCGCGGCCCCGCCGGATGCGCCCGCTGCTCCCCGCGCCCGGCGCGCCAGCGGCGCGGCCAGGAGGGCGGCCCTAGGCTCGGGGCGCCGCTCCCGACCTGGCGCCGCCGCTCAGCCCCCCGCAACCCCCGGGCGCGCCCGCTCGCCCGCTCACCCTCTCAGCGGCATGGTGGGGGCGGCGACCTCGGGCAGCGCTGATCTCGGGCCGCGGGAGAACTAGGAACAGGAGAGCCCTCGGGCCGCGGGAGCCCTCGGAGCGCCGGAGGCAGCAGCCACCGCGCTCCCGCCGCGCCTCGGAGGCTCTGGGCGCGGAGCTGGAGGGGGCTGAGCGCCGGCCCGATGCCGGCCCCGGCCCCGCCCCCGGCCCCGCCCCCGGCCCGGTTCCTCCCGCGGCCTGGGCCGCAGGCGGGGCGCGCTGGAACCGAAACTTGGACGCTGACTCCAAAGGACGCCGCCCTTCCCACGAGAGGGTGCCAGTCGGGCCCTGAGGGGCGCGGGCGGGGGCTCCCGGTCCACCGGGCTGTAGGTGCCGTGGAAAGGCCCCAGGGAGGGGGGCGGCCAGATGTGCTGCGAGAGGGCCCGTGGGAGGCTACGTGCTGCCCCCCAGTGTCCCGCAGGGCGTCCGCGCCCCCGAGCGCCCCGGCTCCGCCTGCGCCTGTCCGCCTCCAAGTCCTGAGTCTCTGCCCTAGGCGGGGTGGGGCTCAGTGCTCTCCCTCCCGGGCCCGGACCGGCGCCAGGACTCCGGCCCCCGGCGAGGCCAGAGCCCCACGGCTGTCCGGGGGTGGATGGATGTGAGAAAGGAAGGCGGGAAGGCGGGCAGGCCGGCTCCCCTTCCCAGCCAGCCCTGGATCTCCACCCCCACCTTTGCTCCCTCATCCCCTGTGGGTCCTGGGCCACCCGCCGCAGCATTTTTGCGTATTAAAGGCTCGAAGAAGCCCACGCGTGGAAACCAGTTGGAGTGTGCTCCTCCAAGCTTGTGGGACTTGGCACTCTCGTTTTCCGGCCTGGAAAAAGCTTCACTGAGCCTCAGATCAAAGGGCAAACGTGCCATACTCTTCCTCCCTCCCACCCCTTCCAGTCCACTGGGCCTCCTCTCTGCGAGGCCCAAGTCAGTCAGGGCTGCCCTTCTCCCCTCCCACACCGCCAGGTAGGTGACAGTGAGGTGACAGGGTGGAGCCCTGGGGACATAGCGTGCCCTCCATGCAAAGGCTGCCCCTGGAAGGGCCTGGGCTCCCGGACGCCGCACCTCAGGTCCGGAGACTCCTGTCGGTGGAGCAGGCAGGAGAGGTGTGTCCCACTGCCCAGGCTGAGGGGGATGCTGAGGTCGGCCTTTGGGAGGGGGAGAGGTAGGGTGTATAGTAAGGGCAGAGCCAAGGGGAGCTCCCGTGTCCCCAGCCACCTCCTGCATGCTGTCATTCTTTCAACAAATATTTAATGCACACCTACTGTGTCCTGTGCAAAACACTAAGGATAAAAGGTTAAAATAAGAGAATCTCTGCCTGGTAGAAATGAACATTTCTGTGAGGACAAGAACAAACAAGACAAAGAAGCAGAAAGGATGAGCTGGGAGCTGGGGATGCTTCTGAGGGTGATGAACAGGAAGGGCGGGGCTGCAGGTGACCAGAGGGGTAGGTGGGCATGCAGTTCTAGATCCCAGGGGCTTCATTCACTCCTCCACGGTCAGGCTGGGGGATTGAGCAGTGGGCATTCAAAGAGACCAAGCGGGGTCTGCTCTCCCTTTCAGTGAGGGGCAGGGTGGAGAGGGACAGGGGTTTCCGGCCAGGGCTCCTGTTCGAGTGTCCAGTGAGGGCACAGACAGTCTCAACTTGGGGAGAGGGGACGTGATAAAGGGGGTGGGAGATGGGGAGCGGGAGGAAGACTTGGCTAGGAGAGCCTGGTGTGGACATAAATCACAGAGCGGGTCTCAGGAAGCTCCCCGTTCCCAGAGCCAGAAAACCAATGCCTTGCCTTGAACGAATGTAATTAGCAAGTATTAGAGCCGGGGGGCTAGAGGAGGGGGTGGTAGTGATATCGGTGGCCTTAGATCCTCTCCCCCACGGTTGGCCACAGCTGGCAGAGGAGGACGGCGTTTGCGTTGCGGGAGGATCAGCCCCTCGCATTGCTCACAGGCGAGGAGGAAGCGCGTGCTGGGGCGCCCCCTCCCCGCCTTCCCGGGTCCAGTCCCTCCCGCGGACCCCGGGTTCTCTCTGATTGGACAGGCGGAGGGCTGCGCTGCACTGATTGGCTGACGCCTGGGTTGCGCCCCACCCCACCCCCGCTCCCACGAGGCTCCCCACTCTGCCCGCCGGGATGGGGAGCAGGAAGGGTGGCCCTCACACGCAACCTCGGGTTATTGGAGAGGCACAGTCCTGGGGGCTGGGGAGTCTCCCTCGGTTAAAGTCTCCTTCAGAGAGTGTGCCCGCTCATGTGGAAGGGGAAGGGACGGTGACCAGTCGGTGTCCAGAGCGCTGCCCTTCAGTGAAGCCGGGGCGCTGCCCCACTGTAGCACGGAAGGGAGGGCGGTGGGCTTCAAGGGGTTAACACCCTCAAGCTGGTGGGCGCTCTGGGGGAGGGGCCAGGCTCTGTTTCCTGAGCAGCAGTACTGGCCCAGTCCTCTGAGGGCCAAGTGCTGCTGCCAGGCCCATCCAAGAGTGGGGACTGTGGGCCCAAGGAACCGGCTGTTCGTTGAGCAAGCAGGGAAGTAGTTGGGAATGCAGCTGGGCTGGACTGGGACATCCTGGGGCGGTGGGGGAGGGACCCGCTCCCAGACTGGGCACAAGACCAGCCCCAGAAACCTCAGGCTGGCAAGTGCGTGCTGGGTCAGATCCCAGCTCCGCTCCTCAGGAGCCATGTGATGACAGGCAGGTTACTTAACGCCTCTGTGCCTTTTGTTTTCCCATTTGTGAATCGAGGACAATTCCAACATCTTCCTCCTAAAGCAGCTAAGTTAGTCTGTGGTTACTATGAAGTAATGCACACAGAGCATTCACACTGACACTGGCGTCTGGGTTACAAATACAGGGGCTTTCAAGACAAAGGAGCAGGCAGAACGGCCCTTGGAGGCGCCCTGTGGCTGAGGCAAGGTTTTCCTCTCTCCCCTACCCCCTCACCACGACTGTTTCTCAGGCTGTAGGGGTAGGGGAGAAGCCCACCTGGGTGACTATCAAGGCGAAGACCCCATCACCACAGAATTGGGGCTTAAAACAACAGAGACACATCCTCTCAAGTCCCAGAGGCTGAATGCCTGGAACCAGGGCTCCTCCAGGGGCTGCAGGCCAGGGTCCTTCCTTCCTCTTCTGCCCCGCGTGCCCCAGGCATCCCTTGGCTTGCAGCAAGTCCGTCTCCTCTGGACGGGGTCAGGTCTCCCTCCGCCTCCCCTGATGAAGACCTTCGAGGTCACACATGGTGCAGCCCAGTCTCCCTATCTCCATCTCATCCCATCAGCCAAGTCCTTTTTTTGCCACGTAAGGTGACATTCACGGTTCTGAGATTTAGGACAGGGACATCTTTCTGGGGTCGTTATTCAGCCAACCACAGGGGCTCACAAAGGACCCTTGTGGGTAAGATTAAAATAGTAGAGGGAGACTGTAGAATGCTTGAGAGAGTGCTGAAGATGTAACACTGGGGTGGCTCTGGGCCCCTGCATAGGAGCAGGCTGACAGAGGGTGGACCCTGCCGACCTTGGGTAGCAGCAGCTGGAGCCAGGCCGCCAGGGCACAGCCGTCACCATGCCCCGCCCCGTCAGCTGCTGACACGAGCACGTCTTTGCGGTCAGCTTGGACCCAGAGTGTGGCCTCCTAGGAGGGTCTCATCCATGTTCCAATGCTCCTGTCCCTACCACCCCTCTATGTTTTCTGGGGCTGCCATGACCTCAGTTTCATTACAGAACTTTAGCCCCTGGACGGGAGACCTGTGACATCAGAGCCCAGGATGGTCCTCTGTCCACCCTCAAGAGGAGGTCACATGGATTCTATGAGGATGTCTGCGTCAGCCAGGGCTCTCCCGAGAAACAGAATCAACAGGATGTAAGTGTGTGTAGACAGAGAAGAAGAGAGAACTGTACTTCAAGGAATGACTCGCGATGATGGAGGCCTGAGAAGCCCAAATCTGCAGGTGAGCTGGCCACCCGGAGGCCGGGGGAGAGTTGTGTTTGGAGTCCACCGCAGTCTGCTAGACAATTCTTTCTTGCTCAAGGGAGGTTAGGCCTTCCGTGGCTTGGGAGAGGCCCCCTGTACCCGCCTGCAGTTGATAAACAACAGAAACATACTGCTGGCTGGTGGCGGGTCTGGCAGTGGGCGGTCAGGTGCCGCGGGGTCGGGTGAGGGCCCCTTTCCTGGTCACACGCTTCTCGTGTGTCCTCACGTGGGCAGGGCTGAGGGAGCTCCCGGGGACCTCTTTTCGAAGGGCACTAAGCCCGTTTTGGAGTCACCTCTCCAACACCCCCTCTCCTGATACCATCACCTCGGAGGTTAGGATTTCAGCAGATGAATTTTGGGACCCAGACGTTCGGACCACAGCACCCACCCACGTTATGGAGGGTGTAATCCGCTTTACTCAAAGTCCACTGATTTAAATATTAATCCAATCCAAAAATGCCTGCACGGAAAACGCAGCGATAATGTTTCAGCAAACGTCTGGGCACCTGGGCCTAGCCAAGCTGGCACAGAAGATTAACCAGCACAATTTCTATTCTGTTTCAAAACATGTTTTTTAAAACCGTCAGAAGGTCCAATTTCAACCCCACCCTTCTTCCACGTACTAGCACCGGTGCTAGGACAGTTACAGGGTCCCCAGTTCCCAGGGGGACGCCAGGACAGTGGAGTCTGTGCGCTCGTCTGAGTCTGGATCCCTTCGGGAGATTTCCTGACTCATCTGGGAAGACCCTCCGGGATTCATCACAAGTGACTGGAAACCAGCTCCAGTCAGCGCTCTCCAGTGGCCTGTCCTCCAGGGAGCCCAGGTGAGCGGGCTTCCTGCTTCCTGTGAGCAAGTCCCTCTGGGTCAAGGAGGACCGAAAGTCGCAGGTGGTCTGCACTTGGCCCCTGCGCCGCCGGTTCAGCCTGCCCTCCCTTCGCACCGAGTCGCTACCCCACACTTCGCAAAGGTTGGGGTGCTTCGTGGGGCTCTAATCAGGGAGAGTGGTTTTAACTGTCACAGCAAACAGCAGTCGTGGCCACATCGGCTTCGTGCACAAGGGAGCACGTGTGGTCGTAAGGGCACCTGGCCCGTCTTTCCCAGAGACGCTCCCATGTCCCACAGAATAACACAAAGGCTGTGCTCACACACACGAACACCAAAAGGGACCACAACTATCGTAACAAAGTACTTTTAACTTCTCAGCGGCACAGAAACGTTTTCAGCAGCACAATATGCCAAGTAACATCAGTGTCTCGTCCACAGTCAGACCCGAGGCTCCCCTCCGCCGAAGGGCAGGCGGGAGGCCCGCGGCGCCACCCCCAAAGGGGCAGTAGGGCTGTAGCGACCACAGGAGACCCAAAGTTAAGCAAATAAATAGTAATTTGAAAAGGAAAAAAGAGACTGTGTAAGGAAAGTTATCTTTGTTCTAGGAAAAGTCTTTTTTTGTTGCTGTTTTCACAGTATAATGACTCATTTGTAAAGAGGAAGTGAGCTCTGTTGAAAAATACTTGAAATATTCTCTCAAGGGGAGAAAACAATTCTTCACCAGCGCAGCTGGCCTCTGGGCGGGGGGCTTCGCTCTCTGCCTGTCCTGGGCCAGCAGGGCTAATTCCTCTTGGGAAACCAGGGCCGAGTGCCTGCTGCAAAGGAGAGAGGGGCTCAGTGCCCACCCGAGGACCCCGCGGGCTCTGGGAGCGCCGGGACGGTGGGCGGGGAGGGCCCCTGGAGAGGGGCGGGCGCCAGTCTCACTGGACTACCTGAGCTGTCTGGTGGGAACGCCCGTAGGAGACCTCACATCTTCTGTGAGTCTTTTCCCCGGTGGTGGAAAGACAAGCGTGACCAGGGTCCTCACATCTCCCGCCTCCCCAGGGAGGAGCCCACCCTACAGGAAGAGGGCACAGAGGGTCCCCAAGGACAGACCACTGGCTTAGCTCAGCGGGTCCTGCTTTCAGTGGGGCGAGGCCCCCCCGGAGCAAACCCACAGAGAAGGGAGGCGGGACCGTGGGCAAGGCCCGCTGTGTTCAAGGGCAGTGCTGCCCAGCAAGCCCGTGCCTGTGGGTCCCGGGGCACCCGTGCTGAGGACACCCGCAGGGGCCCCGCGTGCCAGGTATGCAACCCTGGGACTCAAGGCGCCTGGACGTGGCACCAGGCACCTCGCTGGAGTTGGGGGACACTTCTTGGCTTACTTTGGGGGAGTGAAGGCCAGACGAGGGACCAGAAACAGGCAGTGCCCCTCCGGGCACTCTCCCCGCCCGCCTCCCTGGGGCAGCTCCACTGGCCAAGGGAGGACCGGGCGGGGGTCAGCCAGCAAAATAGTCCCTGCTTCTAGGGAGGGTGGGCCTCCCTCCTCACGCCTGAGCCTGAAGGGAAGCACCTGCTGCGCTTCTGGGAACAGCCCCGCCTCCTCCAAGGGGGAGAAGTGGGCGGGAGAGCGAGGGGCAGGGAGACCCCGCGCGGAAGGGGCGGAGTGACTCTCAAGGCTCCTGAGAAGGTCACATTTTGGAAACCTCCTCCACCTCGTTCCCGCCACCCCCTCCCCACACACAGCGCCAGCGGGACAATGCTGGGATCAGGAGGTGCCGAGAAGAAGTTTCCAGAAACTTCCTGTCGGGAGAACGCACGACTTACTGTCCTGTAAGATGCAGTCAACGTTGGTTCAGCACAAGGGCAAAGGCCAGACACGTGGGGTTTGGGGGAGAAGATGGCCACCTGCCCAAGGGCTCTGGGGGGACGGCGCATGGCAGAGACAGGACAGGAGGGCCAGCGTGGGGAGCAGCGGGGTGGCTGCTCGGGGCGGTGAGGCGGAGGGGGTGATCGTGAGGATGAACAGTCTTGAGAATTCTCGGGAGGCAGAGAAGGGTGTGTGCGTGTGTGTGAGGACCCAGGGCAGGCATGTGTGAGGGGCTGGAAGCAGCTCAGTGGCGCAGCCCAGAAGTGCACGGCGGGGCGAGCGTGAGGACACAGGCTTGTGTGAGCGCGTGCTCTGTGTGTGTGTGTGTGTGATGAGTGTGAGCGGGTGTGGGCATGTGAGTGTGTGAATGTGAGTGTGCAGGGAGGCAGGTGCTCTAGTGGCTTGGGAGGGCGTCCCAGGACCGGGGCACCGAGCCATGCGGCCCGTGTCCAGGAGTTCGTCCAGAGGTGAGAACCTCAGAGGCAGCAGTGCGAAAGCAGGGAGAAGTTCTCCAAGTGGAAAGGGGGCACCCCAACCCAGAGCTTGTCTAGAATTCTTGGGGTGGCCCCACAGGCCCCCAGACACAGCCCCCAACCTGGACGCAGAGGCTCTGTCTGGAAAGCCCTCCATTCCCTCAGACTTCTGACCTCGGTGAACCCGGCGCTGGTCAGCCCCCCACCCAAGCCTCCCCGGGCCTCGAGTGCCCAGGAAGTACCTCCTCACGGCGGGGATGTTGCTCCACACGTGCACGGCGTTCTGGGTGGTCCTGCCTCGGACGTGCTGGATGGTCACGGGGTCCGTCTGAGAGATGAGAATGCTGGCGGTGAACTGGGGGACCCGGACCATTACCTCCACCCCCACGGCGCCCACAGGCCTCGGCCACCATGGGCACCATCTCTGAGCCCTGAACACGGGCCCCAGCCTCCCTGGACTGTCCTCTGGTCCACATGGCTGACATCTCACATCTCTGTTTTTGTAGTAAATCACCTCATGAGGAAAAAAGCTGAGATAGTATTGTAAGACTTTTAACTGGTAGATATTTCATTCCCAAGGGCACATGGCCCAGGGACTCCCCACTCGCTCCAGAGCGGAGGTGGGTTCCTGTGAAGACAGAGAAGTCCTGGGTCTTAGAACCAGGGGAGTCTCGTCTCAGGGAGATGAGAGGCTCTGTGGGCAGAGAGCAGGGTTTCCTAAAGGGCTGGTGCTTCACGGGGACCGTGGGGAGTCCAGTGAGCACCTGGGTCCTGGTCACGTCTCCCCGGAAAGCACCGGCAGCCAGGGGAGGAAGGGCTAGTGGTGGGAGCTGTGGAAAGGATGAGGGCAGGGAGGAGAAACTGAGGCCACCCAGCTGCCAACACTCAACTTGAGGTGGCCTGGACTCCACCTCCTTGAACCGTCCCCGAGCGTGACCGCCCTGGACACATCAGCCTCCTCCTGTGTCCTGACGCCTGGCCGGGAGGAGGCTCACACCTGGACGGACCACCAGCTGCAGAGCAGAAAGAGGCAGGTCCTGTATCGGCACGTCTCGCTGTTTCCCTGCCATCAGCGGGAACGAGTCCACAGCGAGGTGGGAGCAGGTACAGGACAGGTGGAACTTCTCTTTTGCCGACTTCTGGTTTGGGACCCATTCTGATCTGCCAGACGTGCTCACAAAACCATCAGGAGCCAGTATCTGCTGTGCTGCAAGTGTGCTGATCACTGCTGCCCAGGTTTTGGCTGGACTCACGATCACTTAGTCACAGATTTTTTGATAAATGGTGCACCTCACAAAGCTGGTCCTGACTGCTGGTATGTGGCGACGTGTCAGTATTAAAACTGCCAGGCTTCATAAAAAGGAGAAATAACCACAGACACGCGGATCAAAGCACGGGAATCATGAGGACTCTTTGCCCAACTCTATAGAAATGATTTGTTAACTTTAATTTAATGGCTTATATTCTGGGAAAGCATAACTTACCAAACTGACCTCAGAAAAGACTGAAAACCTTAATAGATTAGTTTCCACAGAGGAGTTACTCCCACGTGAGAACAGCGGCAGCCACGGCCAGCTCAGACGACGTCCCGGGAGAGTCCTGCCAAAGGCTCGGGCACGCGTGGGAAGCACGCTGGCACCGACACCCAAGCTCAGTAGCGGAGGCACAAAACACTTCAACTAAAAAAACACGGCACGAAACAAAACAAGAAACCTCACATACCCACCTCTGTCCTGTTATCAGAGCAAAAACCCCACGTGAACTGCTGTTCACCGGGAGTCAGCAGTACGGCAACACAACCGTGTGCCGCGACTAAGAGTGTTTTCCAGGAAGCAGGGACAGTTGTGCCTAGGGAATCTGCTAGGAGGTCACAGTCACAGAGCCAGAGAAGAAGTCTCGTTACCTCCACAGACATAAGAAAGAACACTTGACAGAATCCAGCAATTACTCTCGACAGAATAACTCAAAAAGCGGAAGTCCAGGAGAACTTCTGGAAATTTCCTTAACACAGTGGACTGTATCAACTTCGACCTGAGAGCCAGCATCAGCTTAGTAGAGGAAACACTGGAAACATTTCCACGAATGTCAGGAACAAGACAGGCATGTCCCGTCACTCCTGTGATTCAACCTTGTCCCAGAGGCACCAGCAATGTGTACAAGAAACAGACATTCGAGGTGCAAAACAAAGAAGGAGAAACAGTCACTGTTGGCAGACGATCTGCTCCCCTCCCTAGACAGGCTACTGGACCATCTGCAGGTCCTGCCGGCTACGAAGTAGCCCAGGAAGGCGGCCGAGTCGGGCTAGTGTGGGTGGAGCAATAGTTTCTTACGCACAAATCAAAACCAGTTGACACAGAGGGGAAACCCCCACTGCAGAGGAGGGAGGAGGAACCCTGCCGCGTCTGGGAGAAGGCCAGGGAACGCAGAGAGGGGGCCGCCTGTGGGCGGGCAAGGGAAACGCAGTGCAGCGCCTGGAGGGGCCGCGGGGAACACCCTCCCGGGCAGCGCGCTGCACCCCTGGGGACCACGCCTGGGTCCTGCACCTGCACTCCAGGCTCCATCCCGCAGGTGTCCCCCCACGCGCCCCTGCCCTGGGTATCCTTTGTAAGAGCAACAGGTTAGAAGCATCCCCCTTATCCGTTAGTGGGAGCAGGTTCAATGCATTTTCCACACAAAGTAAAACCGCACAAAGCAAGACGGATGCAATAAAACAAAGAACAGGGAAGAGCCGTTCGTAACGGGAGGATTTCCCAGGGAAATGTTAATTGCAAAAAGCCAGCCGCAAGGCAGCGGCGCGGGCAGCCCCGGGCGCCTGAGAGGACGTCCTGGAGGAAGCCAAGGACCTGAGGGCAGAGGCGGAGGGGGTGGCGGAGGTGGGGGCGGTGGGCTTTGGCTACCAGTTTATGAACCCTTGAACTTGGGGAGCCGTCCCAAGAGGAGGGGACACTGGACCTGGGCTGGGGCTGCCCTTTGTCGGGGAGGGGTAGCGGGCAAGGACGGGCCTGGTCATCCCTGGACAGGCTGGTCACTGAGCTCACACGTGAATGCTCTGATGGTCAGGACTCAGACCGGAGGAAACAGCAAGGCTGTCGGTGGCCCAGGAGGGGTGTGAGTGCGTGTGTGTGGTGTGTGCAAGTGCCCTGTGCACTGTGCGCTGTGGGGTGTGAGCGTGACTGACGTGTGTGCACACGGGTGTGAGTGTGTGACGGCGCGCAGTGTGTGCTGAGTTGTGAAAGTGCACAGGGCGTGTGCGCAGATGGCGTGAGGGGAGGGGGAAGGACACGAGCCCCGGGGGCAGCGTCCTGAACCCAGCGCAGCCGGGAGGCACCCTTGGGAGTGGGGGTGGGGGCTCAGTGGTGCGGTGGCCCTCGTGCTCCCCACAAACTCTGAAAACTCAGGCCTCGGGGGCAGGGATCTAAGGGGTGCCACCCCCACCAAGGGGCTGCTGGCACCCCGGGCCCTGGCCCGCACACACCTCCAGGAAGCGAGTGGCCACGGCCCGGTCCTCCTCGGTCAGCACCAGATTGTCCACGAACATCCAGAAGAAGGGCTGCTGGCTGCCCCGCCGGGGCCTCGCGTACTGCAGGACTCGGTGGAACTGGAACAGGTACCACCCTGGGGGGGTGTGCGGGTACGTCTGGGCTCTGCCCGGGGGGGCGGGGGTGAGGGGCCCTGGCGGGGCAGGGTGACTGCGGTGCGGCCAGCCTGGGCCCCGGGCGTCCACCTGCTCCCCAGGACAGCCCCGCCCCCACAGAGGGCTCAAGGGCTCAGGGCTCCCTGTCAGCTGGGGCTGCAGACCCAGCCTCACCCAGTGGGCCCGGTACTGAGACAAGGCAGGTGACAGAGAAGCCGGGCAAGCACCTCACAGGGATACCCAGCTCAGCGGAAGGAGGGCGGGAGGGGTGCCAGGCCGCCCTGGGGTGACAGACATAGTCACCGTCTCGGGTAGAATGATGGCTTCACAGGGTGCACACTTCAAAACCACCAAACTGTACTCACTGGAGACAGACAACTTCTGTGGGTCTGTGACACCTCAGTGCAGACGACTTGCCACTTCTGCCCTCCCTGAGGAGGTCTGGGGCCATGGGAGGGGGTCGGGGACAAGAGGCCCCGAAGTTGGAGCGGACTTAGGTCTCTTACCAGGGGGGTGGTCGCAGGTGTGGCCAAGTGGGGGTGTAGAGCCATAGGTGAGGTCGAAGGGGCCCCATTCCTCCACCTGCAGGAAAGCATGGCGGCTCAGGAGTGGGAGGGGTCCCCCAGGGCCCCACACCTTGCTCGTCTAACCATGCGGCTTAGGCTGACCCTCAGCCCAAAGGCCCCTGAGGGTTGGGGGTAATGAGACCCTCCGGGCCAGACCTGCCCGTGTGGTTCAGGGGACACACAGAGCTGGCTTTCCCATCTGGGAGAGGCCAGCCCTCCACAGAGCCCTGGGAACCTGACCACTGACGATTCCTTCGCACCAGGTGTGGCCCTTACAGACCCCCGTGGAAACGCGACACATGGGCCCCCAGGGATTCATGGGGATTTTGTGTGCTGCTGGAAAATACTTTACAGGCCCCCGACAGGTCAGCGCTGCCCAGCAGCGGCACCCTTGAGAGGCGGGAAGACCACCAAGGTGGCCCAGGCGACCCAGGGGCTTGCTCATGACGACTCTAGCCACTGTCGTTCTTAAAAATCTAGTCAGAGACCCAAATCCTGGACCCCTGGTTTTCCGACAGCACCCCCTCCAGAGCAGACCTGGCTTCCTTTGACGCCCCACCTCCCACCACGGCAGTTGGCGGAAGCCTGCACTCAATGTCCACCCCAGCCTTGTTCCCCACGTGGCAGTGGGTTGTGACCCCGCCCAGGTGCGCTCCTGGTGGCACCTGGACACCGGGCTCTGTCACGGCTGGCTGACGGAGCAGGCCCGGGGGTGTCTGGGTGGGGAGGGGCGCGGGGACTAGAGGAGGTGGGTGTGGGCGTGGGCTGGCGAGGCCCGCACCCCAACACTGTACGCCACAGGCTGCCGTGCTCCCTTAACCACCCCACGTTCCCTCAGAGGGAACACCCAGTTCTCTGATAGGATCTTGCAGTTCTGCAGCTCGGGGAGGCCTCCTGTCACCCTCATGTCACGTCTTAACCATCCTGCCCTGCGAGGGAGGACCCTGCCCTGGGTGGGGGCTGGCGGCGTGCGGGTGGGGGCAGGCTCCCGAAATGCTTCGTGGTGGGACGTCTGAAGGCGTCGGGGAGGGCACAAAGAGGACTGTCCTGGCTCAGGGCAGGGTGGACCAGGGGCGATGGGGGCCGGGGATGCTGCAGGAGGCTTCTCCAGGCTCCGGGCCAGGAGGGGAGCAGAGCCGTGAGGCCTCGGCCAGCATCCAGGGCAGAGCCCACCCCCACGTTGGCCGTTTCCTTGCTGCCGCCTCTCGATGGCCAGCGCTCCAGCCCCTCAGCCCCTCTGCACATGGTTGCTGGGCTCTGGGGACAGTGGGCTTTAATCCTGGGGTGAGAGGCTGTGCCCACGTGGGGGCGAGAGCCCAGGGTCCTCCTGCCCCGAGGCCACGGGAGGAGGCTCCGGCCTTTCCCATCTGTGGAGACGGCTCGAGGCCGAGCTGGGCTCTGGCGAGTCGTTTTCAGGCACTTTCTCCGAGGCCGCCGTCCAGGACAGCAGGAACTAGCCTCCCAGGGGCCCTGACCACTTCGCAGCAGCACCCAGAGGACGTGCGCGGACAATCCGCAGCTGTGGCTTCCCAGACTCAGTGTCTTATTTCAGAAGGAGGTCTTGGGGCTGCCCCGTCATCACAGGGGGTGGGACTGGCCCCTTGGACTTCAACAAGCCAGACAGGAGGTTTGGCCAATCGCTCTGCTGTGGGCTGTGGGAGCGTGGGGGCCACAAAGATGTCCTCTCATCTCGCCCACCGTGGGGGCCAGTCCCTGCGAGACCCCCCCACGCCGGACCTGCTGGGGACCCTCCCACCTCCCCGTCCCCTATCCCCACAGCACCCCTGGGACCGCTGGCACGTCGCTCTCCCCTTGGTGCCTGGAGGAACACAGCAGTACTTACGTCCCTCCTCACCACGTCGGTGACATCATCCAGATGTCTCAGCCTTCCCGGCTCAGAGCCGTTTTCCAAAAAGCCCAAACTCGTCAGCTCTGGGTGGGGAGCAGAGGGGGCACAGGAGGGCTAGTGCTGGTTTTGACCCCTCGCAGAATCAGAAGGCCAGCACTCACTCGGAAAACGCCCCCCTCGTTGACGAGCAAACTTCGTCTCTTCAACGACCCGGCAGGGGTAAGCAGCCGCCTCCACCGGGACTAACTTCAGAAAGTCGAGCCATTTGTTGCAGAACCAGGGTTCCCTGGCTGCGGTGCCCCTCTCTGGGTTAGGAAACTCCTGGTGGTGGCAACCCACACGACGTCACCCAGCCAGGCTGCGTGGCACCACTGGGCTGCAGGGGCGTCCGTGGCCCCGGCACGGGAAGGAGCCTACAAACTGAACTAGGGATGCGCCATCCAGGCAGGGACTCGAAGGCTGGGTGGCCGTGGGCCGTGATCCCTGGGTCTCTTCGGGCACACGATGAGTCTGCTCTGTGCGTCCCAGGCCCCAGGTCCCTCACTCGGGTGCGCGTGAGGCGCTGGACCACATGACACCAGGCACGCCGCACAGCCCTGGGTAGATCCCCACCCCCCATTCCGTCTGGCCAGAGATTAAGGAGTATTTTCATGGATTCTTGTGTCTGCTGGGCCGAGAAGAATCTGTAAGATTTCCAAAGGCACCAGCAGGTGGGGGTCTGCTTGGGGCCGGAGGGGCAGGACAGCCAGGCAGGGCTGGAACGCAGCATGTGACCAGCCAGGGCAATCCGGGAGACTAGGGGAGAGGCAGGGTGTGGGGAGCCCTGCAAGGTGGCCAGGCGTGTGGAGGTGTCTGGGGCTGGGTGGCCGTGGGCAGGGCGGGGCCCAGGTGCTGTCCTGGGCAGAGCCCTGGGCCCCACGGGCCTCATCAGGCCCCCACGCCGCCACCCTGCCACCTGCACCTTCTCTCCACGGCTCCGCTGCTGAAGGGATGAGCGCCAAGTGCTGCAGCAACGCCCCCCCAACCTAACACCTCCTGAAAATGACCCTCAGGCGTCTTCGTGCTCGGCGCCTGGCTCTAGACCTGCAGCGAGCGCAACACTGGGGATGTGCCCCCTCCCCAGACACGCACACCGGGTCCCCTGGGGTCTCGCTCCAGGCTGACCCATCTTCCAGGGTGAGTCCTCGGACGTCACCACACTCACCTTTCTTGATGTCCCCAAAAAGGGACAGCACCCGGACTGGCTCTCTCTTCCACACAGGCACAGTTTTGTACATCTCAAGGGGACTCTCCTATTTAAAAAAAAGAAAAAAAGAAAGGATGTTCTGATGACTACGTGGTCATAGAGCCCATGAGGGACAAGAAGAATTCTCTCTGGCCCAGCAGAAGCATCTGCCCTGATGAGCAGAGGCACACCTGCGGGGCGGCTGCCCCCAGCCACACCCCCTCCGGGGAAGACTCTGCCCGCCC
This sequence comes from Vicugna pacos, assembly GCF_048564905.1. Lineage (NCBI taxonomy): Eukaryota > Metazoa > Chordata > Mammalia > Artiodactyla > Camelidae > Vicugna > Vicugna pacos. The sequence goes on from NC_132987.1 coordinate 122,914,579, forward strand.
CAGGCCATCTCTAGCAAAGGAACCGTGGGTTCGCGGGTTCGCAGGTTCGAGGGGATGTTCCCGATTGCGGAAGAAGAGAATTCCACCCGAGAGGGGCCGCTTCCCTTGTGTTTCTAAACACGCTCAGCAGTGGGATTCACCCGTCCCTCTCCGTCCCCTCTGTGGGCTCTGAACAGGGCCCACGTCACCCAGCACTCCCAAAGGAAGGCCACCAGCATCAGGCCGTTCCCAGGCCAGGACTGGGCCAGCGCCTGAGTCCGGCCACGGAGGAGCCAGGCTGAGGACCATGGAGCCGAGAAGGCCTGGGGTAACCCAGCCTCTCTGCAGGACACCCAGACCGCAGAGACCCGGGGGTCCGTCTGCGAAACAAGCACCCCCAGAGCCCCCGCCCCCCAGGAGGCTGCCCTTGGGGGGTGCCTGGCCTCTGGGGAGCCCGGCGTCGAGCTGCGGATGGGAGACAAGGCCTGAACCTGTCTGCCTGCACCGGGGGCGCGCAGGACGCCCTGAGCCACTGGGGAAGGGTCTACCCAGGGCTGGAGCAGACGGACGGTGCCCAGCCAGGGAAGGGGGAGGAGCCAGTGAGCCCGGGGCGGCGGGCAGGTGGTCTGGGGCTGCCCAGAGGTGTGAGGAGGTGAGGAGGGCAGGAAGGGCCTGGCACAGGTGCGGCCCTGAAGGACACTGGGGACACAGTCCTGGTTCCCACGGCAGCTGCAGGCGCAGCGTCTCCTCCCCCTGGCGGCCTGGCACTGAGCTGTTGTAACAGCAGGTCTGAATGTCAGCTCCCTTTGCTTTCAGCAGCGAGCTCCCCTTGCAGTTTGCCAGCGCGGAGGGTGGGGGGTGGGAAGGTTTCTGCCACTAAATGGACCTGAAGACACTCCACTGGGAGCAAGGCGCCTTGATTCTGACAAGCACCGTAGAGGCGCCTGCTCCCATCCGGTGTCAGGGAGTGTGGGACGGTGGGCCCACCATGTGCCCCTGTGGGTGGGTGGCCAGCAACGCCGTGCGCTGACTCTCCAGAGCCAGCCTGGCCGCCAAGCACATAGAAGAGAGCCCCAGGCCAGCACTGGCTCCATGCTGCCCGGGTCAGTCCACACCCCTGCCCATCCCCTGGCCACCCTCCCTCTGCGTCTGTCTCCCAGGTCCCCCTCCTTAGGTGACACCAGTCATTGCACTTCCTGTCCCCTTGATCCAGGATGACCTCCCTCAAGACCCTATTTGCAAACTGGGTCCAGTTCACAGGTACCAGGGGTTAGGACTTAGATGTATCTTTTGGGGAGGACTCAGCTCAACCCGCTTTGATGAGGCCACAGCTCCTGCCCAGCTCCCGGCTCCTGGCCTTGATCCTGGAGCGGTCCCACATCCATGATGCTGTCCGGGCTGAACCAGGCTGACCCTGCGCAGGGTTTGCTCCCAATTGCCGGACTCCAAGGCCCACCTCTGCTGAGCCCCTCCCCTACCGCCTACAAATGCCTCCTTCCAGGCTGGGAAGAAACACCATTGCCATGCTACAGTAATTCTTAGCAGATAGACCACCTAGCGGAAACTGCTCTCAAAGAGGAAGACAGAGAAGTGCGTCGGCTTAAAAGCCTTTAACTTCACCACGTGTCCAGATGGGCGTTTTGCGGCCAGTTACCAGGGAAACTAACAGCGCCAGGGCCGTGCCTGCGCCCTGCCCTCGGGGCCCAGCCGTCCCGCTCCTCACCGCCTCGCGGTCGTAGAAGGCCTTCAGCCACCCGCGCCACTTCCTCCTCCTCTGCAGCAGCCCGCTGCGGGGGAAGGGCAGGCACAGGAAGCACACCCAGTTACTCATGGCGTGAACTCTCCCCGACGTCCCCGGGCCGACCAGCGTGTCCACGCACTCGAAACAGTAGCATCTAGAGCCGGACAGAAAACCACGGCGGCAGGAATGGCGCTGCCGCCACGGCCTGGCGACAGCCTGGAGCATCCTCAGGCAGAAGTGAGCCCGCTCCTCGCCCTGAGCGCGCGGTGGAGGCCACACTCAGGCTCAGGGAGGAGACAGAGGTGGCGTGCGGGGAGGCGAGTCTGTGGCCAGGGAAGGGGACCTGCCGCTCTTAGGGACCTGGGGAGTCAGGAACCCAGCCATCTGCAGAGGACAGCGGGGAACCCGGGGCAACAGCAGATTTCAGAGACGCCCCCAAGCCAGCTCTCCTCCTCCTCCAAACTCCGGAGCCTGTGGAACCAGGTCAGGTCTCCCAGTAAACCCAAATCCCTAAGGTAGGGGGTAGATTTGGGGTGGAGGAGGGTGGCCCGGAAGGACTGAGGGGAGGGGACCACAGGTGGAGCTTGGGCTGGTGTGCAACGGCAAATGAACATGCCCTGCCTGACCCCGGCTGCAAGGGGCGCCTGTGATCCAGGGGGCAGCTGTGTCTCAGTGATAAAAACAGAAAGAAGAATCACAAACGCAGCTTTTGACACCTCCCTCCCATAGGTCAAGGCTCTACACCAAATGAAGTATTTGAGACGGAAACTGAAAGCTTTGGAGAAACTCATCCTTTTAGGGGGAACTCCCCCTGCGCTCCTGGGTGCGGAGCCCGGAAGGACGGGAGTTTCCTAGGCTTGTGGGCAGCGGTCCCTCACCCCCCCCCCCGGCCCCCGGGCACCGCGGCCTCACCGGGTGCAGTCGGGGTTCTCGCAGATGAGCAACGTCTCTCCCGCGCAGCAGATGGAGCAGTAGGACTGGTACCCGTCGTCATCGTACAGGAAGAGGCACTCCAGAAACTTGTCCTTGGCGAGGGCAAACCAGGCTGCCTCCTCTGCTCCGAGGCCTCCACGAAGCCACGCCGACCTCCCCGCTTACCTTGCATGGAGCACACATCCCTCCCTCAAACAGAGGGTGCTGCGTGTGCACCTGGAAGCTTCCACAGCAGATGCACATGTCTAAGGTGGAAAAGCACAGGGCGCCGTGTCATGATACCGTCAGACAGAGACACAGACACAGTAACAAGTTTAACAACAGAAGTGCAAGACCCGTGCAGCGAAAACCATAAGCCGCTGTTGAAAGAAATGAAAGATCAAACAGACGTGACGCTCATGGATCAGAAGACGAGGTATCGTTGGAGCGGCAAGCCTCCCCAGAGCAGTCGGCAGATCCCTCTCAGAATCCCAGCGGCTTTGGTTTTGTTTGTTCTGTTTTTTTTTTTTTTCAGAAGTTGACAAGCTAATCCTAAAATTCATATGAAAATGCGGAGGATCTCACTTAGGCAAATCCACAGAGAAAGAAAGCAGATTCGTGGTTGCCTGAGGCTGAAAGAGGGGAGGTGGAGGGGTGAGGAATGGGAGTGACTGTTAATGGGGAGCAGTTTCTTTCTGAGGGTGATGAAAATGTCGTTAAACTGGATTGTGGTGTTGGCTGCACGTTATCTGTGAATACGTTAAAAGACACTGGCGTGAACACTTTAAATGGAGCATTGGGGGCCGCCGAGGCGGGGGAGGGCGTGAGCTGGGCGCGCGCTGCCTCCTCCCAGGGACGGACACCTGGGCGAGGCTGACGCCCCTTTGCCTGGGCCACCGTCCGGCCTCTCACCTTCTATGTCTCGCTGGTTCACCTGGACTTCATAGGCGACAAGATCTGAAAAAGAAAAACAGCAGCCCTCCTCTGCCTGTCTCCTCATTTAAATGGGTAGAGAGGCGAGTTGATCTGCTGGCGTCGCAGGAGCCAGAGGACCACCGCCACCCTCTCCTGCACCTCGAATATCCGCGCTTTGGGGGTGGGGTGGGGACGCTTTGGGTCAGGCCCTCCTGCTCCTGGATGACGTGTGAACATTGCAGAAGCACGGAACCCCAGACGCTGCCCGGGCCTGGGCTCAGCAGCCTAAGCGGTAGGCCCAGTTCCTGAAGGAGCCCTGACCTCTGCGTGACCTGGGTGACGGAGGGGATGACAGCTCGCTGGAGCCCACCAGGATGACGTCCATGCTGTGCTCTGCCTCCAGGTCCACAACTAGGGCAGCGGCCATGGGACACAAACCAGGAGACAGGACACGCACGAGAGAGGGAGAAAATGGCCCGTCAGCCTGTCTTGGAGCCTCCGGTCCCCAGCGTGGGGACTGAGTAGACCGCCCAGCTTAACCCCTACCCGCCTCCCACGGTGACACCTCCCTGTCCCAATCTGGGTGGTGAGCGCCCACCTGGAGAGGGGGCTGGGTGGATGCCCCCACCCAGGCCCCCGCCACAGTGTCGGTCAGGTGGGCCGCTTCTCCCCACAAGCGGGAGAACAGAGGGCGTTACAGGGCCCGAGGTACGCCACCCCCCTTGTACCTCCACCTGCGGCTGTGGGCCCCTCAGCCAGGCCGATGTTCCTGCCTCCCACACTGTCCCCCAGGCCCCAGCCTGTGGGCTCTGGGGTCGAACCCTCAAAGGCAGGAGGCTGGGGAGGAGAAAGGGCCTCATGGATTTCACAGGGTGGTGGCCACCGCGCCCCATCCAGTGTCCCCGCTGGGTCAGGGTCCGAGTCGTCCAGGGTCTCCAGACTCAGGGTCCCGGGGGAGGAGAGGGCCATGGAACCGCAGAAAGTGCTTTCCAGAAACCAGCAGGAAAGCGGGGTGATGGGCTGGCCGGGTTGGGGGACGCAGAGTGGGGGCAGGGTCCCCACGTGACGTGCGGGGGCGGGACAGGAGCGGGGGAGGGGGGAGTGTAGCGGAGCCCTTAGTGCCAGAAGGTGTTGGGTAGAAAGGTGAGGGGTCATGTGGGGGGTGCTTCTGCTGGATGGGGGGGGGTCAGAGAGCCCAAGGGGGTGAGGGGGAGGAGATTCCTCAGAGTGGGGAGGGATGAAGAGAAGAGATCCGTGCAGAGGAGGGGGGTCTTGAGGGCGAGGGAGGGGGGCTCAGTAATGGGGCACTCAGTGCGGGGGTGGGGTGCTCAGGGGCGGGGCTAAGGGCGCTCAGTGCTCTGGGCAGGAGGGAGGGGAGGAGGGGCTTAATGCGGTGGGGTGGGGTGGGTCAAGGGCAGTCAGCGGGGCGGGAGAGGGGGAACGGGGAGCAGGGGTGTTGGTTGGGACCCCGGGGGAGGCATAACTCCTCTCTCTCCGGCTTGGGTGTGGGTTGAGTCTCCCGACATCCTCGTAAAAATTGCATTGGGAGGTGGCGGGAGTAACTCTGCTGACAAACAGCTCTGCTGGCTAGTGGTCTGTCGGGTTGACAGTCCATGCCCCAGATACCAGGAGATGAGAACGCCTGTCCCCTCTGTGGGCTCCCTCCCCACCCATAACCCCTGCCTCCACCCATGACAAAAGCACCAGAAAATTCCAAGGGAGCGACAGCCACCAGAACACCTGCCCAGGGCTCCTCAAAACTGTGAAGTTCATCAAAAGCAGAGAAAGTCTGAAAAACTGTCACAGCCAAGAGGAGCCTAAGGAGACTTGTGGACTAAATGGGACAGAGAAGGAACATTAGGGGAGAATGAAAGACGTCCAGTGAGCCACGGCTTAGCCGTGTCAGGAATCCGGTGTCAGTGCTGCCTCATTAACTGTAACAAACGTATCACACGGATGCAAGACGTTGATAGTAAGGGAGACTGGGTGGGGGCTGCGGGGATTCTGCATCAGCTTTGCAGACTTCCTGCAGATACAACCTGTTCTAAACTAGTTTCTGTTTTGACAATGCAGTATAATGAACTACAGTCACCATGCTGTACGTTACGTCCCTAACTATGATTGACTTATTTTTTACCTGGAAGTTTGTACCTTTTGACCCTCTTCACTCATTTCACCCAGCCCCCAGTTCCTACCTCTGACTGCCACCTTCTCTGAATCTACGAGTTTGGGGTTTTTTTCCCTTCTTCTTCTTAATTCCACATGTAAGTGAGATCATATGGTATTTGTCTTTCTCTGACTTACTTCATTGAGCATAATCCCCTCAAGGTCAACCCATGTTGTCACAAATGGGAAGATTTCATTTTTTTCCCATGCCATTGTGCGTGTGTGTGTGTGTGTGTATACATACACATGGCACACTTGCTTTATCCATTCATCCACTGGTGGGCACTTAGGTTGTTTCCATGTCTTGGATGTTGTAAATACGCTGCAATGAACAGGGCTGCAGATAGCTTCTCAAAGTAGTTTTCGTTTTCTTTGGATGAATACCCAGAAATGGGATTGCTGGATCATACAGTAGGTCTATTTTTCATTTTTTGAGGAAACTCCATACTGTTTTCCATAGTGGCTGCACCAATTACATTCTCACAACAGTGCACAAGGAGCCTCGTTTCTCCACGTCCTCGCCGGCAGTTGCTGTCTCTTGTCTTTTTGGTGATGGCCATTCTGACAGGTGTGAGGTGGTATCTCCTTGTGGTTTGGGTTTGTAATTCCCTGATATTAGTGATGCTGAGCACATCTTCTTGTACCTGTTGGCCATCTGTATGTCTTCTTTGGAAAAATATTTATTCAGATTCTTTGCCTGGATTTTATATCAAATTGTCTGTTGTTTTGCTGCTGAGTTGTATGAATTCCTCATATATTTTGGCTACTAACCCCTTATCAGATGTATGATTTTCAAATCTTTTCTCCCATTCAATTCATTGCCTTTTCATTTTGTTGATGGTTTCCTTTGCAGTGACGGAGTTTTTAGTATGATCAAGTTTTTTGTTTATTTTTGCTTTTGTTGCCTTTGCTTTTGGTGTCAAATCGGAAAAACCATCACCAAGACCGATGTCAAAGAGTTTACCATCTATGCTTTCTTCTAGGAGCTTTATGGTTTCAGGTCTTACACTCAAGTCTTAAATCCATTTTGAGTTAATCTTTGTGTATGGTGTAAGATAGTGGTTCAGTCTCATTTTTTTGCATGTGGCTGCCCAGTTTTCTCAACACCATTTATTGAAGAGACTGTATACTCGTGGCTCCTTTGTGGTAAATTAATTGTCCATATATGTATGGGTTTACTTCTGGGCTCTCTATTCTGTTCCATTGATCTATGTGCTGTTTTTGTGCCAGTACCATACACCATACTGTTTTTAAATTTTTTTTTTACCTTTAAGCCAGTTTTTATCGTTTTTAATTTATTTATGTATTTATTTTACAACATATTTTTTAAATTGAAGTATATTTGATGTACAGTATTATGTTACAGGTATACAATATAGTGATTCGTGAATTTTAAAGGTTATACTTCATTTATAGTTATAAAATGTTGGCTGTATTCCCATGCGGTACAGCACGGCCTTGTAGCTTATTCTATACCTGTGAGTGTGTGCCTGTTAGTCCTCCGGCTCCATCTGGCCCCGCCCCCTCCCCCGCCCCTCTGGTCACCGCTGGTTCCTTCTCTATGTCTGTGAGTCTGCTTCTTTTCTGTTATACTCACTAGTCTGTTGTATTTTTTTCGATCCCACATGTAAGTGATGTCTTACAGTATCTGTCTGTCTCTGTCTGACTCACTTCACTCAGCACAGTGCCCTCCGAGTCCAGCCACGCTGTGCACCAGAAACAGATACAACATTGTAAATCAACTGCACTTCAATTAAAAAGCAAACAAACAACCAAAGAGCCCATTTAAATATGGGCAGAAGAACTGAACAGACATTTTTCCAAAAGAGAAGATGCAGACAGCCAACAGGAACATGAACATGAAAAGCTGCTCAGCATCACTAATACCAGGGAAATGCAAGTCAAAATCACAGTGAGACCCCACCGCACACCTGTCAGCATGGCCAGCATCAGAAAGAACGCAAGCAACAAAGGTCGGCAGGGATGAGGGGAAAAGGGAGCCTTTGTGCACTGTTGGTGGGAATGCAAATGGGTGCAGCCACCATGGAAAACAATATGGAGATTTCTCAAAAACCTAAAAATAGAACCACCCTATGGCCCAGCAGTTCCACTCCTGGGCATGTATTCAAGAAAAACAAAAATATTAACTCAAAAAGATACACACACCCTGCTATTAACAGCAGCACTATTTATCACTACCCGGAAGCGGAAACACGCTAAGTGCACGTGAAAAGCTGAATGGATAAAAAGGCTGCTGCATGCATATGCAATGGAATACAACTCACCCATAAAAAGGAATGTTATTTTGCCATTTGCGGCCCTTCTTTCACAGTTTTTTTTTTTTCGCACTTCAAAACCCAGAATTTTATAACTGGCATAAACATTTCCATTGCACCAAAACCAACAAAATATCTAGAAATAAACTTAACCAAGGTGGTTACTTATACTCTGAAAACTGTAAAACGTTGACGGAGGAAACTGAAGATGATGCAAAGAAATGGAAAGGTATCTTGTGCTCTTGGATTGGAAGACTCAACATTATCAAAACAGCCACACCACCCAAAGCAACCACGGACCCAGGGCACCGCTGTAGAAGTACTCACGACATTCCTCACAGCACTAGACAAGCAATTCCGAAGTTTTATGGAGCCATGAAAGGCCCCGAACAGCCAAAGCAACCTTTTGTAGGGCTTTTGTTTTTTTTCCCTCTTTCTTCTTTCTGTTCTCTTTTCTTGTGGCTTGATGACTTAGAGAAGGTCCTTCAACATTTGTTGTAAAGCTGGCTTGGTGGCGCTGAAATCGTGTAGCTTTTGTTTATCTGTGAAGCTCTTGATTTCTCCCTCAAGTCTGAAGGAGAGCCTTGCTGGACAGAGTGTTCTTGGCTTGCATCACTTTAAATAGACCGTGCCGCTCCCTTCTGGCCTGCAGAGTTTCTGCTGAAAAGTCAGCTGATAACCTTGTGGGAGCTCCCTTGTATGTTATTTGTTGCTTCTCTCTTGCTGGTTTTCATATTTTTTCAGGTTCTTTCTCTCTCTCTTCTCTTTCTGGGACCCCTATAATGCAAACATTAATGTGCTTCATGTTATCCCAGAGTTCTCTTAGATTACCCTCATTTCTTTTCACTCTTTTTTTCGTGTTTGTGGGCTCCTTCCACAGGCTCTGGGCTTGTTTTCTTAGCTCTGGTACCTGCCCTGGTGGGTGAGGCTGGACAGAGGCTTATGCAGGCTTCCTGGCAGGAGCAGCCAGCGCCTGCCCACTGCCGGGTGAAGCTCGGTCCTGGACCTCTGGTGGGTAGGGCTGTGTCTAGAGGCCTCTGTGGCTCAGGAAGTCTGCTGATGGATGGGGCTGTGTCCCCACCCTGTGTGTTGTTTGGTCTGAGGCTTCCTTACAGGCTGCTGGGTGGGGCTGGGTCTTGCTGCTAATGATCCAGTCAAGGTGTCAGCCTCCAGCAAAGCTCATGTGGATGAACACTCCCCAAATGTCCACCAGCAGCTTTTCTGTTCCTTGAGTGAGCCGCAGCCGTCCCCCACGTCCCCAGGAGACCCTCCAAGTCCAGCAGGCAGGTCTGGCCCAGGTTCCTGTGAAATCACTGCCTCTGCCCTTGGACCTGGTGCACGTGGGTTTCTGTGTACGCTTCTCAAGGGAGTGGAGTCTCTGTTTATCCCAGTCCCGTGGGACTTCTGGAGCTAAGTCCAACTGGCCTTCGAAACCAGATGTCCTGGGGTCTCCTCTTCCTCCCAGTGCCAGAGCCGCAGTCTGGGGAGCCCGACGCGGGGCTCAGAGCGCTCACCCCTGCGGGAGGGCCGCTGCAACTTACCTGTCCTTCAGCTTGTGGGTCGCCCCCCGCCCCGGGGGTATGGGGCCCAATTATGTCCTGAGCACGCCCCTCCTACCGTCCTGCTGTGGGCCCCTCTTTGTGTTTCCAGCTGAAGCAGCTCTCTTTTGCTAGGTTCCAGCCTTTTTTCCCCAGTGGTTGTTTAGCCGTCAGCTGTGGTTTTGCTGTAGTCACAAGGAGAGGCGAGCCCGTGGTCTCACCGCTCTGCCATCTTGACCAGCAATCAGTACCGCACTGTTGTAATTACAACAGCTTTGTAATAGAGTTTGAAGTCGGGGCATGTGACACCTCCAGTTTTGTTCTTCTTTCTCAGGGTTGCTTTGGCAATTCTGGGTCTTTGTGAGGCAGGAGGGCAGGGGGCAGGGCACAGCCATTCAAGGAATGGCAGCAACTAACACCAGAGCTGAGGAAGATTCAACTCCCACTAGGCCTTGAGGATTAAGACGGCAGGAGGTCTGACTTCTAGCAGGCCTTGAGCTGCATCACATGCTCAGTGCAGCGTACCAGCATGATAAATAGCACGCCCGCAGGCGCCAGGACAGCCCCGAGGCCGAGGCCGACCACCGAAGGTCGGAGTGGGCGGTGGCCCAGCCCCCGGGAACCCCAGCCCCCTCCCCAGGTTGGCTGGAGTAGCCCTCGCACCTGCAGGTGTGAAGCTGTAAAAGCCAGCGGTAAAAGCCAGCAGCACCGCCCCTCCCGCCGCCTCTCCTGCTCCCTCCCCTTTGGAGGCGGCTGCACCTGTCTGTGGAGCGAGTGCCTGCTTTTACTGTAACCTGGGCACCACCCACACACCTCACGGCCTTTCTCTTGTCTTTTGAAACAGGCTACACTCTGTACAGCATGTGTTTCTCCAAATAAATCTCCAACTGTGGCTCACTCTTGAATTCTTTCCTACGTGAAGCCAGGACCTGCTGTTGGCGGGGCACGTCCCACGGGCTGAGCTGAGACCTGGGACTCGGCCCTCCTCACGCTTCAGGTCCGTTTTTCCTGCATCATTTGTGTTTCTACTCAAACTTTAGGATTCTCTTTTCTGGTTCTCTGAAAAATGCCACTGATTTTGAAAGGGGTTTCATCGACTCTGTAGGTTGCCTTGGGTGGATGGACGTTTTAACAGTATTAGCTCTTCCAACCCATGAGTGTATCATTCTAAATACTTCAGAATCTTTATTCTAGTTTTTAAAATGTGCTCTGTTTTTTGGTGAAGGGAGGCAATTAGATTTATTTATTTACTTGTTTTTAATGGAGTGCTGAGGAGGGAACCCAGGGCCTCGTGCGCGCTAAGCATGCGCTACACCACTGAGCTGTACCCACCCCCAGAACGTTTATTCCAAAAGAGTTCATTAAAACTCTTTCGAGTGGAGGGAAGCGAATGCTGATGATGACAGTGAAACCACTTTCCCCGTGTCTGAGCACCTTGTCTTGGTTGCTTTCTCCTCCTTTTGTTTAGTTAGGCTTTGCTTTTTAACTTGGACACCAGATTAAAAATGATTATCAGGACCAGAGTGACTGGGGTGCAGGCCCAACCCCCCGACCACGTCACCTGACCCCCATGTCACGCAGCAGCCCCACCCTGACCATGTTGTTCCCTGACAGAAAGGGGGTGCGGGGATTCTGGGGGCCCCTTCCAGCTCTGGGGAAGGGATGGTCGTCTCGCTGCTGGACGTGAAGAGCAGGGAGGGCGTCCTGGGGGTCAGGAGCACTTGGTCTGGCAGCGTGGAGCAGAGGCTCATGGAAGGTCCCAGAGCGCGGGACAAGCGCTGCTGTGGCCCCAGGACATCTGGGGCAGGTGCCTTCCTGTCGGAGTCCCGGGTCCTGCAGGCCCTGCTGCAGCTTGGCAGAGACCAATGTCGTCTAGGGGGAAGCACAGAAAGGAGGCCCATGTGGTTTGGAAACAGGTCTCGGAGGAGCTGGCCTCTTGGTGACCGGCTCGGTCTCCGAGGCCACCACCAGCATTAGACCCTGAGATGTCAGGCCACTCTGCCGGTGATGTGCACCTGTCCTCACCCACGGACCCCCCAGGCAGCCTGACGTTCACACCATGGGAGCGAAGGGCAGGACGTGAAACGGGGCTCCATCTCATCTCCACAGGGACCACTAGCGAGCTAAATCTCCCCCTTGCCTCGTACCCAGCAGCAGCCGCACCCCACGAGTGGTGGTCCTGAAGCTTCTGGGGTGAACCCCAGCCCTGCCCCCAACAGTCCAGACTGCTATGGCAGGACATGTGCAGGGCTGGTGTGGGCGAGGTGAGGACCCATTGACAGCCCTGCACGAGCCCCCACATCCCTAGGGCTACAGTGGGCACGTGGTTAGATCCTGCCTGGCCTGGTGGTCACCCCCAGGTGGCCGCGAACACCCTCTGTGTGCTGGCCTGACAGGGTGACCCACAACTTGATCCCAGTTGGGCTCACAGGACCAAGGGCATCTTGACTCCAGTGGACCTCGGCCCCCTGCCCCGCTGGGCCTGGCAGTGGCCACATACAACCTGGGCAGAGACCATCCCGGTACCAGGGCACTGGCCAGGGTTCCTGGCACTGGGGAGAGACACCCCCAACCCTGCTCAGCCCCCATGCTGTCCTTTCACATTCCTGCCAGGCCCCCAGAGTAGCAGGGGGTCTCAGGGCCACACATCGGGCAACTAGAAAGGGTTTTCAGGCATGCGAAGCAGGGAGGGGTCTGGGAGCCGGCGGAGGGCCGAGTCTCTCCTGGGACGCACACTGGCGGGGGGCATTGGGACCACTGTCCCGAAGCCGCATCCGGGAAGCGACAGGCATGCAAGCGAGCGTGGAGGACTGGGATTCAGGTCTGTCCCTTTTTCTGCAGACACCAGGTGTGGGCTCCTGGCTGCTTGTAGGTCTTCTGGGCAGAGGAGGCGCAGAGACCGCCTCTCCTGGGCAGTGGGCCGTGGGCCGTGGGCCGTGGCAGGGGAGGGAGAGGTGCAAAGCACTGTGTCCCCACCCAGAGTGGGCTTGCCGACTCCAGACCCTCATGCTTCCACGGGACAGCAGGCTCCTGGGACGGGCTGGGCTCGGTCACCTTACGTTTCTGGGGCTGATTTCCCCAACCTATGCTTCATGCATCCAACTCCACGTGCAGCATTCATAAATGTACCTCGAAGGGAACAACCTCTGCTGAAATAGGCTTGGGGGAAGTGGAGGGTTAAGTGGGCACTTTTTTTCCTGTGGGACTTATCAGAGCCTTTATGCAGTGATGGAAACTGTGAACCTCCAAGCAGGGGAAGGTACACAGCCCAGCCCAGACCGTCCTGACCACGGCGCCCTGTTCCCAAGGCTGCCTGTGACTGTGCTGCCAGAGCGTGGGAGGAGCTGCGGGCTGTGGCCCAAGGCTAGACACGCCGGCAGGTGGGCTAGTCGGGCTGTAGCACCAACACCCTGGGGCCCAGGGCTGCGGCAGCACAGGCTGATAACCTGCCGCCTCCTCCTGACCATTGGGGTCTTGGCCCCTGCGCGGCAGACAGTGCCCTCCCACCTGGAGTGTGTGGCAGGGCAGGGGGAGGGAACACGGCGACCCAGAGTTTCAGTGGCCAAATCGGGTCACGTGACCCATTTCCACTGGTGGGTGGGGGTGCTTGTCACGCTCGCTGAGGGAACACATGGATGGATGAACCAACACTCATCCTTCTCAAAACAGAGCAGTGGGAGTTAAAGAGAAATCTGCCCTCGCATGGGGCTTGACCTGCAGAGGACCAGGAAGTGACCCACTCGTCCTGAGGCTCTGGTCCGGCCCCCCTGCCCCCACTGCAGCTGCCTTGACCATTAATGACGCTTTGCATATGCAGGGAGAGCAGGTAGCCCTGACAGCTGCAAGCCGGCCCGGCCTCACAGCCAGGTCTCCGTGTACTCCTGGTGGACATCACTGATCTCACAGAGCACGGCCTCGGACAGGCCACTCCGTGTGTGACTGTGGGAGTGGAAAGAACTAGAGCCTTTCCCAGTCCGCCTGAGCACGAAAGCAAGGGCGTGAGCCACCCACAAAAGGACCAGACGCCCCCTCCCCAGGTGACTGCCTCTCCTCTGCCGCTGGGTGTGAGTCCTGAAGATGCCCAGTCCCAGAACCGCTCCCCTGCCCATCAGCACCCCACCCACAGCTGCCACAGGGGGGCCTTGGGAGCAGGGCCGCCGGCCAGGACCCTGGTGTCTGGGCCCTCGTTCACAGTGGTGTCACCGCATTCATGTCTCTGAGAGTGTGGTGCTGACCCGCCCGCTTCCTCGATCTAACCTGCTGTTTCTTCAAGCCCACTATGCCAAGACGGCCCCTCGACGACACTAAGGGAAGTGCCATCTCCCACCAGTGCACGGGCTACACGCTTCTACAGGCCAGTACTCCAACGCACCCAAGTAGATGGTGGCGTGGTGCTGGGTTCCAGCCCCGAGGTCGGGCGGTGGAGTAAACCTTTCATGAAAATCGAGTCTCTCCTCTCTGTTTCTTCCTTTTTCTTTTTTGACTTGAGTGTTTGTCTTTTTGTTATTGATCCAAGAACTCTCTATATTAAAGGTATTAACTCTTACCTCATCCTCCCATGTATGTCACGAATACTGATTTTAATGTTTCCGTACATCTTTACACACAAATATCTTGCCTTTGTTGTACCTGTCATGGTTTTCACTTTCCTGCCATACTTAAAAGTTTCCTCTCCACCCCAAGATGATACTAGCCTTCATCTTTATTTTAGCATCTTACTTCACTTTTTAACTTCTGTCTTCAGTCTAGTCAGAATATTTTTTGGTGTTCGTCATGACTTTCGTGCTGATTAGCTGCTCTGAGCCATCTTCTCCTCCCTGCATTCCACACGATGTCTTCGTCACGTGAGCATCCTCAGAGGTGTCTGGGTCTCGCTCCAGAGGTCTGCGTCTCTCTGCACCAGCCCTCCTGCCCTCCTCACTGTAGTTTTGTAATACGTGAGCTATCTGGGGCAGCACCATCCTCTTCAAAAATGTCTCCTCTCTTGTTCATTCATCTTCCAAAAGAACATTAGATGCAAGTTCTAAAACCTCTTTAGTAATGGGATTGGAATTACATTAGTTTTAGGAAGCACTGCCTTTCAAAAATGAAATTAAGAAAATAAATCATGGTGTACATTTCTGTTTCTTTTTAAAAATTATATATGTCAATTATACTTTAATAAACAGATACAAACACATAAGTAAATAAATAATAAAAATAAAGTAAATCAAATGAAACGTGGGCACTGCAGGTTTTTTCCTATCTTTATTTCTAATTATCTGATATTTTGATTGGTACTGTGAATATTTTCCATTATATCCTATTTCTTCTTTTTAATGCACAAATTAACATAGGCACGTTATTAAAATTCAAACCACATTCGAGGGTACAGATTAAACAGGGAACCCCCATCTCACCGTCTCTGTCCTGCCCCAGGGCTCACATCTGTTATGTCTTTTTCCAGGTGGAGAGGTTTTCTTTTTCTTTCTGGAAAAAAAAAAGATATGTCATGCAAACGCTGATCTAAAGAAAGCTGGCATGGCTACATTCATATCAGATAAAGTTGACATCAAAGCAAAGAAAATGACCAGAGCTTTGACAACTGACCCTTTATCATCATATGATAAAACAGTCAACCCACCAAAAAGACATACAAGCCTAGATGTGTAAATGCAACGAACAACAGAGCAGCAAAACATGTGAAGCAAAACTAATAGAACCTGAAGGAGAAAGAGACGACATCCCGCTCTCAGCCCGCGATGGGGCAACTGGACAAACGGAGAGAAACTCAGCACCACCATCGGCCAGCAGGATCTAACCACATTTATAGAACCCTTCACCCCAGACAGCAGGACACACATTCTTTTCAAGCGTCCACAGAAATACATTGAGCTAGACCACCTCCTAGGCCATGGAGCAAGCCTCAACAGAGTTAGAAGAATTGGAACCATAAAACGTGTGTTCTCTGATCACGTGGAATCAAACTAGAAATTAATCCAGAGATAACAGAAAAGTCTCCAAATGCTTGGAAACTAAACATCACACTTAAAATCCATGAATTAAAGAGAGAGTCTCAAAAAACACATTGAAAAATGAAAACACAACCTATGAAAGCTTGTGGGATGCAGCTAAGTCAGTGCTGGGAGAGAGAAGCTCATAGCACAGAACGCGGATATTAGAAAAGAGGGCGGCACCCTATGCCCGCACCTCAAGGACTGCAAAGAAGAGCGAAATAAAGCCAGAGCAAGCAGGAGCGAAAGACAGGGAAGGTAAGCAGGAAAAAAAGAGCTGAAAATAGAAAAACAACGGGGAAAACCAATGAAACAATGAGCTGGTTCTTTGAGAAAAAAATTTAAAAATCAGTAAACTATCTAGTATGAGTGACCAAAAAAAGAGAGAGAGAAGACACAAATTATTAATATCAAAACGGACACAGGAGATGTCACTATTGACATCAAAAGGAAAATGAGGGAATAGTATGAACAACTCTACACTCATAAATGTGACAACTTTGATGAAATGAACAATTCCTAAAAAAATACTAACTGCCACAACTAACCTGATATAGAATAAATAATTAGAATAGCCTGTAACTATTAAGGAATTTGAGTTTTTAATTTAAAAACTGCCCTCCCCTGGCCCCCCAAAAATCTCCAGGGCCAGATTGTTTCACTGAGGTTTCTACCAAATGTTTTAAAAAGAAATAAAACTAATTCTACACAACCTCTTCCAGCAAATAAAAGAAGAAGGAATACGCCCTGATTCATTGTATGAAGTTAACAGCACTGTGATACCAAAACCAGACATACAGTCAGAAAAAAAACCTATAGGAGAAATAGACAAATGCATAATACAATTGGAGATTTCAGCATCCCTCTCATGAATATAAATGCAAAAACCCTTAACAAAATATTAGAAAATCAGATTCAACAATGTATACCATGACCAAGAGGAATTTATTCCAGGGATGCAAGGCTGGTTCAATATTTTAAAAAAATCAATCCATGTAATCTGCCGTATTAACAGGTTAATGAAGAAAAATCATGTGATCATATCAATCAATGTCAAAAAAGCATTCAACAAAGTTCAATACCCATTCATGATAAAAACTCTCATGAACGTCGGCATAGAGAGAACTTCTTAAATGAAGAGCATCTACCAAAAGCCTACAGCTTTCTCTCTAAGATCAGGAACAAGGCAAGGACATTCACTTTCATCATTTCTGTTCAACATAGTGCTGGGCGTTCTAGCCTGTGCAATAAGGCAAGAAAAGGGAATAAAAGGCATACGGATTGGGAAGGAAGAAGTCAAACTGTTCCTATTTACAGGGGACGTGATTGTAGAGAATCTCGGATTCCGTAACAAAACAAAACAAAGTGAGAACACCCCTAGAACAAATAAAATGAATTCAGCAAGGTTGTGGGACATATGATGTACGTGTGAAAAGTTATCTGTAATTCTAAGTACTAACGATGAGTATGTGGACACCAACATTTAAGTTAAAAAGCACAAAACTTACACCTGCTCAGAAAAACTCAACCCTTAAGCGTGAGTCTAACAAAACGTATGTAGGACTTGTGTGCTGAAACTACAAAACACTGATGAAAGAAATCACTGAGGTTCTGAATAAGTGGAGGAGCATGCAAACATGGCTTGGAAGACTCAGCATAATAAAGATGCCAATTTCCCCCAAACGGTCATTTCTATCCACACCCTAGCAAGAATTCCTATAGACAGAGACAAGATTATTCTGAAATTTATATGGAAAAATCAAAGGAGCTAGAATAGTTAAAACAATTTTGAAAAAAGAATAAAATGGGAGAAACTGGTCTACTGGGTTTAAAGATTTATTATTCAGTTACAGTAGTTAACTGAGGTGGATGGATGGACAGACAGAGATTAACGGAATGGAATAGAGAACCCACAAATAGATTACAGAAATATGCCCAATTGATTGTTTTCACTAATTAATTTAAATTGTGGTAAAATGCACACAACATAAAAATGATCATTTTAACCATTTGGAAGTTTAAATTTCAGGAGTAATTAGTGCATCACAATGTTGTACATCCATCACCACTATCTGTTTTTAGAACTTTTTCAGCACTCCAAAAGGAAACCCCATACTCATTAAGTATGCACGCCCCCTTCCGCTTCCCCCACGTCCCAGAAATCTGCTTTCTGTCTCTAAGGCTCTGCCTATTGCGGGTACTTCACGTAAATAAAATCACACACTAAAGGCCTTTTCCGTCTGGCTTACCTCACTTGGTGTCGCGTTTTCCAGGCTCATGCACGTTGTTGCATGATGGACCTCACTTCATCCATTCTTCTGTCGAGGGACATCGGGCTGTTCCCACCCTTTGGCTGCTGTGAATAGCGCTGCCATAAACATTCGTGCACCACTTCTTGTTTGAGTACCTGTCTTCAGTTCCTCTGGGTGCACACCTGGGAGTGGCATTGCTGGGTCACACGGAAACTGCGTTTACCTCACTGAGGAGACGCCAAGCGTTCTCCCAGCGTGGCTGCTCCACTTTACACCAGTCCCACCACCAGAGCGTGAGGGTCCCCGCTTCCCTGCATCTCCGCTGAGCTGACGCTTGTCATTGCCTGTGTTTTGCTAATAGCCGTCCTAGTGGATGCGAAGTGGTACCTCACTTGCTGATATTTGGCATTTTCCTAATGATTAATGATGTTGAGCATCTTTTCTTGGGGAAACTGCGGTCTGGAGAGGGTCACACACCCAGCTGGAGGACAAGAGGGTGCTAAAGTCCTGGTAGAGAGTCACTGAGAGACACCCGCTCCGAGCCCCACCCCCGGGATGTCCTCAGGGGCAGGCCCAGAGCCTCTCCTGCCCTGCTCCTCCAGCTGAGGCCTGGGCTGGCGATCTGAGGCCCCTGAGGTCATCCTGGCTCAGGACTCCCGACCCCTGGGAACCCAGCCCCTTCAGGGGAGCCACACAGACTGAAGCCAAAGGGGAATATTTCAGTGTCCACGCTTCCTTGAGGGGTCAGGAGCCAGCAGCCAAGGGACAGGGCCCCTCCAGCCCTCACCCTGCCACTGCAGCCTCCCCCCTCCCCCCCTCGGAGCACTTCCCACAGAAAGCACTTCCTCCTCCTTCTAAGCTGGTGATGCCTGCCACAACCTGGGCACCAAGGGGTGTCCCAAGTGCTGAGATCTTGGACCTGGGCACCATTCATCCAAGGCCATTTTCTAGCTTTGTGACTTTGGTCAAGCTCCTTAATCTCTTTGTGCCTTAGTCTCCCCATCTGTAGATTGGGGGTGATAGTAATGCTGACCCAACAGGGCAGTTCTGAGATTAAGTGAGTGCAGTTGCCAAGTACTCAGAACAGGGCCCGGTGCGTGGTGGGGTCTGGTATGTAAATCCACCACGCGGCAGGAAGGGCTACTCGCAGGTGAAGACAGAGGCTCTGAGATGGCACTGCCAAGGGGCAGGCAAGTTGCTGCCCCGGTGCTTAGAGGAGCAGTTCAGGCTCAAGCCTCCCGAGGCAGTGACCTGGCTGGAGGCAGCACTGGCCCTCGCCCGGGCCGCTGTGATCGCGGGCCACCTCCATACATCCCCGGCCGCTGCAGGTCGCCTGCAGGTAAGGGCTGCCTGGAAACCCCCAGGGTGATGGAAAGTCCAGAACTCTACAGGAGCCCGTTTGCTAATCTCCAAGAAAGAGGCTGAGTGATGTCCGCAGCGGCCAAGCCCGCCTGATGACCTGGGGGCTCCTGGGAGGGGATGAGGCTTTAGGAAAGTGAAGTGCAGACTTCCATTTTCTCAGCAGTTGTCACTTCCCTTGAGCAGTTGGCTTGTGGCTAAGGTGTCCCTCTCCCACCCCTGATGACCACTCAGCCCCCAGGGAGAAAATGCACCGGGTGCAGGGTGGTGCTGGGTGATGCCAAGGCACCCAGGGGCTCTGGGCCGGCCACCCCGAGGCCAGAAGCACGGCTCCCTGGTCCCCTGGGGGCCTCTGTGTGAACGTGGGGACCTGCTGGCCCAGCGGGTGTCATCAGAGGTGACAGGAAGTGACCAGGAGGCTGGGAGCTCCAGAGAACTCAGGAATCCCGCTGGGCGCTGAGTGTAGGGCTGACTTCGGCTCACGCTTTCTTTCACGTCTTAATAGTAGACACACATGCAGGAGAGAACAGGGAAGGCCGGTTGCAGCTGCTGGGCCCTGGGCTGGGAGAGGACACACGTCTCAGCTGTGAAGGCCCCCTCCTCCTGATGCGGGAACCCTGCCTTGGTTTCCCCATCTCCAGGCCTGGGCCACTGACGGTTCAGTGCTGAACACTGGGACTGTGGGGAGCAAGCCTGCGGTGGGGGGTGGGACGTAGAGACATGAGGTCCATTGGCCCCGTGCCTGGCGCAGGGGGCACTGGCGAGGGCTGTGGGGGTTGTTATTTCAGGGACCAGGACCTGAGCGTGGAGCTCTCTGGCAACTCAGGGTCAGAACAGGCTGGTTATCTGGTAGAATGTTCTGGGGACGGACACGGGAGCAGGGCCCTGGCACCGCCCACCTCTGGGGCGCCGGCTGCAGTGTTGAGGGTGGCAGCCGTGGACACGTGGGACTTGGGGACCATTCCTGCCTGTCCTGCCTGCACGTTCCACAGACACCCGGGGGAGCCTCCCTAGGCTGTGAGCCAGACAAAGACAGAGTCTCCCACAGCGCATACTCAGGCCTGTCTGCCCACGGGGTCAGCCGCCTTCTAGAAGCTTTATTTTCTAACACACCTGGAGGAAGTCGAGGGTGGGCTGCTGCTGGAGACTCCCAGTGGAATGTGCTCATTTTAAAAATGAGAGGACTGAGGCCCAGAGAAGGAAAGCAACTGCCCGGCATCACCCAGCCTCCAGGTGACGCTCAGAGCTGAGCCCGCTGACGTGCGCTAGTCCTAGTCCAGGTCCTCCACCAGGCAGGCACCCCTCCACCTGACCCCGCCTACAGCCCCCGTCTTGGGACCCCTGAGCAGCTACTGTGGCGGCAGTAGTGTCTCGGCCTCTCGGAGCTGCCCCTCTGGCGCCTGAGGCCGGGCCCTGGGTGAGGTGAGGGGTGCCTGTCCTGGCTTTTCCCCATTTAAACAAGGCCCTGTGGGATGCGGGCCAGAACCGCATGTAGGGAATTGAGTCGGGTCAGGCCCCATTCCAGAAGCTTCTTTACCAAGGAAAGAAAGCCAACAGCCTCTGGCCGGTGCAGACGCGGGCTGGCGGGTGGATGGGGCCCTCTCGCGCTCAGTCACAGGGAAGTTTCCGTCCCCGCCCGGGAGGAAGCGCCCTGCGCCCTGATTGGCTCGGGCTGCGCGGCGCTCGCCCGCTCCGGGGACAGCCCGGTATAACAGGCGCGGCCGCGCTCGGCCCCGCCGGGCCGGCTCCTCCTTCCCGGCCAGGTGTGCCCGGCGGCCTGGGGGAGGCAGACACGGCCCAGACACCCCGCAAGTCCGGCGGCGCCCCGAGGTAGCGGGATCCCAGGCGGGGAGAGGGGGCCCGCGTCCCCGGGCCCCGCGATGGCGGGCGAGGCCCGGGCCGGTGGGGACGCGGCGCTGCGCCGCCTTCTGAGGCTGCACCGCACGGAGATCGCCGTGGCCGTGGACAGCGCCTTCCCGCTGCTGCACGCGCTGGCCGACCACGACGTGGTCCCCGAGGACAAGTTCCAGGTGGGTCCCCAAGCAGACCGGAAACTCCAGAAACGCGCCGGTAGTCTCCCCGCCGCAGCGCCAGATGGACCCTCCCCGCCCGAGGCCCCTCCCCTCCCCTCCCCTCCCCGCTCTCCCGCCCCCAATGCCCCTCCCCGCCCCCAAGCCCCAGCGCCGGGGTATGGTCCCTGCCCCCAAGGCCGCAGCCCACCCCATGCCCCACCCACCAGCCCAGTGAATGGTCTCCAGGACGTGTTACGGCGCCCAACCCCCCAACTGCCCCGGATCCCCAGTGCCCCTTCCGAGCCCTCCCCAGGCCTCCCTCCAAGCTGAGCAGAGTCCCTTACAATGAATTCCAGGCGCCCCCCCCCGCCTCACCCCAGCACCCCTGTTCCATCCCCACACGGGCCCCAAGCCAAGGGGATGGACATAGGTGCCCAGGTCTCCAGCTGGTTCCACAGTGGAGGCAGCAGGAAAAGGGATGCCTGGGAAGGGCAAGGCCGGGACCTCATTCCCACCGTTGCTTCAGGAGACACTGCGTTTGAGAGAGAAGGAGGGCTGCCCACAGGCCTTCCATGCGCTCCTCTCGTGGCTCCTGACCCAGGATGCGGCAGCCATCCTGGACTTCTGGAGGGTTCTTTTCAAGGACTACAACCTGGAGAGATATGCCCGGCTGCAGCCCATCCTAGACAGCTTCCCCAAAGGTGGGGCGCTGGGGGCGGGGGTGGCGGGAGCCATCCCTGGGCCCTGCTGGACTGTGAGAGCGAAGGGATGCGTTGTTTGGGGAGCCCCTGGACATCACCCAGACCATCGTTGTGGGTTTTAAGAGGCAAAGGGCTGAGGCCTCACCTGCCTGAACAGGGAGTCAGTTCTGCACGCCCTGCAGATGTGGACCTCAGCCAGTCCCGGAAGGGAAGGAAGCACCCGGCCGGCCCCAAGGCCACTGCACTGCTGCCTAGGCCCCCCAGCAAGAGGAAGGCCCTGGAAGGACCACCGACAGCCCCGCCAGCAGCCCTGTCCCCGAGGGGCACCTCCAGTCCAGGTACCCAATTTGATCCCCCAGGGAACTGGACATCCCCTGACCATACCCCCTCCCTGACCGGCTCCAGGGGCATCTGTCCCTCCTGCCTGGCCCAGAGCCAGCCTGGGAGGGGTCCCTCTGGGTACTTGGAGGGCACCCTGGATGAGCCCGGCAGCCCTTGTTGTCCCCAGGCCCCGTGAGCAGCCAGGTGGGTGGCCTTCCTTTTCCCTGACGTGGACACCGAGCCCGGAGTCCGGAGTATGGAGTCCAGGAGGCACCATCCTGGCGCTCTCCCTGCACTCCCAGCTTTGGCCCCAGTAGGCAGAGGAGGGCCAGCTGTCCCGCTCCCTGCTCCCCGCTCCCCTTGCAGGCTCCCAAGCCAAGGCCAAGCCGGCCAAGAAGCTGGAGAGCAGCGCGGAGCCACAGCGCCTCCCATTGGGCAACGGTGAGCCAGGCCCAGGTCGAGGGTCAGGGGCCTGTCCTGGGAGCTGGGACCCTGCTGGCCTGTTGTCTCACCTGGGAAAGAGGGGACACCTGGGGTCACCCTGCCTGTGCCCATCTGAGTGCTCCAGTCTTCAGAGCCAGCTCAGACTCTGCTTCCTCCAGAGAATCCTCCCTGGTCCCTTGGGAGACACAACCTGGCCTTTTTCTGTCCCCTCATTGCCATAGGACATGGGACCCTAGAGACCCTGTCCAGTCACCTGGTGCTGAGCTCAGGGCAGACCCCGAGAACTCTACCTCCCTCCCAGCACAACCCAGGGCCACATGCCAGCGTCCCCCCCCTTCATTCCTGCCCGCTGTGCCCACACCATACCACGTACCTCACACCACACACACTAGACCACACCATATACACGTGTGCACGCATGCACACACACACATACCTTGGCCTGTCTCTACAGTTAGACGTGGACTGTCTGTCTGTCTCTTGTCTGTGTTTTGAAGGGCTGGGCCCCCTCCCCGGCCTACCCTGGGTGGAAGGAAAGATGAATTCTGCTGCTCAGATGCCCTCACCACCCCCCAGTCCATCTTCCCAATTCATGACCCCCACCCCCATTTGATGCTCCCTTCCACAGGAATTCAGACCATGTCCACCTCAGTCCAGAGAGCCATGGCTGTGTCGTCTGGGGACGTCCCGGGAGCCCGTGGCGCCGTGGAGGGCATCCTCATCCAGCAGGTGTTTGAGTCAGGTAGACGCGATGGGGAGGGGCTGCCAGGGGGTCCCCATCCCCCCAAGGCTCCCTGGTAGCTCCAGAGCAGCTGGGACAGGGACAGGCTGCTTGGGTCTCCCACCCTAGACTGCTCCTCCCCCACCCACCCCTGCATCACCCCATCCTCTTCTCTCTGCACTGGGCACCCACCGGGGACACCGAAGACACTGGGAGCAGATGTGGGTTCCACCAGGGACAGTCCCAAGGACCCTGTAGTAGTTTCCTAGAGCTGTTATGAACAATTGCCATAAACTGAGTGGCTTAAAGCAATAGCAGTCCCAAAACTGAGGCATGGGCAGGGCCACACTCGCTCCCTTGGGAGGCCCTAGGGCAGACTCGGGCCTACCTCTCCCAACTCACGGTGCTGCCAGCAGCCCTGGTGCCCTGGCTTGTGGTCACATCCCTCCAGCCTCTGCCCCCGTCGTCCCAGGGCCTCCTCCCCAGGTCTCTCTGTGTCCTCTTCAGCGTCTGGCGTGAGCCCATCTGAACTAGCTACACCTGCAAAGACCCTACTTCCAAATAAGGCCGCATTCTGAGACTCCAAGTGGACATGAATTTGGGGGACACGCTCTCCCCCAGCAGAGAATCTCTCCTGTGTCCAGGATCCCAGCCCCAGAGCTGATGGGGGGCGCGGGTGTGTAGGGCCTAGGGGAGGCACAGCCAGCGTGGAGCCCACGGGCCTCCCTGCAGTCAGCATCTCCTCCCAGGTGGCTCCAAGAAGTGCGTCCAGGTTGGGGGGCAGTTCTACACCCCCAGCAAGCTCGAAGGCCCCGGTGGGGGGAAGAACAAGACCCGCAGCGGTGGCCTGAAGACCCTGGTCCCAGCCAAGGGGACCCAGGCTGCTGCCCCCGTAAGCGCCGCCCCCACTGCCCCTGGGGAGGCCTGGCCCTTGGTCCCTCTCCTCCAGCACCCACGGGGTGGCAGCGTCACCTCCAGGCAGGAGCTCTGCTGGAGGGCTGGGGGCTGCACTGAGGGGCCCTCCTGCCCGGACGGCCTCCCCTGTTGGTGACCCTCCCTCTTCTCCCTTGAAGGGTGGAGGCGATTCGAGGGCAGGCCCACGGGACAGGGCCCTGGCCCGCCCTGCCCTCCTCAGTGAGCCCCAGCTCCACCAGGTAACACCCAGACCATCCCCACGGTTCTGAGCGCGGGGCCTCCTGCTGCTTTTTGCTGCTTCTCCGGGGCGCTCGCTCCAGTGGCTGAGGACAGAGGCTAAGCTTCTGTTCACAGGGTGGATCACTCTTTTTTAATAGCACTATTTTTTTCTGATAATGAACAATTGTAAGCATTCACACGAGTAGAGCAAGTGAGTTCCCCTGGGCTTTTAAAACTACGGCGTTTGGTCCACGTGCCAGTTGTGCATCTGGGTGGGACAGTGGCCCCTGCCTGGAGCTCAGAACCAGGAACCCAACCTCTTGGGCTCTCCGCACCATTTCTGAATGAGGCGGAACTGGCCACAGATCCCGACGCCCCTGCCAGGGGATATGCTGGGCCCCGGGCACCCAGGAATGAGCAAGACCCGTGCCTGCCCCCGGGAGCTCACTGGCTGGTGGGGCCCTGGGCAGTTGCGACAATGAGTGTGCCCACTGCTGTGTGGGGCTGCTCAGCCCTGCAATCCCGGGGGGCTTCTGAAGGAGGTGGCAATCGGAGGGGCATGGCAGGTACCATCCAGGCAGGGGCGCAAGCAGTCCTCGGGCGGAGAGACAGCGGTGCTCAGGGCTGACAGGAAGGCTGCTGGGCGTGCCCCTCTGCTGTGCGTGGGAGTGAGGTGTGCAGCCTCGGGGCCACCTGGAGCACAGGCACCCACGAGAAACCGGGCTTTCTTAAGGACTGTTCTTCCCAAGAGGGATGGACCCAGGGGGTGCTTGGGGGTAGTCTCATGGGTGCAGGGGTCAGGAGGAGCCCCGGGGAGCAGGCGTTCAGGGTGGAATTTCAGGCACTGGCCAGAGGGGAGCAGGTGAGGGGACATGAGTGTCCCCAGCCCGGGCACCCCCCAGATGCTGCCTGTCTCTTGCCGGCGTCAGAAGAACGAGGACGAGTGTGCGGCGTGCCGGGACGGTGGGGAGCTGATCTGCTGTGACGGCTGCCCCCGCGCCTTCCACCTGGCCTGCCTGTCACCGCCGCTCAGAGAAGTCCCCAGGTGAGCCTGGCACCCAGGCTGCCCCACCTGGCTCCTCCACCTGCTGACCCTGAGGGGGAGGCCGCCCAGAAGTCTTTCGGCTCCACAGATGCACAAGGAGGCCCACCTGGGCAGGGCCTGGGTTCAGGTCACTGGGCAGTGGGGCTGGGGCCCGGGATCTTCCCACCTCACCTCCCTGCGTGGCCGCACTGTCCTCCCAGCCTGGTCAGCAGGGCCCCGGAGGGCGGCCAAGCAGAATGGAGGCCTGGGCCAAGGTGTGGCCATCCCGCCCCATCTCGCCCCACTCTCCCCAGCCCTAAGAAAAGTCTGACTCCACGTTGGGTGGGGGAGCTCAGAGGCCACAGAGCTGCCCCTACAAGGGCCAGTGGGTGTCCACCCTGGGCCCAGCGCAAGGCCTCCTGACTCTACCTCCCATGCCCCTGACCTCTGCCTCCCCAGGTCAGGGCAGTCTGGTCTGCGGGGTGGAGCGCTGGGTGGGCCTCCTAGTCCGAGCCCTGCCTGCTCCCTGCCTGACCTTGACCAGGTCCCATCCCTCTGTGCTGAAACAAGGGGGTTTGGCTGGGGTCAGCCCTCAGCTCCCATTCTGCTGGGCACCATCCCCCTATGGAAATGAGAGTGGGTCCCAGGGATGCAAGCAGCCCAGCCCAGGGAGGCCCAGCACAACAAGGCCCGTGAGAGCCAGGCACGGGCCACTGCCGGTTATCGGGGGTCAGAAATTCTGGAGGCTCATCAGAGAAGCACTCGGGACAGGCCACGCTGGCGAGGGACACCCCACCGGGGGTAACGTACCGGCCTCCTGGGCTCTCCTGCTGACTGGCTGGGCAGGCCCTTTCACTGCGGCTCTGCACACTTCCCTGCTGGGCCTCAGTTTCCCTACTTGTGAAGGGAAAAGGTGACCTGAAGGAGCCTCAGGCCTCCCCTGCCTTGTGGGCTGGGGAGTCCACTGTCCCCTCTGCCCTGCCCCGCATGTCTCTGGCTGGTGACAACATGAACAGTGGGACCTGGAGGTGCTCCAGCTGCCTCCACGGGACAGCCCAGCAGGACCTGCCCCGGACCGAGGAGCCCCGGCCCCAGGAGCCGCCCGCAGAGACCCAGGTATGCCAGGCCTGCTCCCAGGCCCCCCCGGTGCCCTGCCTCCCGGCCACTCCCGCCTCAGCGGAGAACTCTCGCCCTGGCTGGGCTACATCAGTTTGACTTTCTCCTATGGGGCTGAGGAGGCACTGGGCCCTGGGGAGTGGCCCTTACAACGGCCCTGTTTCTCAGTACTCCGGTCTTGGGGATCTCAGCTCTGTCACCCCATATGGGACGCATTTTGACCACTTATCATACTCTCCAAAAACGTTCTACACATTCTGTTGCCACAAAACCATGAAGGATATGACACGTGCCTCAGTATACGCCGCGTACGCACCCTGACAGGCTGTGAGGGCCACAGGGCTCCTGTATTTAGATGGGGAAAGGGTCAGGGACCTTGCTGGGGGCCACAGAGCCAGGAACTGCACCTGGGTGTTTCCCAGCCAGCGTGGGGCTCCTTCCACAACTCCAGCCCCTGGTTCCCAGGGTCCTGTTGGTCATTAACTCCTGGGTGGTGCCAGGCAAGTCCCCTGTGGCCCCTCTGAGCACTGACCCTTTGGTTCCAGGTCCTCCTGGGACTGAGGTCAGCAGGAGAGGAGGCAAGGGGACTGCCCAGGGAGCCCCCGGATGGAGTGGATACTGCTGTCACCTACAAGCATGTGCTGGTCCCACCTTCTGCAGCCCCCCTGCCTCTGCTGGATCCCTCCGCCCTGCGCCCCCTACTGTGTGTGGGCCCTGAGGAGCAGCAGGTGAGGGGGTGCTGGGGTTGGGTGGCTGTCTTTAGGAAGCTGAGGGTCCACAGGTGCAGCCAGGTGAACCTGAAATAGGAGAGTGATATACAGCGGGTAGGAGTCCGGGGGGGCGTCAGGGGTCAGGGCTAGGGGGAGGCCCCTGCCAGGAGCAGCCACGCTGGCCACTGGGAGAGCGGTGGGTCCTAGAACAAGGTGGGAGCCCTGAGGGCCAAGGAGAGGAGGAGGGGCCTTGCGGAAGGATTCCAGTGGGGGTGACCATTCTCTCGCCACACCCCCTCACTAAGGCAGGAGCCCCGGGTCTCCCAGCCCCTCTTGCTTCCTCTGCAGTGGAGCCCTTTCTGGGACCCCTTGACCAGCCCTGAAGGCGGTCTGAGCCCACCAA
The DNA here is from genome assembly GCF_048564905.1 of Vicugna pacos. Lineage (NCBI taxonomy): Eukaryota > Metazoa > Chordata > Mammalia > Artiodactyla > Camelidae > Vicugna > Vicugna pacos. The sequence continues at coordinate 122,942,296 of NC_132987.1, forward strand.
GGGGGACCGAGGTCGGGGCCCCTGGTGTCTACAAGCAGCAGCTGAAGGGTGCTGGGGTGCCCTTAACCTCCCCAGGCCAGGATCCTGAAACCTCGCCCCTCACCCTCTGCGTGCCCCTCCCTTACGTTCACCCCGTCGGGGTCCGGGGGGCTGGGGCCGAAGGCGCGGGTCGGCCCTCTCCCCGACCCGGGTCACCCCGCCGTGGTCTGTCCGCAGAGCGCGGCGCCCGGAGCGCGGTGCGGCGTGTGCCGGGACGGCGCGGACACCCTGCGGTGCGCACAGTGCGCCGCCGCCTTCCACTGGCGCTGCCACTTCCCCGCCGGCGTGGCCCGGCCCGGGTGAGTGCCCGGGGTCCGAGGAGCGGGAGCGCGGGGGCGGGTCTGCGCCCCCCACGGCTCTGCGAGACCCCCCCCCCCCTCCGCGGGCGCTCGGGCAGCCTCGCAGCCTCTCCTCCGCTCGCCAGGGCCGCCCTGCGCTGCAGATCCTGCTCGGGAGACCTCGCCCCGGCCCCGGCCCCGGCGGAGGCGGCGTCCGCCGCGAGCCCCGCCCCGAGTCCTGCCCGCCCGGCTCCCGGGACCCCCAGGCTCAGCGATGCCGCTGGCCCTGGGGCGCAGGTGAGGTGGCTCAGGGTCGGGGGAGCACGTCTCCAGGGGAGGCTCTGGGCTCCAGCTTGGCGGGTGTGCACTGTTTCCTGCCCATGTGTTCGTTGTGTATATACAATATTTTTGTTTAAATCGACTCGGTTTGACAACTTATATCTACTTAAAAAGGAAACCTTCCTGAGCAATAGTGTCTACCACCGTCTCTGGTTGGATGCAGGCCTGTCTCACAATTAACCCAGGCCCAGAGCTCCCCTAACCCTCCAGTACCCCCTACCCCCAGGTCCCCTGAGCCCCTCCCACAGACCATCCCACAGCCCCGGCCAGAGTGCCCTGCGCAGAGAGCCAGTCCTGGGGGTGAGGGTGGGGCAGGGGAGAGCGGGAAGGAGGCTCCACTCCAGATATTAGCCATCCTGACCCCAGTCCTCCAGCAGCCTTGGGCCCCGGGGACCTCCGGGCGGAGCACTCCAGCCTCCTTTCCTGAGCAGCAGTCAGCTAGTCTGGGGCCCCATCAGAACCGGAGGTTGGGGGTGGGTGGGGGGTGTCCGATGTGGCTCCCGTTCCGAAGCCTCCGGAAGGTGGCGCCTCTTGCTTTCACAGCCTGCAGCAGGGGCCTGCCTGACCACATCCCTGCCCCGCAGAATCCTGGGAGCAGGGCCAGGGTGGTGGTGTCCCACCCAGCCTGTGGCCCATCCTACTTCTGGCCCTGCCTCATACTCCCCTGTACACTGTTGGTGACAGGGCACCCCAGGCATTGGGCGTGAGGGTCACCAAGGCCCTGCGCTCGAGAGGGCTCACACCTGCGGGCATCCTTCTGGAAGCTCCCTCCTCATCCCAGCGCCCAGGGCTGGGGGCCCTTGAGGGGCTGGTGGAAGTCTTGGAATTGGGCAGTTTTTGAGCCCAGCAATTTCAGGTGGTTCCACCTAGTACAGGGTTCTCTCCGTCCTAGCTGATGGGGGTGGGGGAGCACCCATCCCTTGCCCTGGCCCCTCACTGAGGGCATGGGCAGCCCTCGCAGGCTCGTCAGATGGCTGAAGGGCTGGGTCGCATCAGACATTTTGCTCTTGGGGCCTCAGAGTTCCCATCGGTGACAGGGTCCCTTCCGGCTGGTCCTTTCCCCAGAGTGGGTGGAGGCGGGCCAGCATGGGGGTCTTGGGCCTCTACCTGCCAGGAGTGGCAGGGCCTTGGGAGGCAGCCCCAAACTCACTGATGCTCACTCTGCCTGGGTCTGCGTGTCCCGCCCCCGCCCAGGGGGCTTGGTGTTAGAATTCAGTTCGCAGGAGCTGGCCTGGAGAAGCACACGGCCTCCCACCGCCTTGGCAGGGCCACTGCCCCCACATGCCTCTACAGGGAGTCCTGCCTCCGTGGGGATGTCCTCAGTACAGGTGTGGAAGTGGGGTAACTTCCTCCCTTTCCGGGTTCCAGGCGGGGGACGATCCTGCTCGTCATGAGCCGGTTCTGCACAGGGATGACTTGGAGTCCCTCCTGAGTGAGGTAACGCAGCGCCTGGCCGGGCTACACCTGCCCTCCCCGCTCCTTAGGGGGCCCCACTGACCGTGGGGTCCTGTCCTGTGCGGTAGGCTGTGGGCGTGCAGGTTGCAGACAATGCAGGTGTCTTTAGAGACCCCAGGGCACAGGAGGGCCGAGGGTGACCGAGGTGTCAATATAGGTGGACAAAGGGGGCACCCCCGTTCTGTTGTAATATTGGGCATCCCTGTGGCTCCCGCATCCTGTTGGAGTGTCAGGCCCTGCACAGGGCTGGGCAGAGGGAGCGAAGGAGCTGGCCCTGCCAAGCCACCGGGAAAGAAGCCACCAAGGAGGCAGCACAGCGGTGGTGGCAGTGCCCTGGGCCCTGGGATGCTTGAAGGAGCACTGATGAGGAGTGCCCCCTGACCACCACATCCTATGGGGCCTCAGGCCTCGGTTTCCCCAACTCTGAATAGGAGGCTTGGGTTGGAGGGCACCTTCACATCTCGATGTTTATACTCAGGTGGCCCTGGAGGCCAGGGTGGGCCGGATGTGGACCCCTCCCCTAGAGAGGCCCCGCTCTCTCCTCTGTCCCGCAGCACTCCTTTGACGGCATCCTGCAGTGGGCCATCCAGAGCATGGCCCGCCCGCTGGCCGAGGCACCCACCTTCCCCTCCTGATCAGGGACTCCCAGCCTGCAGGCAGCATGGGAGGGGGAGGCGAAGCCCCAGAGCAGACCTCACCCTCACGGAGGCAGCGACTCTGCTCTGAAAGGGACAGAAGGGGACGTGCTCCCTCACCTCTGGCAGCTGCCGGGTTAGGACTAGGAACTGAGTTCAAGTGCTGTTAACTCTCAGCTTGTCAACAGCCCTGTCTTGGCAGCACAAAGCCACCATGTGCACTGAAATTAAAGTCACTTCTGTGTGCTCTCCAGTGGGGTGTGTTTGTTCTGGGGGGTGGGTGCCCCTGTGTTTCTGGTCCCTGTCGTGTAGGCTGAGCTAGCCGTAACGGGAAGAGAATGCCAAGCAGGAACCCCTGTGCCCCAGCCTCTGCCCCAGCACAGCCCCGGCTCCATGTGGTCCGGCCCCGCCCTCCTCTGCCACCCACCACGTGCTCCCACCTCCTCTGTTACTCAAAGGGCCAAGCCCATCCACACCTCTGGGCCTTTGCACAGGCTGTTCCCTCTGCTCAGAGTTCCCTACACCCTGTGCTTCGCACATCTATTTTCTCATCCGTGAGATCTCAGTTCCAGTGCCACCTGCTCAGTCATTTATTCAAGAAACCTTTACTGTGGCTCTTCTAAGTGCTGAGCCTTGGGGTCCCAGAAGGACATTCCAGTGACAGATCACTCACCAAAGGAGGGTGTCCACAGACAAAAACAGGAAACAGGATGGGGTCAGGTGACGGGGGCACGGGGGCTGGCTGTGGACGGCCCTGTGCTTATCCTTCTCTGCCCGCCACGGGAGACAGCCCATCAGAACTGAGTTCTTTCCTCACAGTGTCTGTCCCCCTGAGAACGGCCACCAGGGGGCCTGGCGCCCTGTCCAGTCCTTGGCTGAGCTCCCAGGGCCTGGTCCAGCTGCTGGGTCAGTGTTGGTGGAGAGATGGCTGGGCTGTCGTAGCCCCCCACCTGCAGGGACCCCATGGTAGAACGCCCTGCCGGGTGGGGTCGGAGCCCTGGGGAGGGTGGGGAGTGGCCACTGGCCCCGCTGTGTGGGGGCCCCAGCTCGGGACTCAGAGCCCTCAGGTTCCCAGGCTTTACTGGCTCGTTCAGCCCCTCTGGAGACCCTCTGTGCTCAGCACATGTGAGGCAGCCCCTTGGGAGGGGCTGACCAACGCCCTCCGGTGGGGCGTAAGTGCCTCAGGCCACCAGGTCTAGCGTTTGTTCAGACAGGGACCCACTGATGAGGACATGCCTGTCACATGAGCGAGCAGGCAGCTCTCCCATGCCCGGCTGGGCCAGGCGGGCAGCAGGGGGACAGATGGCAGTGGACAGCAGTGCCAGGAGGGACGCAGCAAGCATGGATGCGTGCAGAGCGGCCCAGCTTGGAGGCTGGATCATGTTTGTGGATAAGGAAGGATCCAAAGGTGGGGAGACCAGAGACAAGGATTGGGAAGGAGCACCCCAAGCTGGGGCCGCTGGGGCGGGGTGGGGGGTGATGGAGCAGGAGTCAGGGGACGGATGCCCGCTGACTCACAGCGGGGAGCCGTCTCTTCCCCACGGATCCTGGCTGCTGTCTCAGCCCCGCCCCCCCCATAGGATGACGCAGGACTGGATGAAATTTGCAGAAGCCGGTGGGGGAAACGTGGTGGAGGGTGACCTAAGGGGTGACATAGTGGCGGTGACATGGTGGGGACCATGGCAGTGGTGGGAGATTTGTTGGGGAGCTGGCCCAGGTGAACTCAGATGTCACAGACACCCTGCCCATCGTTGTCCAGGGCCTGCTCTCAGCCACTGCAGCCTTGGCACCACTGGGTCTCGCCTTGGGTTCCCGGGGATCTGGAGACCCCCGCCTCATCAGAACCCCTCTACAGACAGAGGCCCTCCCACAGAGGCCCTCCCCTGGGGCTCAGTGCTCCCACTGGTGGCCCAGTGGCTTCCAGTGCACCCCGTGTCACTCCTCACATTCAGGAAACGTCACTCAGGAGCAGTCCTGAGTCCCGTCCGTGGTCTGTGGTGTGCGTGGAGGGATGGAGGAGGCTGGGGAGGGGCCGTGTGCCTGCATCCTGGGTCCTTCACTACCTGCCGCAGCCTGAGCTTGTCGGCACTGAGTTCATCCTGTGCTCTAAGCACAGTGGGTGATGGACCTGCTGTCCTGCAGCCCCTGGGCTTCTCTTTGCTTCTCGGGAGCTGACCGTCCATCAGCTGCTCCTGTCCGTCTTTCTGTGGGGTTAGAAGTTGGTCTTGCTGGTCCAGCACCAGATCAACGTCTGGCTACGTAACACCCTGAAGCATTTGTTCGCCTAGCAAGGGCATCAGCCAAGGGTTACATTTGTACATCCCGTCTGCAAAGCACGCAGAACCCACCGGATTCGTTTCCTGGGCGCTGTGACAAAGCGCCACAGATCAGGCGGCTCAAAGGACAGACACATCTTCTCCTAGTCCTGGAGGCTGAAGCCCGAGGCCCAGGTGCCGCAGGGCTGTTTCTTTGGAGGCCTCTCTCCTGGGTGTGCAGATGGCCGTCTTCTCCTGTGTCCCCACATGGTCGTCCCTCTGTGCATGTCTGTGTCCTAATCTCTTCTCATAGGGGCACCAGTGCTCACCCTAAAAACCCCACTTACCTTAATCACCTCTGTGAGACCTTCTCCAGCTAGGGCTTCAAGTGTGAATCTTGCGGGGGTGGAGACACCGACTCTCTCCTTGACCACACTCAAGTCAGCCTCCTCTGAGTCTGCCTGACCTTGGCCTCTGCCCTTGGTTTTTAGTCAGTTTTAGCCAAAATCCTGCCAAGTCAGTTTAGGGGAAGCCCCCGGCCTTGGAACCCGCCCACTCTCCGTAGCTGATCAGTTTCTCACCTCCACCTGGCTAGCCGGGCCCCCGGCCCGCCCTCCAGAGGAGTCCCAGGATCCCCTAGCCTCGCTGTTTGCATTTAGTAGTTTCCGTCCACCGGCTCCCTCTTGCTCTTTGGCCATAAATCCCTGCTTTCGCTGTTGTGGTCAGAATTGAGCCGGACTCCTTGCCCCCACTGCAAACCTCATCGCCGTGGTCCCCCTTGAATAAAGTTCCTTACCATGGCAGCAAGTGTTGTGAATACCTTGTTCCTGAGCAGGAACAGGATTTGGCCAACCAATAACACCAACCTCACGCTTTTCATCCACTGGAGGCTGGCAAAGGCCTCACTGACCCGCACGGACTCTACCATGTATCACTGCAACATACACCTGTCTTGTCACCCCCTGGGCTCGTGTTTATCCTTCTTATTGTCCGGAGAATAGCCCAGTCTGTGGGATTAGCTCCCAAAATGTTCCTGAGGCACTGCGCGTGCAGTTCACTTTCAGAGCTGTACCCACTAATGCTCCAGCTCCAACCGGCCTGGGTCACCCCTGAATCCTTTCCTGCGCGAAGCCGAGGACCCACACCTTGCCGGGTGTGTCCCGGGACTCAGCTGAGGCCCGGGACACGGCCCTCCTCGTGCCGCACCAACCTCGGCACCTGCTGTTCACTTGTACCCTTTGTAGGTCAGCCGCTTCCCTGCGTTCTGGGAGCCGTTCTAGCAAGTTATCAAACCCAAGGAAGTGTGGGTGACCTGGGGACCTGTCACTTGCAAATGGCCTCTGAAGTGGGGCCGGTCTTGGGGGACCGAGCCCTTAACCTGTGGGATCTCTGCTGACTGGCCAGGGAATTAGTGTCAGAATTGAATTCAATCACCGGACAACGAGTTGGTGTCAGAGAATTGGTTGGTGTGGGGAGAAACCACACATAGTTGATGTCAGAAAGCATGAGACATTTTCTGGGCAGAGATGTTGGGCATTTGATCTCCTCCTGAGAGCCAGAGGGCATCCTGGGTTTGCTTAGCAGCAGGGAAGACAGACCAGCCCTCTCCCCACCATATGCCCGCCTAACACCTGGGACCTGCCCGCACCGCTGCCCTGCTGACCCAGCGTGTTCTCAGGACTCGGGCAGGCATCACCCATGCCCTCCCCAGAGGGCCTGTGGTGGTTTTAAAACATGTCAACACATTCTTTGATACTCATCTTTCCAAGAGGTGGAGACTTATTCCTCTCCCCTTGAACATGGGCTGAACTTAGTAACTTGCTTCTAAATAATGTGCTGGAGTGGGAAGGGATAAATCAGGAATTTGAAATTTGCAGCTCTTGGGGAGTGATGGAAACATTCGCTATCTTGATTGTGGTCGTGGTTTCATGGGTGTGGACATCTATCAAAATTCATCCAATTGTACATCTGAAATATGTGGAGTTTACTGTGGAGGAACCACACCAGAATAAAGAGGTTAAAAACATTCTTAGCAAGAAAAAAAAGAGGCTAGTATATAACATAAATCCTCCTTTCCAATTTTCAGACTTGTAGTCTCTTTTTCTTCTTTGTGCTGATTAATATCAAGTAAAAACGGCTCTACCAGGAAAAAAAGAACGTGCTGGAAGTGCTGGGCATGGCCCCGAGAGTAGGTCGTAAAAAGCGCTGTGGCTTCCCTTTGGATAGCTCGCTTCGGGGAAGCCGGCCTCCACATTGTAAGGTCACTCAAGCAGTCTTGTGGCAAGGCCCATGTGGAGAGCAACTGAGGCCTCCTGCCACCGGCCACCTGAGGGCCATCTAGGAAGCAACCGGTCCAGCCCCAGGGGGCCTTCCGATGATGCAGCCTCCTGAGGTCCAGAGCCACTCCCACAGCCCTGGCCCTCAGAGGCTCTGAGATAATAAATGTCTGTCGTGGTTGCCGGCCTGTAAGTCTTGGGGAACTTGGTCCCACAGCAGTAGGTACCTGGTACTGTCAGCTCCCAGGGAAACGGGCCAGACTGTGGCCCGGAGACCCTGCCACTTCTCCAGGACCTCTGCCCCACAGTGGTGTCTCATCCACGCTCTTTATCCGGATGTAGTGCTTGTCGAGTTCTCGCTGAAGTCTCCTTACAGAGAAGAGCGGGCTATGCTCACACTCACCATCTCCTGGACCCTTTCTGCCCCCCTTACCAGTCCCACTCCTCCACTATTTATGATTATTTCATGCAGTTTCTTGGAATTTTTAAAAAAAGACAATTAAAAAAGTGGCTCCTGTGCTCTTTATTATTTGTTATTGTCATTGTTTCTGTTGTTATTTGTGACAAGAACACTTACCATAAGGCCTACCCTCTTGGCCAGGTTTTAAGTGTACACGACAGAATCATTAAGCAGGCACTGGGCTGGACACTGAGCTCGGGGACGCACTCATTCTGCAGAACTGACACTTCCCTCCGTTGACTAACACCCCCCCACTTCCCCGTCCCCAACAATGGAATATTTTCAGTAAACTTTGTATTAAAGCATAAATACAAAGAAAACCACACAAATCACAGGCGATCAGCTCGCTGAATTTTCACAAAGCAAACACCTGGCTCAGCACTCAGCTCAGGAAACAGAATGTTACCCCTCCCCCCAGCCCCCTACTGGGGCTCCTGGGACCTGCCCACTGCTAGCCCAGGATAGAGGCCTTTCCTTGGAAACCCCAGTTTGGCAACCAGGCTTTCTGAGGGCTGGGGTCAAGTCTGTTCTGGTGACGGGCTGGGTGTCCCCCCCACCCCCTGCTAGAGGGCCTGGATCGGGGCGGGGGGGCTCCAACCCTCCGAGTGACTGATCCGCTGACCATCCGACGTAGAGCCCACACTGTCCGGACCCAGGTCCCCACTCACCTCGCTGCCCCGTGTGCACGTTTTCCACGGGTCCAGCAAGTACTTACTGCAGTAGCGTATAAATGAAAGAACGAAGCCTGGCAGGGCTTCCTTTTAATTCCTTTCGCATCTTAATCGTCCACCGCTCTCCGTCGGCCCTCGGTTAAAGCTTGAGGGCGGTGGCTGGGGGGCCCTGAGGTAGGGCTCCTGTGGCTCCAGCAAAGAACAAAGTTAAAATAGACCGGCGCCTAGAATGACAAATTCCTGCGAGACGCGGGGCAGGCGGCGGTGCGCAAAGGGTCGCGTCCGGCCCCCTCCCCGGGCCGTCCCTCCGGTCTGGTTGACACTCGACTGGCTCTGCCGCCGGTTGTGACGAGCAGACCTGGACGGCTGGGCTGCGCACGCTCCACGAACGCGGTCCTGGATCAGACCGAACAGGTCTAGAAACTTGAACTAAAATGCTGGCGCAGTGGGCCCGAGGCCCAGGTGCGGCCGCCGCGGACGGCCAGGTGGTGGGTGCGCGCCCCGGACCCCGGGACAGCCACGCGGGCGCGCCGGCCCCACCCCGCGCCCCGCCCCGCGCCCCGCCCTCGTGGCCAGCGGTGACCTCACCCGGCGCCGGGGCGGAGCGCAGGGCGCGGGGCGGGACCGGCGACAGCGGCGGCTCGGGGCGGCAGAGCGAGCGCGGCCGAGTCGGCGCCGCCATGGCCACCGTGGATCTGGAGAAGCTGCGGATGTCCGGGGCCGGCAAGGCCATCGGCGTGCTGACCAGCGGCGGCGATGCGCAAGGTGGGCGGGAGCGCGCGGCCGGTCGCCTGCGGGCGGGGGTTCTGCCTGTCCCCAGGGCCCTGGGGCGCGCCCGCCACCCTCAGCCGGGGCCTGCGGCGCGCGACCAGCAGGTCCTCGTGCGGGGCTGCGCTTTCCGCCGCCTCCTCGTGCCCATCCAGGCCCCTGTCCCGAACCCGCCCGGACGAGTCCGGGCCTGCGTACGTGCCACCCACCACGGCCTCTGCGCCCCGCCCGCCGGGGGTGTGACTGCGCGGCCGGCCCTGGCGGGACGAGACGCTCTCGCCGCCCCTGCCGCTCCGGGCGCTGCCCACACCCCTTCCCCGGTGGCTGTTGTCGGGAGCCCATTTCCTGGAGGCCACGCCAAGCGGAGGTCGCTGAGGTTCTGAGCAGGTCCCCGCAGGCCTAGAGCCCGCTCTTCCTGGTTCTGAAGCGCAACCCGGGGGCACAGTGCTTCCCCCAAACCACCACCTCCAGGGTGGCTCTGGGGCATTTTTCCTCAGTGCAGACCTGTTCTCACCGGGCTTGTACAGGGGAAGCCAAAGATGGTGGCCTTCCCGGTGGCCTGCCCAGCGTCCTACAGCCAGGACCTGGCAGAGCTGGGTGAGTGCCCCTCTTGGGGGTCTGTCCTGGCAGCCCCCTCCTGGGGGCCTGACTGCTGCTCTCCAGTGCCTCTGGCCGGGGATGACCAATGTGGCACCTGCTGGGCCTGGGCCTGGCCACACCACACACCTTGAACCCCAGGAGAGACCTTAAGTAGCCCAGGGAGCAGGCCTGGAAGAAACCCAGCCCGCACCCTTGGGCTGCACGGCTGGGCGAGGTCTGCCTCCTTCCAGATCAGGAGTGTAGACACATACCTCCTCTCCCTGCCTCAGGCCCCACACTCCCCTGTCCCCACTCAGAAGCGGGGAAGAGGTCAGCGGGGAAGAGGTCAGAGGAAGCGGCTCTCACAAGGGGCAACCCAGGTGGGGGGACAGAGTCAGACGAGTCAGCCACTGTCTGCATCGCCGCCTGCTGCGAGGCGGGAGGCCTCCCGTGGGTTCGAGCTGAGCCCTCTGGACCTGGCAGGGTGGGCACTGTGCTCTGCAGCACGTCCACAACCCCGCGTGGCCAGAGCACTGGCTGCCTGTTGCTGGGGGGTGGTGGCTCCCTCTCAGAGGATGGCCAGTGGGCGGGTCCGCGGGAGGAGAGCTGGCGGGGAAGGTGGTCTTGCGGAAGCATCATCCCTGAGACTGGATCCCAGGAAGTGAGAGGGCTAAACCCGCCTCTCCAGAGAGGTCCTTCGGAGGCAAGGCCCCTCTCCCTGCCTCGTGCGGCTCCGGGTCTCCACCCCAGGCTGCCAGACCCCAGGCTGCCGTCTGCACAGGGGAGACAGCAGCGCTGGAGGGAGGGCTGGGCTTGATGAACAAGGGCGTGTAGGCGGAGGTGCAGAGGTGCGGAGCCAGTGGGCGGCGTGCCCCCTCCCCCGGCACAGACCAAATAGGATGAGGGAGCGAGGAGGTGCAGTGCTGCCATCCCAGCAGGTGGGCCAGCTGAGGGCAGAGCCTGTCTGACCTGCGGGTCTCCACGTGGCCAGCCCTGCCCTGGAACCCCACACAGAACAGGCAGTGCTTCCTGGATGCCTCGGAGTGTGGCCGTCAGCATACCACCGGCTGGGCTGACCAGCAGCCACCTCACCTCCTGCAGGTGTCCTTGCTTCCCTAGACCCCTGGCGGCTGTCACCATGATTTTCTGGTTGGGGCTTTGAGAGAGGAGGACTCCGCCAGCTTCCCCAGTTTAGGGCTGGGACCGAGGCCTGGAGGAAGATGAGGGCCAGCTGGCTCTCTGCGGGGTAGGGAGCCTTTCTGGTTTGTAAGTTCTGAAAGCTAGCCAGTGGGTGTCTGCCCTGGGCCCACTCACTCTTGCTTGCACCACTCTGGGGACCTGGCTCCAGACGGTGGGTTCCCAGTTTGCCCTCAGGGGCCCTCAGTGCCTTTCAGATAAGGCTGACCTTTTGGGACCTGCTGGTGCCACATGGGCCCTCCCTTGTGTGCTCTCCCGTGTGGGTGTGGGGCCGACAGCAGCTGCAGAGAATGGGTATCCACCCTGATGTGCGCTTGCCTCCCAGATGCTGGCCTGCGTTTGTTGGAACGAGTGAAAACCAGCCAGCCTCATGGCATGGAAGGCCAGACCCTATCCTGGTTGGGCCAGCCTGGACCAGCTCTGTGATTTGACCCGAGCACTTCCCTCGGGCCCCAGTTTCCCCTTCTGTAAGCAGTGGGGAGAGGCCAGGATGAGCCACCGGACAGGTTCCTTCCAGCCAGCCTGGAAGCCATGTCCTCTGCCCTTCCTGTTGGCCAGAGTGCCCATCTGTGAGTTGAGGAAAGGCAGCTGTTCAAGGATGCTACTTTGTACAAAAGTGACTAGAAGGCTGTAAAACAGCCCAGCTCCCCCTCCGTTGACCCCCTGGGTCTTGGCCCTGGGCGGCCCCAGCCCTGTCCCTCAGTAGCACCCAGGACTGGCCTTTTCCAGGCTGCTCAGCGTAGCTGGTGATGGCCTGTGTTTGCAGGTGAGGGCTCCCTCCCCATCTCGTCTGTCCCTGCCTGGCTCCGCGTCTTCACATCCGCTGACAATTAGATGCTGACCTGCTGGACCGCATGTGCTCTCAGGCTCACCTCTTTCCTGTCCGTTTGGCTTTTCCAGGAGCTGATTGTGATGAAAAGTCACCTTAGGGACAAACGCGTCCTCCTCAGCCATCAGTTTGTGATGTCAGTTTCCTCCAGCAGGAGGTCCTCAGTTGCAGTCTCCCCGGCCCGCTGGAGGGTGAGGGTGACGTGCTGAGGGTCAGAGGGTCAAGGGTCAAGGGTCGAGGCGTGGTCCGTCAGCTGCAGCTCTTCTCCTGCCAGCTCCTCTGACCCTCGGGGCTTATGGCTGCTGCCCAGGGTTATTTCGAGAAAGAAAAGCAGATTAAAGGCAACTAAATAGGCTCTTTTAGGAAGGCAGCTTACAGCGAGGTTTACTAGGCAAGGAAACCCACGCCCTCAGGCCTCTGTCTCCATGGCAGCCGGTACAATCCCTTTCCAAGATTTGAGAGTGTAATATGGTCATTTGCTCTCTGCCCCGAGACTGCAAACAGTACCTTAAGCCTGGGGCCCTCTGCTGTCCTTGGGGCTCCGGATGAGGCCTCCAGGCTGGCTAGGGGATGGCCATGACCTCTGGTTGGACGGTGGCCTGGGTCTCCGGCCGCTGCCCCCCCGTCCCCACCCTCTCTCCTCACCCACCCGGAACTGCTGGCCTCCCTCCTGCTCCCGGAGGCAGGGCTTGGACCTTGAGCCCCAAGTGGCCTCACCCCAGCAAGGGCGGCCAGGGGAGGCAGATACCTGAGAGTGAAAAGCCTCGGCTGGCCAAGGCCCAAGAGGTGGCCGGATGCTTCTGCAGGACCCAGAGCCTGCTGAGGGGCGCTGGGGGGTGGGGGCAGCATTGCAGCTGTTTCATCTTATCTGGCAGGGGCGGCGAGGGCAGGCAGGGCTGGGAGGCCAGGCAGGGCAAGGAGAGTGCAGCTCACAGCCCCCTGGCCTCAGGCAGCAGGACTTTCGGCCTTTCAGATCTAGGTTCTGGGGGCAGCCGAGCTGTCTAGGGGTGTGCATGTGGGGTGCACTCTCTGGGCGCCTGCCCTTAACTTCGATTTCTGCAACCCCACTCCCATCCCTTTGGGAGACGAGAGACATTTATGATTTCTTTAGAAATGGGATTTTCTTGCTAAAGGCAGATGTGTAAGCCATGGGCATGGCCAGCTCAGGGTCCGTCTGGCCTCTGCTCCACTGACCCTGGCCCTGCCCTCACCTGCTGGGATTTCTCATCTGCAGAATGAGAATAGTGGCAAATTCCCCAGCTGATTTCCCAGGAGCTGTGTGCCGGGAGCCTTGGGCTGGAACCTGTGGGCTGTGGGCCCGGAGCCATGGGCCGTGGGCAGGGAGTCATGGGCTGGGAGCTGTGGGCCGAGAGCTGTAGGCCACGGGCTGAGAGCTGTAGGCCACGGGGTGGGAGCTGTGGGCCGTGGGCCGGGAGCCATGGGCCGTGGGCAGGGAGTCATGGGCTGGGAGCTGTGGGCCGAGAGCTGTAGGCCACGGGGTGAGAGCTGTGGGCCGTGGGCCGGGAGCTGTGGGCCGTGGGCCAGGAGCTGTGGGCTGTGGGCTGGGAGCCCTGGGCCAGGAGCTAGGGCTGTAGGCCGGGAGCCATGGGCTGTGGGCCAGGAGCTGTGGGCCGTGGGCCTGCCCTGGGAGAGGCTCTTCCTGCAGAGCTCTTCCTGAGGTTCTCACTGCTGTCCAGCCCTCAATGCCTTGTCTGAGAGCTGCTCACTCCCTGGGCCCTGCCTCCAGGCTGCAGACAGGGTGAGACTTGTGTAATCAGGGTAATGGTCAAGAGTCATCGAGTTGGGGTCACCATGTGGACCACGCATGCTCTAGGGATTCTGTGGGTGACGGCACTCCTGCAGGATGCCCAAGCTGCTAGGAACTGCCCCTCCACCAGCTCAGGGGGCCCGGAGGGCAGGTAAGGGCTTTCCCAGCCTTGGGGACAGACCACAGGACGTGAGTGTGGGCTCTGGGCCAGGCCTGCGGGAGGAAGGCGGGGGAGCAGGGGTGGTCCCCGGGGCGAGACTGAGCACAGGTCACCTCTGTGATCAGACCCCCAGACCTGGCATCAGAGGCTGGGACCTGGGTGGGTGGCCTTGGCCAACTTTCTTCCTCTTGAAGACCAGTGTCTGTCCTGCCCGTCCCACTGATAGCTTTTGTGACAGGAAAGAAGGTTTGAGGCAAATTGCCTCTAGCCGCTGATTCCCAGGCCTCAGCCATGGCCCCCTGCCAGGTGGCAGTCAGTGTGGGGGCTGGGCCTGCCCCGGGTGCCCGCACAGGGCCACCCACCTGGTATCTGACCTGGCATTCTCTGGGCTTGCGGGGGCTGCAGCTGTGCCCGTCAGGCCACCTGGAGGCCCCGTCCCACCCTCAGACAGCAGCAGGGGCTGCTGCGTTGGGCCACTGCTGGTGCACCTGCCCCCGTGGGGCCATCCATGGGGCTTCCTCGGGTTGTGCCTTGTGAGCCCTACTATGGGCCAGGCCCGCGGGAACTGACCGCAAGGGAACGGGAGTGAGGTTCCATTGGACTCTTTTGAGTATTTCTTGTGAGCTGCACCCTCTTCTTGCCCCATGATTGTCTGTCTTTCCAGGAAGCCTATACTGCAGGATAGCTGCTGTAGACAGGGGCTGGGGCCAGAGGTTAAGGAAGAGAGGTGACCCCCGAGCCTGGTGGCCCCGGTGTGCATGAGGCCATTCAGTTGACTGCCTGAGGCCGCCAGACCCACCCAGTGAGGCAGGAAGCCCCATAAAAAGACAGGCAGGGCCACTACTCTCCTGCCAGCACCATCCGGTTGCCTGGCTCAGAGGCTGTATCTCACTTTTTGCCTCTGAAACGGCTTACTTACCCCTAAAATTCTGTTGGTTCCCTGAGCTCACTTCTGATTGGTTATTTCCTTCACTCCTGATTAGTTATTTCCCTAACTCCTGATTGGTTCATTTCCCTAACTTCTGATTGGTCCATTTGTAGTACTTCATTTACATGGAGCTCACTCCTGATTGGTTATTTCTCTCCCTCCTAATTGGTCCATTTCTACAAAGCTTGTTCTTAATTAGTCAACTTTTCTTGTACCTCATTTGCATATGATGGTGCAACGTGTAAACTGGCAGCTTATAAAAGCCAGTGTAACCCTACAGACGGGTCCAGAGCTCGGAGTGTTAACTCCTGTGGGCCCACTGGTGTAATAAACCTGAGTTCTCTTACTCTCCGAGTGCTGTTTGGTCTTTCGCCTGGATTCAGGTAGCTGTTACAACTGAGCTGTAACACTGAGCTGTAACACAATTTTCCGCAACACCAACAGTCCCAGACCCTAGCCTTAGGGGGCGCTGTCCTCCCTTGTCCCATGAAGGCCACTCTCCAGGCTGTGGGGCAGGGGGTTTATGGCCTCAGGGCCAAGGGCAGGGGGTTTATGGCCTCAGGGCCAAGGGCCTCTGACTTTCAGGTATCCCCTGAGCTGCCCCCCAGTGTGGTGGCCCAGAGTCCAGCAGAGGCTGAGGGTGGGTTTGGAAGGCTGCTGCCCACTGTGTCCCACCTGTCTTCCCTTTTCATCCTGGGGTTGTGCACCCGACTTGCTGAGATTCCCCCAGGTCAGGGTCTGGCCACAGGAGCAGGAGGGGTGTGGTGCTGAGCAGCAGGGGCCGCAGGTGAGCACGAGGCAGGCTGAGGCTAGACACAACGTGGCAGGTTTGCACCTGCCTGTCCTCCAGACTCCGGCGGAATCCAGTCCAGGTGGGGACCTTCCTGGGGCAGCTTATTTCCAAATGTTTGGAAGCTGGAACGACACTAGGGGTGGGGTTCACCCTGTGCTGGGCTTGGGCTCCTGGCTCAGTGTCCCCTGAGATGCGGGGAGCAAAGGTCCAGGGCCCTGACACCCCGAGTCTCCACTAACGGGCGTCTCCCTGCCCCCTCGCAGGCATGAACGCTGCCGTTCGAGCTGTCACGCGCATGGGCATTTACGTGGGGGCCAAGGTCTTCCTCATCTATGAGGTAAGGTGCTGGGTGGGCTGCGTGCTCTGGCCGGGAGCAGGGGGAGGAGGGGGGTGAGGCGTGGGGGAGGGAGGCAGGATGGTCGATTCTGTGCCAGCACAGTCATTGTCATTGTTCAATCCCTGAGGCCCAGGCCCAGAGAGAGGCTGGTCAGGATGGACGGGTGGGGCGGGGGCGGCCCTGCTCCGGGATGGTGGTGGGGAGCCCTCCCTCCAGCATGGGGACTTGTGGTTGGGTGCGTCACTTGAGAGAGAAGGGCATGAAGCTGCCTCCTGGGAGGCCCGGGACCTCACCCCGACCTGATCCCCAGCCCTCTCATGTCCTCATTACCTAAACCTGAGTTTGCATTACCCTCAAACTGTTTACAGCAAATAGCCTCCTTGCACAAAGCAACAGAGTATCATTGTTCCATCTCATTCTGGCCCCAGATGCTGCCCACTTTGCTTTATATCTCCCCCAGTCCATCCCCCACAAATCCCTGTCTCCAATTTGGGGCACACGTATGCGTGCGCGTGCGCGTGTACACGTGCCCTAGAATTCTCTTGTGCTTTGTTACTTTGTTTCCTTGCTTTACTAGAATGTAGTGAATCCCCTACTCTGCTCCTTCCGGAGCTTCGCTTCTCCCACCTGGGGTGTGTCCGAGTCCTGTCCCTCTGCCCTGGCCCAGGTCAGGCCCTTCTCCGCCAGCCCTGGCTGTACGGGGCTGCCTGAATGTTCTGGAGGCCCCACCCTCCCACAGGATCTGGACCCTCAGACCAGGCTTCGATGGCCAGGACCCTGCAAGGCCCTAGGTCATGTTTGGGAAGTACATAGCTTCAGAGTCTCAGGGACCTGTGGCCTCAGGAGCTGGACAGGTGGGACCCTCGCCCTGATAATGGTGTAGAACCATCTGGAGGACAGGGTGAGATTCTTCAGGGAGTGGCCTAGTTTTGTGGACAAGTGGCCTCCAATCAAGGAGGGGAGGGCCCAATGCCCGGCTCCCGGAGGTCATACACACGTGACGGGGCATCCCTTCACCTCCCTGACTGTCCGTTTCTTTTTCTTTGAAGTGGGGAGGCGAGGGCACGAAAGCTAGTGCAATGTTGAGAGTAAAGGCACTTTTCACAGCCCTGACCCTGAAACGGGCTCGGTGAATGGGGCTGTTTTTATTCACCTGTGGCTTAGAGCTCAGAGCTCAGAGCTGACACAAGGCCGGCTGCGGGAAGGGCGCTGGGACTGCAGCCCGTTCTGAGGCTGCCAGGGTGTCTGGCCAGGCAGGAGTGGAGAAGGCAGAAGGAGGGGAGAGGGGAGGGGTGACACAAAGTGGATGGGGGTTCGCGAAGACATTCTCGAAGTTTCCCGGGCCAGGAAAGGAGGGTGTGTCCATGAAGCTTCGACTCCAGCTGGGAGATACCTAGCTTGTCGGGGTCTCTGGGGATTACCGGGGTGCACAGTGGGGCTGGGGTTGGGCTGCCCCGTGCGTGGGCTCTGTGCCCGACCCTGGGGCTGCAGGCAGGGCCGCCCGCACTGGGCCGTGCCTGCTGTGGGGCTTCAGGTTTTCTCCCGCTTTTCCATACGGGGAGGCAGGGGGTGGTGTTCGTCCTAGTGGCCGAAATCCTTACCAGAGGAGAGGGGGGACGAGGCCTGGCCTGAGTTGGAGAAGGTGGCTTGATGGTCTTTCAGGTCCTTCAGGTGGAGGGCTGTCCTTTGGCCCCGGGAACCTTCTCCGAGGCCTGCTTCCTTCTCCCACCCCCAAGGGCGGGAGCAGCTGCCCCGCCTGCCCCCAGGCCTCGCTGCCCAGGAGCTGCAGGCCCCGTGACCGAATGACAAGGGTGGTAGGAGAGAAGGTGGGTCACATAGCAGACGCCCAGAGCCGAGCCCCAGGCAGCAGCGGTGGCTCATGGAGGGGCTGGGGAGGCCTGCGTGGAGGAGGCGGCCTTGCTCATCTCGGCTCGGTGGTGCTGTGTCTTCTCACCATTTTTGAAAGCGTGTGTGCTCTCTCCAGACTGTATAAAGAACGCCTTCTAACGGAAAGGTGTCAGGAACACGATAGACGAGATGGGCAGGGCGCTGGGGCAGCCTGCCTGGCCGAGGCTGTCCAGGGGGCCGTAGGGAAGAAACTCAGGGGGAACCACCTGCAGGGACCACACGCAGCCTCCACGGTGGAGACCAGCACAGCCCGGCGCTGTGGGGCTGAGCGCCCAGAGGCCCCACCGCGTTGCCAGTAGGCGAGGAGGTCACCTCAAGCACGTGTGGCCGTGCCGTTGGTGGCTGGTCCCACACCCAGCAACCCAGGAGCCCTTTCCTGGGAGACATGTATTTTTAGCAGCATTATTTCCAATAGCCCCAAACTGGATCCCTTGGGAATGTCCATTGACAGGGGACAGATCGTAAACATGGGCCCGCACGGGGGCCTCCTGCACGGCAGCGAGTGTAGACACTGCTGCCCACGCCCCTTGGGGCCTCGCAGACGCCGGCCTGGTGAGGGGAGCGAGACACAGAGCGGGTGCTGCACTGTCATTTCCACATCCAGTCAATGCCCTTGGGAGGTGGGCAGCGGGCGCTTCTGGGAGGGGGGTCCCGGAAGGGCAGAGGGGCTGCTGGGCTGCTTCTGTTTCCATCCCGGGCGTGGTGGCCCGGTGTGGCTCGTGGTCACTCATCAACGGGGCTGCCCTTGACAGGAGTTACGCTGCATGCCCTGCAGGCCCTGCAGAGGGGCTCTGGAAGGCCCGTTTGGGGGCCCCGTCTCTCCCTTGATAGCCCCTGACTCTGGATGACCCAGGCCCTGGGGGTAGAGGGGCCTTGGCAGTCGGGACCCCTGGGCCCGCTTCCTGCCGGATGGGGTTTTGGCTGAGGTTCCACCGGTCCTGCTTCCATCGATGGTGCTGTCTGGATGCTGTGTGCGCCCATCTCATGCTGTCCTCTTGGTTTCAGGGCTACGAGGGCCTCGTGGAAGGAGGCGAGAACATCAAGCCGGCCAACTGGCTCAGTGTCTCCAACATCATCCAACTGGTGAGGCTGCGGTTGGTGACTAAGAGGAAGACACAGACACACACAGGACAGACCCAGAGGGACACAGACACACCCAGAGACACACAGACACCCAGAGGGACACACGGACACACACAGGACAGACCCAGGGGGACACAGCCCTTCTGGGTCCCCCAGTCCCTGTCTGCCCAGTACCGGGATTCCTCTGGTCCCTGCTGGTGCAGGCTCCCTCTCCTCCATGCAGGGCGGCACCGTCATTGGCAGCGCCCGCTGCAAGGCCTTCACCACGCGGGAGGGCCGCCTGGCTGCGGCCTACAACCTCGTGCAGCGTGGCATCACCAACCTGTGTGTCATCGGTGGGGATGGCAGCCTCACGGGCGCCAACATCTTCCGCAGCGAGTGGGGCAGCCTGCTGGAGGAGCTGCTGAAGGAAGGTGGGTCCGCATCCGAGCCCGGACAGAGCGCCTTGAGCTGGGGAGCAGGCAAGACGTTGCCTGGCTGCCAGCTGGGAGGAGGGGTCCTGTCCTGGCCCAAGGCCGGGTTAACCCTGGACGGCTCCCTGAGCCGAGGGCCTGGTTTGGCGGGGAGTGAGGTCAGTGAGCCCGAGGCCGCGGGGTCTCAGTGTCCGGGACCCGCGGGCAGTGCTGTCCCCCCAGGGCTGGATGGCAGCTCCCAGGTGGACTCACCAGCGCTAAGTGTGTGATTCCCAGATGTAGGTTACGGACTTGTCAGTTTGCAGCAGTGTAATAGTTAAAATTTAATAACTTTAGACACAAAGTTCCAGGGTCCTTGGGTTGGAAAGTGACCTCTTGGAGCTCGGTCAGTTCTGTGCCACTCGTGGGGGACCTGGAGACGAGGGGTGCACTCTTTGAGGCTCCCCGGAGGTCTCCTGGTCGGTGGTGAGTCTGCTCTTGGTATCAAAGGTTCAGCTACTGCCCCCGCTGCTCCCCTGGCTCCCCGGGAGTCCCACTGCTGGACCTGGGGAGGGGGACCAGAGCCTTCGGACCTGACCAGGCTTCACTGCTGGGTGGGCTGGGGGTGCGGATCGGGGTAGAGGTCTCGAGCCGTGTGTGGTGGCCGAGGGAGCCGGGTAGGAGTGGTGAGGCTGCAGCCCACCCCGGCTCCTCTTTCTCCAGGCAAGATCTCAGAAAGCACGGCTCAGACCTACTCGCACCTGAACATCGCTGGGCTGGTGGGCTCCATCGATAACGACTTCTGCGGCACCGACATGACCATCGGCACAGACTCGGCCCTGCACCGCATCATGGAGGTCATCGATGCCATCACCACCACCGCCCAGAGGTGAGCGGGGCCCGCAGCACCCAGCGCCCGGCTGCCGCCCGACAGGCGAGCTCAGGGGCCCGTCTCCCGGCGAAGCCGCTGCTCTGCGTTGTCTGCGTAATTCTGTCCCTGGGAGACTGTACTGACTACCTACCTGGCTGGGGGGTGATGAATAGGAGGGTGAGCACAGGGGCTTGGGGTTAGGGTCCCCAGCCCGTCAGGTTGCCCCGAGCCCCAGCTGTGCAGCCGGCTCTGACAGGCTGCCTACGGCCCTGGGGCCATGGTGACTCCCCCAGGGGTCCCCAGGCTAGAGGCTAGTGAGGCCAGGCCCAGGCAAGGTAAGTGGCTTTCAGCCTCAGGAGCAGATCAGTGAAAACCAGCCTGTAGCTGGCTCTGAGCCCGACAGGTGGCTCTTAGCGCAGAGGCCTGGCAGCCCTTGAGTGACAAAGGCTGCCTGTCCTCGGGCTGCTCCCTTGTCCTTGGTGTCTCCTGGGCACTCCCTTGGCAGAGGTGGGGCCGTGGGAGGCCTGGACTCACAGCTCAGCTCAGCTCAGCGGGGCTGGGCACTGATGCCATCTGCCCTTTCTGCGTCCACAGCCATCAGAGGACCTTTGTGCTGGAGGTGATGGGACGACACTGCGGGTAAGGGGGCTGCCCCGGTGAGCTGGGGGGCCCTTGGCTTTGGGGGAGTGGGAGTAGAGGCTTGGCACCTCCCTGGTGGCTGGCACACAGCAGGTGTTCACTTAACGCTGTAGGTGTGAAAGCCGGGGGTGTGGGGAGTCCTGACTCTGGGGCTGGATGCAGCTCAGAGATGTACCTCCCCCGAGACCCAGGGTCCAGAGTCTGGCCCACCCCACTCAATCAGCATCCCTCCTGCTCCTCCAGGTACCTGGCCCTGGTGTCTGCCCTGGCCTCGGGAGCTGACTGGCTCTTCATCCCGGAGGCCCCCCCTGAGGACGGCTGGGAGAACTTCATGTGCGAGAGGCTTGGCGAGGTGAGCGCTAAGGGTCTCTTCCCAGAGAGCAGGTGTCCTGGAGCAGTGTCACTGGGATGGTGCGGCCAGCTCTGGCTGGGCCGTCTTCACTCTGGTTCAGCAAGCACCTGCAGGTGTCCCTCTGGGGGCGGCCCCAGCGAGGAGTGGGGATGGGTTCGGTGCTGACTGTGATGCACATGCCTGGGGGCCCGCCTCTGAGGGCAGAGGGGGCCTAGGAGAACACTCAGGCCACTGCTCCAGGCTTGGCTCTGCGTGGTCAGTGCTGATGCAGGGGAAGGTGCAGAATCAGGGATGTGGTCAAGTTGGTTTCTCAGGGAGGCTGTGATCACTGAGCCTGAGCTGGGGGAGGTGGCCTTGTGAAGATGGGCAGGCAAGGACAGGGACAGGTGGCTCCAGCTGGAGACCCAGAGTGGGCTGTGGAGGCAGGAGTGGGTGGGCGGCTGAGGCTTCATCCAGGGTGGACGGGCAGGGGTGCCTGGGATGCGGCTCTCTGGGCCCCTCGCGGTGGAGTTGGGGGCTCCGGGACAGAACAGGCAGGTACTCTGCCCTGGGGACTCCTGGGACCCGCCAACCAGGGCAGGGGGCCCCTCGGCTAAGCCCGGGCTCAGCGGTAGACAGGACGGCCGTGACAGGGTAGGGGGAGGTGCTGCCCTGGGAGAGAGAGGTGCCTTCAGATGGGGGGGCCAGGGGTTTGAGGGCTGTGATCTGCATTCAGGGCAGGGGAGCTCCTGAGACTGTGCACCCAAGTTCACACTCAGGCCCAGTCTGGGGCCCTGAGGGGCTGTGCCCACCCACAGTGTCCTGTGTGCCCCGGCCCAAGGGCATGCTGAGCATGGCTGGCCCCTCTGTTTTGAGTCCTGGCAGGTCGGTGCAGGGGGGGAGGGGGGGAGGCCTTCCAAGGGAGGCGAGTGGGCGGGGCTGGGGCTGGCCCTGGAGCATCCCTGTGGCCAAGGCAGTGGCACCACTCCCATCCACTACCGGATGCTATTCTCCCCTCCCCCCAGGGCTGTGCATCCCTACCCAGGGCAGGGGAGGGGCTGAGGGTCTTTACCGGCTTCTGGAACCTTCCCCAGTGGAACCAAGGGTAGGGCTGAGCTGAGCCTAGCGGGTGAAGCTGGCCAGAGGCCCCTGTCCTCCCCTTGGCTGGAGTCCTTGCACCCCAGGGGCCTTGTGGCCTTGACGGTGTGGAGCCCGGTTCTGGGGCTGGTGTCCCTGGCTGACCTCAGCCTTGGCTCTTTCACTAGGAGCTTGGGGCTGGCCTTCCTGGAGGCGGCCTGGACCCAGGGTTCTTTCCTGCTCTGTGTAAGGCCCTCAGGACCTCCCCGGGCTTCCCTGAGCCTCAGGTTCCCCACCTGTTACATTCAGGTGTCACCCTCTGCCCTGCTCACCTCCTGGGCTGCTGAGTGAGGCTGAGGGAGGTACAGGCTCTTCTGCTCCGCCTGCAGCCCTGTCTCTGGCTCTCTCACTTCACTGAACCAGCGCCACCTCCTCCAGGCAGCCCTCCACCCCCGTTCCCCCTTTCTTCGCACCCGAGCCTCGTAGGAGCTGCTCTGACCCTGTCTTTCTCTCTAAGGCTCTTCGGGTGCTGTGGGGCAAACGTGGGGCTGGTGGGTCAGAGTGACACCCTCAAATGTTTCTTGGGGAAATAAGTAAGAAGCTCTTTAAAATTCCCGAAGAGCTTTGTATTTGCAGCAGGTAGTAAGCGACGCTAATTCGTTCAGCCCAGCTGACATAGGGCGCCTTCCCTCAGCCCAGGGAGCGGGAGGGGGAGGAGGAGCCCCCCAGCCCCCTCAAGCTCCCCCTCTCCAGCCCCACCCCCGGGAGGGACAGGGGGTCCTGGCTCCCCCATTGCAGCGCACTCCTCGCCCCTGGCCCACGTGACCCCCTAGGTGGGACCCAGGGAGGGCTTGCAGGTGGCGGCCGTATCTGGGGCAGGTGTCTGAGTGCTGGGGCGTCTCTGACCCAGACTCGGAGCCGAGGGTCCCGACTGAACATCATCATCATCGCGGAGGGCGCCATCGACCGCCACGGGCAGCCCATCTCCTCCCGCTATGTGAAGGACGTGAGTGGGGGGCCCAGGGCATGTGGGGTGGGTGGGGCCTTAGTAGGGGCTCCCTTTTATCTCCAGTCCCCAGGTGCTTGTGCTGGGGCCCCACCCCTGGCTTCCACAGGGAGGAGGCTCCTGGGAGGAGCTTCCTCACTCCCAGCGATTGCCAGATGTGGGGTGGGTGCACCGGGGCTCCCTGAGAAGCCCTGGGCCCCCAAGGCTGAGGTGTGGCCCCCACCTGTTGGGGCCCCCAACCTTCCAGTTCCCAGTCTTCATTCAGAACATTCTCCACCAAAAGCCCTGTCCAGTTCCCCAACAGTGTCCCAGTGACAGGGTCCAGCCCCTACTGGCCCCCAGTGACAGGAGTGCCCACTGCCTGTCTGGTACCAGATTCACAGCAGAACAACTGGGTTTTCGGGGAAGGCCTTTCTCCCTGTGACCAGGTTCTGCCCCAGGGCCCTGGGCCTGCATCCCAGAGTAAGGCGCAGCCCCGGGAGCCTCTGTGCCCTTCACTTTGGCCGCCCGTCCTGGCCTTGCGTCCCTGGCCGAGTGCTGCCGGGAGCCGGCCCGTCGGCCGAGCTCTGTGCCCTGGGCTTCCCGCTGCTGTGCCTGGCGGGGCCGGACCTGCAGGGGCTGCAGACCATGACGTGCTCCTGCAACCCACACACGCGTGGGAGCACACACCCACAGCTCACGCGGAAACACACACCCACACGCTCGCACAGAAGCACACACCCAGGTACACAGAAGCACACTCAGACTGATGTGGAAACATCAGCACGTTCACACAGGAGCACACATACGCACGCGCCTGTGGAAACACATCCTCAGACTGACACAGAAGCACACGTCGGCGCAGTCACGTGGAACCAGCCGCTACACACACGATGTATAGGTGAACCCTGGACTGACTCTGTGGGGTCCCTGTGGGGCCAACACCCCAAAATCCCTGAGGCAGGGTTGGGGAGAGGATCAGAGAAGGTTGGGGGCCATGGGGTGGCGGGTCGGTGGGGGTGGGGCAACGAACTCCAGGACCCCCATCTCTTTGTCCCGATGAGCAGCTGGTGGTCCAGAGGCTGGGCTTCGACACGCGTGTGACGGTGCTGGGCCACGTGCAGAGGGGAGGGACCCCCTCGGCATTTGATCGTGTACTGGTAGGTGGCCCTGGGCGTGGGTGCATGGGTGGGCGTGGGTCCACAACTGAGTGTGAGCGGTTTTTCATTTTTGCGGGTGCTCTTGGATGAGACTGAGGCCCGGCAGCCGAGGCCCCCCACCTCTTGGTGATGGCTTTGGCTGGTCCTGGAGGAAGGAGGGTGGAGGGAGCAGCGGGCCCCGTGGTTCTGACGTCCAGTTGTTCTGGGTCTGGCCTGTGGCCTGGGAGCCTTGCCTCTTGGGGCCTGGGTGCTGGATCCTGGCTCGAGTGCCTTCGCCATCCTGATTACTGGTCCCACCTCACCCTCTGCTGGATGCGAATCACGGTGTAGCCACAGGGAGATAGGGTCTGGAGCCAGGAGGGCCCCAAGGTGGTAAAGGACCTGCCCGTGAGTGCTGGTCACCTGGGGGTGGGGGAGCTGTGCCCAGGCCACTGTGCTGGTGTGAGGCCAGATGACTGGTGAGGGCCTGGGGGAGCTGCCGGACTGACCTTTCCCAGGAGGCCTCAGCTCATCTTCCATCCTTCATGGAGCAGTGGGGACGCTGACCTCAGAAGGGGCCTGTCCAACCTGGCCAGTCACCCTCTGCTCCCTCTGTGAAGCCCCAGGGGTGCATTCAAGGAGCCTCCTGAGGGGTGGGCCTGGGACAGAGCGGCCAAGCGCTGGCCCTCCACCAGGCCTGGCTCAGGGATGTGGCTGCCGGGTGCCAGAATGGGTCTGGGGCCTCCCCTGGTGGCTGGAGATGAGCCTGGCCTGCCGGTTTTGTGAATGCTGGTGGAGATCCCTGAGGCCTGGGTCAGAGACAATGAGCCGTCAGAGGAGATGGGCCCAGTGCTGGTCCCCAGCCCAGTCTCGGGGGCGACACCAGCGCACAGCGGGTGCATTAAGGAGAGGAGTGGTCACACGGTGATCCTGGGGTACACAGGAGCTTGTCTTCCAAGGCTGTTCCTGACACACAGCTGACCAGTTGGTGCCCAGGAGGTGGGGGTGAGGCCAGTGAGCATGGCCGGAGGCAGCAGACCAGCCGCTGCCTCACTGAGCAGAGCCGGCGCTGTGGGCCTCGCGCTCTCCTGCACCTGTCTGTTCCCGTTGGCTGTGCTGGGACCTGTGTTTGGGTTTGTCCCCATGGAGGGCAGTCCTCACCTGTTTTAGCTGCCTGGCCTGCCAGCCCACGCCCAGATTTGCACACACGCCAGGGCAGCAGTGACAAAGGAGCCTCTAGCGAGGAAGGCTGTCACGGCGGGAAGAACCCAGGTCCAGCTCAGCCCCGCGGCGGCAGCCGGGGTGCGGGGCCATGCCCTCCTCGTGGGGCTGGCTGAGGCCCCCTGAGACGGTGCCCAGGGGTTATCGTGAGGGATGGTCACTGTAAACGGTGCTAATTATTCTAGAAGCTTCTAGTGTGTGTGTGGTGGGGTGGGGCTCTGAGAGCTGAGGGCTTGTGTGTCTGCCCAGGACCCTGTGCAGGAGGCTGGGAGTAGTGGGTGCACCTGCCTGAGCCCTGCCCTCCCCCTCCCCGCGCAGAGCAGCAAGATGGGCATGGAGGCCGTGATGGCGCTGCTGGAGGCCACGCCCGACACGCCGGCCTGCGTGGTCAGCCTCTCGGGGAACCAGTCGGTGCGGCTGCCCCTCATGGAGTGTGTGCAGATGGTGAGCACCAGCCTGCCTGGGATGGGGGCTCCCGAGGGAGGCGCCCAGGGCTTCAGAGCTCGGCTGTGCTCTGCCCCTCCCCCCTGGAGCCCCAGAGCTGCAGTCCCTCCAGGCCTCTCAGGGCCCCGCCAACAGGCCTGCTGCGAGAGCCCCTCCCACGCATCCCCCTCGGTGTTACTGGAGCAGGCCGGGCACGTCGCAGCCTCCTGTTGTGCCTCCACCCAGGGGCCTCAGTGTCCAAGGCCTGCTGTCCAAGTCGGGGAGGGAGGTGTGAGCACATCCCCAGGGTGCTTCCGAGGTGCAAAGAGCCCCAAGGGAGATGTGGGTGCTGCAGGGAGCCTGGGGGGTCTGAGGTGGGGAGGGGAGCCAGGGGGATCTGGGGGCGTCAAGGGAGAGCCAAAGTCACTTAGCTTCCCAGAGTCGGTGGCCTGGGACAGGCCTTGCAAACTAGGCAGGGGTGCACTGGGACCAGGATGGGAGGGCAAAGGGAGAGCGGGGGCCAGAGCCACTGGGACATTTGATGTGATCAGAGCAGGAACCATGGGAACGCAGGAGGGGGGAGGGCAGAAGGAGGCTGAGAGGCTGGCGGTGGGGATGCTGGCTCCCACTCTGCAGGTTTGGGGGGCCCACAGCTGGGGCAGAGCAGCCTCACCCTTTGTTCCTAGGAGGAGTGAGGCCCAGGAATCCCCCCTGGGGAGGGGAGGACCCGGCTGCCTAGCAGGTCTGTGACAGGCCCTGAGGTGGGCTCAGCTGTGGGCGCCAGGCCACCTCCAGCGCACGCTTCTTTGCTTTCAGACCAAGGAGGTGCAGAAGGCCATGGACGAGAAGAGGTTTGACGAGGCCATCCAGTTGCGCGGCAGGTGAGGGCCTGGCGGCCCTGGCGCTGGGCGGCTGTCTGCTCAGCGAGGTCCCTGGCAGACTCCCGCGTGGCTCGCACAGAGCCGCCCCTGACACCAGGGCACGTCCACCTGCAGAGATGGCGCTCTGAGCCCCTCCTCCTAGGGCACGGGCCGTGCAGCGTGAGGTGGAGCGGGAGGGACAAGCCCGACCGTCCCTGCGCGGGGAAGCAGGCAGGCTGCGTGGATCCACTGCTCAGGGCAGGGCCTGCAGGGCGAGGGTGAGGGACATAGCACAGGGAGTGACATGGAGCGCACCTGGGGGGAGCGGGAAGGGGGAGTCTGCAGAACGAGGCAGCGGAGGCCGTCCTGGAGGTCGGCTGACCTGCAGGTCTGGTTCCCGTGGTTCCCGTGGCCGTGCTCCCCGACCCCACCCAGGCCAGACGCGGGCACCTGCTTTGCTGAGAGGGGCATTGGGAGCACGTGTTCCCTGGGGTCTCCACCGCCCAGCGATGGCGCCCAGTCGAGGGTGGGGACTGGGGCTGTGCCGAGTCTGGCTCCTTGGTGGCTGAGCTGTGCTGAGCTGTGGGCTGTGGGCTCTGGGCTGCATGCCCGCTTCCTTTCCAGAAACTTTGAGAACAACTGGAACATTTACAAGCTGCTTGCGCACCAGAAGATCTCCAAGGAGAAGGTGAGGCCGGGGGCAGGGCCCACGCTTGGTTTCGTCGCAGCCCCTTCCCGCCTGCGTGGCTGCTGGGGTCTGCCTGCCGCCCGCACTCAGGAGGCGGGGAGCTGGCCGGGCTGAGCTGGGGTCCCTCCCTCCTGTCTGGGGTCTGAGCGCTGCACGGAGAGGCAGGCCTGGCCTTTGCTTGACCAGCAGGTCCCAACAGCCTGCATCTGGCCTGTCGCTCATCAAATGGCTGAAGGAGACCGTCAGGCCCACTGGCTGGTCTCTGGACAGGAGGGAGCCAGTGTTTACGACGCTTTCCAAAAGGGCTGCAGCCTCAGGAAATGGGCTGTCTTCACAATCAAGATGACAGCAGGGTTCCTTTCTGAAATCCCCAGGCACAAGGAAAGGGTTCTATCAAGACAGACTTGGGCAGTGGGGTCCCGGCGCCCCATTTATCCTGCAAGCTGATCGGGTGGGCGGCAGCCGGTCTCCACATCCCCTCCCAGAGCCGGCTGGGGCGGGACCACCCCCAGGGCATCAGGGCTGGTGTCACCGGGACCCACTGGAGCCAGGCTGCCCGGCACACCTGGCTGCCGACTGCTGGAAGGGGCTGCGTGTAGGGAGGTGCGCCGTCTGTGCCGCACACGTGCAGGCGCTGAGGAGCAGCAGGGGGACAGGTGTGGAGGAGCCCACTGGTAACTCAGTCGATCCCGGGCTGAGGTGGTGTGTTGAGTCTATCAGGTTAAATCAGCCATTGTCCTTGCGTCAGCATCACTGCTTCCCCGCGTGTCCTTAGCCTGGCTGCAGTGGCCCCTTCCCTCTGCGTCCGTCCTGCTCCTGCAGGGCTTTCTGGGGTGCTGCCCCGACCCCTGGCGTGGGGTGGTTGCTGAAAGGCGCTGACTGTGGCCCGAGCCTGCTGCTGCCCCATGAGCCGCGCTTGGCCGGCAGCGGCCGGTGTCCGTCCCCTGCCCTTGGCTGAGGGCTCTGCGGGTTGTGAGCAGGGCCTGCGCTGTAGCTCATGAGGTCTTCGCCAGAGCCTTGTGGAGTCGGGAGGACGGGTTTGTCACTCCTGGGGGCAGTCCAGTCGCTAGATGGTGTCCAGGCTGGCACCAGGACCGGGGCCCCTTTTCTGGCAGCTGCTCTCTGCTGACTTCTGTCCTGGCCAGTGGTCCCTCCCCAGCCCCGCGCTCACGCTCCTGTCTCCTCCCCTTCTCTGAAGACCAACTTCTCCTTGGCCATCCTGAACGTGGGGGCCCCGGCGGCTGGCATGAACGCGGCTGTGCGCTCGGCAGTGCGTTCCGGCATCTCCCAGGGCCACACGGTGTACGTCGTACACGACGGCTTTGAAGGCCTGGCCAAGGGTCAGGTAGGTGCAGCCGTGCTGAGGCCGGGCTGGGGACCAGGCTTGCGGTGGTGGGTCTGTGTCTTTGGTCGTTTATAACGCAGTCCTGGCTTGTTTACGAACAGAGACCAAGAGGCTCACGATGTGGGCACACGGGGAAAGGCCAGGTCAGCGCCCTGGAGGGAAGGGGGAGGGGGAGCAGCTGGGTTCATGTTGGTGGTGCCTGGACCCCGAGACCCCGCTCTGACCTGGGGTGTGTTGGTCAGTGCCTGGCACGGCCTCTGTTCCTCCAAGGATGAGCTCTCCCCGAGCACAGGTGTGTCACCTGAGGGGAAGTGGGCCAGTGTCCCCAGCTCGCCCCCCTGAAGCTGTGCCTCCCTCCTGCAGGTGCAGGAAGTGGGCTGGCATGACGTGGCCGGCTGGCTGGGGCGTGGTGGCTCTATGCTGGGGACCAAGAGGTGAGTGGCTGGCCACCAGCCCAGGCCCCATGGCCACCGTGGGCATCTGAGGGTGGGAGATCCCACGTGCAGGCTCGGCCAGGTGGGGGGTGGTGGGCTGCAAGGGAAACCAGCTCCCTAGCCCCGGGCTAGGTCCGTTCTGTCCAGTAGCCTCCTGCTTGGGGCTTCTGGCTGAGAGCTCACCTGAGGTCATCTGTGTAGAGAACGGCTGCTCAGGTGGCCCCACGCCTGCAGGAGGCACCCCCCAGGGGGGAAGTGGAGCTCCAGCCAGGTTGTCGGGAGGGCAGGGAGCAGCGGCCAGCGCCCAGCGAGGGTGCTGAGCGGGTGCCTGGCCCTCTGTCCCGCTGCCCCCGGTGCTTCCACCTCCAACCAGCAATCACACCGCCATGTCCCCGGCCCGCTTTCTCCCGCGGTCAGACGCGGCTGGATGTGTGTCCTTCCAGCTGGCCTTCCGTGCTGACACACACGTCCATCTGATTTATCTCCCTGGCAGGACGCTGCCCAAGGGCCTCATGGAGAAGATTGTGGAAAACCTCCGCACGTACAACATCCATGCCCTGCTGGTCATCGGTGGCTTCGAGGTGAGGGGCTGCCGCAGGGGAACAGGCGTGGGTGGAGGTGACCCAGGGGCGTGGGGCCCTTCAGGTGGCCCTCCCGGAAGCCCCATGTGCGGGGAGTTACCTTGGACCAGCCGGACACATGGGGGCCACCAGGGTAAGTGTGGTGTGGGCTAGGGAGGGTTTTTACCCCTTCTTGACGGCTTCACAAAGTTCAGATTAACGCCAGGGGGCGGGGCAGCTCTGGCCACAGGAGGAGGGGGTGGGGGTGGGGCAGCCTGGGCAGGGGCGCCTCCATCTCCCTCCTGGGTGGCGGTGTCCGCAGGGCTCTGGCGGAGTTCTGGGCAGCGAGGGGCGTGCGGGTGTGATGCTGGTGCTTCGTCAGCCCTGGTGGGTGGCATGTCAGCTCTTGTCCTTTCCCGGAGGAGCCTGAGCCGACCGGTGTCGAGGCAGGGCAGGTGGGCCCCCTTCCCATCCTCCTGGGGGTCTTACAGCCTGTTGGGGGCTGCAGAGCTCCTGGTCGTGGCCCTGGAGGTGGGGGCAGGTGGGTCCAGACGCCCAGCCCCGGGCACACGGTGGGGAGCAGGACCGAGGGGGCCTCTGGCCAGGGAGCCGGCCTTCCCCTCCTCCGGCCTCACCCTCAAGCCCAGCCTCTCCAGGGCGGGCCCTGAGCCCCCTCCCCGCCGCCTGCAGGCCTACGAGGGGGTGCTGCAGCTGGTGGAGGCCCGCGGGCGCTACGAGGAGCTGTGCATCGTGATGTGTGTCGTGCCCGCCACCATCAGCAACAACGTGCCTGGCACTGACTTCAGCCTGGGCTCAGACACCGCCGTCAACGCCGCCATGGAGGTGGGCCCGGGACCTCTTCGCCCACACGGGCCGGGGGCAGAGCGCGCCCAGAGTGGCTGCCGAGGGGGTCGGGGCATGGGGAGTGGGCAGAGCCTGGCTGCCCCCCAAGGCCTTGCGGGAGGCAGGGAGGGGCGTGCCTCGGGGGTCCCCAGGGTGCAGGGGTGACGGCGGTCAGGGCTGCAGCTGACGTAGTTGAGATGCATAGTGGCGTGGACGTCGGGCCACGGTTCTGTTTGGTGAAGCAGCCGTACGTGGCTCTGGGGGGAACCCCAGACTCCGGCTGTGACGGGGAGTGGGAGGGGGAAGTCCACTTCCAGGAGAGGTTCCAGCAGGCCGACAGCACCCGGGCTCTGTGGGCGTGTCCCCAGTGCTCTCTCCCTGCTCCAGACCTTTCCTGATCCCCCGCCTGTGACCCCACATGAGCCCAGCTTCTCCCAGCACCTCTGTACTAGGGGGTCTGAAGCTGGAAGGGGCTATGTTGCTCAGGGAGGCTCTGCATGTTATTAAAGGAAAAAACACGAATAAAACAAGAGACTAGAGGAACCCCCCATCACCCACCCACAGACCCCATGCTCCTGCAGGGTCTCCTGTGGATTCACGCGTCCCCACCCCAACCTGCACCGCTGTGGGTCGTGCACAGCACCTCCCCCTGGTGCCCTTGCCCCTCCCCAGACGGGGGAAGACAGTGTTCGGGTTTAATTCACAGCTCTGAGTTCTGCTGAGGTTGAGCATTTTCCTATTCGTTTATTGCCCATTTGTGGGGTTCTTTCGGAAACTGTTTTTTCCCACCATTTGCCTAATTTTCTCTGGGCACATTTTCTGTCTTATTTGTGAGCTTTGTATCTGTAGGTTCTGGACCTTTTTGCCATAATTTCAGCTGTTTCCTTCCACCTTGCTCTCCG
Source organism: Vicugna pacos (assembly GCF_048564905.1). NCBI lineage: Eukaryota > Metazoa > Chordata > Mammalia > Artiodactyla > Camelidae > Vicugna > Vicugna pacos. The sequence goes on from NC_132987.1 coordinate 122,973,764, forward strand.
TCTGTAATCTGGGGTTTATCCCTAGTTCAGACACCAACAACCTGCTTATTTGTTTTATTTCTTTCCTCAACTCTTTACCTCCTGCTGTAATTTCATTTTCAAACGCGGAACCGCTCAGAGTTAGGAAAGTCACCAAGTGTCGTGGCGTCATTAGCATCTGCCGGGCACTCGCTTCACGTGCCTTCTGGTCTTTTGTTTGAGACCACCCTGCAGTGGCAGCAGCCTCTTTCCCCGTTTGCGGATGAGAAACAAGGTCCGTTGTACCCCTGGCCCGAGGTCAGGGAAGGCCTCCTGGCAGCGTCCCCCGGCCTCCACCCGCCAGGTGCCAGCGGCACCCCCTTGTCCTTGGGGACAGAGCCACCCGGACTGAGGGCCCCATTCTGGGCATGCGGAGGGCGCATGGTGAGACTGTCCGGGCCACTCTCGATGGTCAGTCGGCTTTGGAGAGAGACCCGGGTCCCCGCTGCGCCATGGCTCCCCAGACCCAGGGGAGGGCTCTGACCGCCCCTTGCCCCTAGAGCTGTGACCGCATCAAGCAGTCGGCCTCGGGGACCAAGCGCCGTGTGTTCATTGTGGAGACCATGGGGGGCTACTGCGGCTACCTGGCCACCGTGACTGGCATCGCTGTGGGGGCCGACGCTGCCTACGTCTTTGAGGACCCTTTCAACATCCAGGACTTAAAAGTGAGCCGATCCCCTGCCCCCACCCCCTGCTGCAGACCACCCAGTGGGGCTGAGGGGGGCCCTCCTCAAACACCCGGGAGCAGGCCAGGCAGAGGGGGAGCCCAGGCTGAGGAACTGCCACCCAGCAGGCGGGGGGTCGGCTGCCTGCAAGGAGGCCCAGCCTGTGACTCCTGCACCCGTCACCCCCCCCCCCGCCACTGTGCAGGCCTACAGCCCTGTGGCTTCCGTGGCCTCCCGGCCCTGGCCCGCCCCACCCGGCCTCATGGTCCGGCCACAGGCCCCCCGCCCCACCCCTTACAGTCCTTCCAGGCCTACAGCACCCCCAACCCGCCTGCCCCGGACCAGGCTGACCTGGGTCACGTTGGCCCCCCCAGCCCGTTGGTTAGTCTGGAATATCCCACAGCCTTCAGGTTGGTGGGGTGCAGTTCCAGCTGCTGCCCCAACTCCGCTCACCCCAGCGCCCGCCCCTGCAGGCCAACGTGGAGCACATGACCGAGAAGATGAAGACGGACATCCAGAGGGGCCTGGTGCTCCGGTGAGGCGGCCGCGTGAGCCCCGCCCCGGCGGGGTCTTCCAGACCCCAGCCTGCGGGCCAGGGCTGCTGAGGGCCGGCTGGGTGGGGCAAGGCTGGGGCCCTGGGGAGGGGTGGGTGGGTTAGCTTTCCCGAGAGCCTGTGGCCCAGCCCAGAGGGGCTCAGCGTCCGGTGGAGACCTGAGCCAGCTGCCACTCAGCTGGGGCCCACCCCTTCCTCTTCCCAGAAACGAGAAGAGCCACGAACACTACACCACAGAGTTTCTGTATAACCTGTACTCCTCCGAGGGGAAGGGCGTGTTCGACTGCAGGACCAACGTCCTGGGCCACCTGCAGCAGGTGCGGGGTGGGGAGTGCGGATTCTGGAAGGTGGCCCCCTGCCCCTCTGGGAGTGGGCCGAGGGGTCCCCAGAGGACACGGCAGGATGAGGACCCTTCTCTGCGCCCCTCCTCACAGGGCACCTGGCCGTAGGTGCCGCTTCTTCTTCACAGCCAGGCCAGAGTCACCCCATAGCACAGGCAAGGAGACAGAGGAGGCCTCCAGACGAGGAAGGGGCAGGGCTGGACCCCTGTGGCCGCGCCACCTCACAAGACCCCTCCCCTTCTCCGTCTCCTGGGGGCCCTGCAGGAAGCCCATGCTGCGGGATCTGAGCTGTGTGTGCCCCCAGGCCTCCCCTCTCCCGAGGTCTTTGCTCCCTGGGGGTGGGACCTGCCTGTCGGATGCAGGGGCCCAGGGAGGCCCCCTGACTCAGTGAGTAGGCACCCCGCTGCCTGGCCTCTGGAGGTGGCTTTCAGGCTGGATCTGGGGGGGAGAAAGGGGCCGAGGTGCTGTGGACCGAGGGATGGGGTGTCAGAATTGCCCAGGAGCGCTCGCCTAGGGCCCGGCGGGGCCAGGTTGCTGGGCTCGTGCCCGGGCTGGAGCTGCCTGTGGCCCATCGCCTCCCCTGCGAAGGCCAGACCTTGACCTCACCCATTGTGTCTCCAGGGAGGGGCTCCCACCCCCTTTGACCGGAACTACGGTACCAAGCTGGGCGTGAAGGCCATTCTCTGGATGTCTGAGAAGCTGCGGGCGGTCTACCGCAAGGGTACGTGGTGAGGGGTGGCCCGGGCGGACCTGCCCTTGGCGGGGCCCTGGGCCAGCACGTGCCCTTGTCCACAGGGCGAGTGTTCGCCAACGACGCGGACTCAGCCTGCGTGATCGGCCTGCAGAAGAAGGCGGTGGCCTTCAGCCCTGTCACCGAGCTCAAGAAGGACACTGACTTTGAGTGAGTGCCTCGAAAGAGAGGGGTGGCCCACAGGGCTCAGCCCTCCCTGGGGCGGGTGTGCCGGCAGAGCGGTGTGGCCACACTGGAACCCCTACCCCAAAGGGCCATCTCATCCCCACGCCCAGGGCTGACCCCAGGCCCCGCCCCTCCTGGCAGGGCAAGTGGTGAGGGGTCAACGGATGATCAGGTCTGAGGGCACATGCAGCCTGGGTGCAGCCCAGGCAGGACGGGGACCCGAGACACCACCACTGACATCCCTCAATGCAGTGGCAGGGGCCGGCGTCCAGGTGTCCAGGGGAGGGATGTGCGGCCCGGGTTGGGGCCGCAGCCTGAGGAGTGGCCCCTCCCCCTGACCGCTGCCCCTCCCCGCCCGCAGGCACCGCATGCCCCTGGAGCAGTGGTGGCTGAACCTGCGGCTCATGCTGAAGATGCTGGCACACTATCGCATCAGCATGGCCGACTACGTGTCCGGGGAACTGGAGCACGTCACCCGCCGCACCCTGAGCATCGAGAAGGGCTTCTGAAGTGCATCCACACCTGCGTCCGCCTCCCAACTCCCTCCTTCCCTGGGCCTGCGGGCAGGCAGGTGGGGGGCCGGCGGGCGGCGTGCAGGCCTGGCTCCGGGCTCTCACGGCTCCAGTCCCATCCTGCTGCCCCTCAGCTCTCCCCCAGGACAGAGGACTCCGGGCACCCGCTTCCAGTCCAGGGGCACGTGGGGGCGCCTGTGGACACTGCTGCCCCTGTGCCTCAGGCTCCCACGTGGTCCGTGCCCTCACCAGCCCTGAGGGGGCTGCTGCTGGAGGCTCTGTGCACGTGGGAAGGGGGTCGTGCCCCGTGGGCCCCACTGCGATCCTGCTCCTGGGTGTACTGGCTAAGCAGAGCTTGTCACTTTTTCTAGAAATAAAATGACCCCGACTGTGGGGTGCTCGCAGACTTGGGAGCAGGGCCTGCGGAACCTTGCTGGTTGGTAGCCCCCACCCTACACGCACAGGTCTGGGGCCACACTCCCCTCCTAGGGCCAGCAGCCCCGCCCTGGCCACGTGGTGACCTGAGCCCCCTTGCCCTGTCCTGAGGGGTGACAGGCCTGTCTTCCCTCCACCTCGGGAGGCTTTCTGAGGCTGGCTCCCAGGCCTGGAGTCCGACACAGCTCGTTACCCCAGACAGCCTGGGCTGGCGTCTTGGGGCAGGTGGCTAATGGGAGCGACCGTCCCAGGAGACACTGTGGGTGGTTGAGGGGAGGGGAGGCAGCCAGAAACTTGTCACCTCTGTGGGCTGTGGGCTGGTCCCTTGGAAGTTCCCAGGCTGGGGCAGCATGGGGGCCACACCCGGGCCCCTGGAGGACAAGCTGGATGTCAGCCCCGTGGTCCACGCCTGGCAGGTCCCTGTCACCCAGAGCTGGCTGCACGTCCACGTCTGTTCCCGCCGGGGACCTAGGCACTTAGTCCAGGGCTGCCCTGGCCTGCATTCCTGCCCTCGGGGCTGCGGGGGTCAGGATAGGTTCTAGGATCCATGGGGCCAGTTGAAGGTCCCTGAGAGGGAGTGTCCTGGTGGGGCCTAGGCTGGCCGGGAGGCTCCCTCCGTTTCGGGCTGCCCACTTGTCCCCACAGACCCTGGCAGGGAGCTTAGCCACTCCAGGGGGCGGCAGGCCTGGCGGGGCGGATCCTGCGCTGGGGGCACGCCAGCCTCACCGTGTTGCTGAGAGCTTGGGGGGCCCTGGGTGCCCATTTCTGGAGCCGGGCCCCTGTGGTCTCACTGCCTGCTATGAGCATGCGGGGGTCCTGGGGCAGGCCGAGGAGGGACAGTCCCCCAAGAAGGGAGCCCCAAGAGGCGGAGCCTCTGGAGAGACTAGAGGCCAGTTCCCAGGGCCCAGAAACCTGGGTGTGTGCCTGTGAGTGAACGTGCGTGTGCTTGTGTGAGCATGCCTGTGCACTTGTGTGCCCATGTGCCTATGTGTGCACGTGTGTGTATACTGCACGTGTATGTGCACTCATGTGGGCTAGGAGGCTGAGCTTGGGCGGCAGGGACCCTGTCTCGTGTACAGCCGTGTCCTGTCCTCACCACGCATCCACGTCCAGCCGGGATGCCATGCCAGCCCAGGTGCTTCCCAGTACCCCAGGCCCCCTGCAGTGCTGGGGTGAGGCCCTCCCAGGGCACCCAATGCCCAGCCTGGGGAATGGGGTGGCAGAGCTAAATTTCCAGGGGTTTTGGACTGGATTTGCTTAAGTGTGCCGTGTTTGGAGATGTGGTAAACAGTGCAGGCCCCAGCCCCTCGCTGGCCTCTGCCAGCGAGGGCATGTCCTCCCAGGCCTGCTGCCGCCTTCCTGGGGCCACGCAGCCCTCCTCGGGGCGTGCCCACACTGGGCACACAGGAGGCTGCCTTCTGGGCTGGAAAGAGGGACGTGGCGGAAGGGTGTCAGCAGCCGCCCATCCTGCAGCAAGAAGGCCAAGGCGGAGGCTGTGGCAGCTGCAGGAGGGCCTGGGTGTCAGGGCCCAACCCTTGCTCAGCTCCTTTGTCACTGCTTCCTCCTCTCAGCCGGCCCCTGGGCTCCCCAAATGAAGGGTGTGGTCCCACCTGGACTTCAGCTCTTCTGAGCTCCTGTTGGCAGAATTCTGACGGCAGCAAGGTCTCTGAGCCCGGGGAGGGGAGCCTCCAGCCGCCTCAGCCCTGATCCTGTGAGGTCTATCAGGGAGGGCTAGGGTCACCTGATTAGGGCAGGCCCACCATGACACTCCTTTTTGTTAACTCAGTGAGCTGATTAGGGGCCTTAACTACATCTGTGAAACCCCTTCACCTTGGCCATAGAAGGCAGCATGTCCCTCATATTCACAGACTGCCTTCTCCCAATCAAGGTGGGGTTCATGTAGGGTGTACACACCAGGGGTCCAGGACCTTGGGGCTACCTGGGATCCCGCCCCCCACAGACAACAAGCCTGAGCCTCACTTGCAGGAAAGCATGTGCCCAGCAGTTTCTCAGAACAGGGTGGGGGTGGGGTGTGAGGCCAAGGGCGCAGCTCAGGGGACATGGCTGGGGAAGGAGGGGAGCTGCCGGCCCAGGAATTGGGCATCACTCCCCGGCTGCCTGAGGCCAGGGCAGCACCCTGGGAGGGGCCGAGTGGGGTCTGCTGGGCACTGCAGAGTTGGCCAGGTGTATACGTGGTCGAGAGAGCAGAGGCAATGATCCCACCTGCCCTGGGAAGCAGCCCAAACCCCACGGTTCCTACAGCCCCCATTCAGTCCTGCTGGGCTGGGGTCACCTGGCTGGGAGGAGCAGGAAGACCTGAACCCAGAGCCCCTCTCAACCCTGATGACCGCTTGAAGTCCAGGGTGGCCCTGACGGGCAGCTCCCCTGAAGCCACCATCCCCCGTGTGCGGGAGGGCGAGCCCTAGGGCCCGCTCCAAGCCTGGTGTCCACTAGGGATGCAGCCAGGGCAGGCCGACCACAGATGCGTCAGTTTTCCGTCTCAGTCCTCGCGTTCTGTCTCACCACGCGAAGGCTGCAATTTCAGGCCCCGGAAAACACTGCTATTTCTGTGAGCTTTCCAGGGAACGCCGCCCAGGAGTCGTCTTATGGGGGTGATGGAACCCTGAGCAGCACCCACCCAAGCAGACACGTGCGCGGTCAGTTTAATTGGAGCCCTTTCCTGTACTTCTGCTGGCGGCGGGGCTCGGCGGGTGCTGGAGAGCATTTCCAGAAGGCTGCCCCAGAGGCTCCGGCGCACAGGTGCACGCACAGCACGACTGCGGGGTGGGGGCCCACCCCTGAGGCCTAAATGCGGTGGGGGGGGAGCCCCTCAGACACGGTCCCAGCCCCCGACAGCCCAGCCAGGGGACATCAAAGCCTCACGCAGCACGTTTGTCTCAGTCGGATGGTCCAGTGAGGGGAGCTCACGTGTTGGGGTGCTCACTTTGCAGCCTCACCCATCGGCCGCATGGGGGCAGTGCAGTGACAATGTTTCAGCTTTCCTACCTGTTGACATTCTGAGGGAAGGCTGACACACACTGCACCCCTGGCCAGGCTGGGAGTCACAGGTTTGTTTTCCGACTCTGCCTTGCCTGCCAGTCCCTGTGGACGGCGTGGGGGAAGCTGTGGCCGCCCCCCTCCCTCCCGTGATGCTCTGACTGGCAGCTTTGCCCTTTACGTAGAAAGGATATTTCCTCCTAACACAAAAAGTGACAGCCCTGCAGGAGGAGAAGGATGCCGACTTCCCAGAGACCAGGCCCCTTGTTGAACAAGGATGAACTCAGGACAGGGACAGCAGGGCTAGACCGAGCGCAGGGTCCTGTGTGCCCGCCGTCCCGGCTGGCTGGGCGGGCCACAGGGGCACAGGGGTGCACGCAGGCCTGACCCTCATGCTGGCCGCACAGGCCAGCAAACCAGTTCCTTTGCTGGGAGGGTGAACGCGTGGCCCGCATCTCACTCAGTGAGGCCACCGTGAGTGTCCACTCCTAGCTGGGCTGGGTGATGGCCACAGTGGCATCCTGCTCAGTGTACCCTGTGTTCCCACACCCCTGCGGGGCCTTTGGAACTGCAGGCTCCCCAGGAAGACAGTGAATCCCGGGTCCACTCAGAGTTCTGGAGAACCACTGTCTTCAGAGAAACCTGGCTGCAAAGATTCCTTGTTTCTTCTCTAATTTCCCAAGTGATTTGATTCAAGAACCCCCATGGGGAGCCTGTGAGCACACCACAGCCCCCTCTGGGGACGGGGCCCCCCACGAATGTTTCCCCAGGGGTGACCATCAGAGAGAAGTTCCCGTGTCTTCCGGCAAACAGGGCGGCCCTGGGCACGGGGAAGAGATGAGCAAGCGCCTCCCCCCACCAGAAGGCTCCTTCCCCTGAAAGTCACCCCAGAGGGCACTGCGCTGTGCCTCTCCCCGGGCTCGGAGCTCACCTCCTGACCTGGGGGTCGGGGCAGAGGGAGGAGGGTCTGTGGCTCAGGGTTGGGGTCCCCACCCACCCAGCAGTTGGGCACGTGGGAGGCTCCAGTGAGGGGACAGAGGCCACCTCCCACCTCCTGGCTGTGGCCATGCTGTGGCCTGGCCCACTCAGTGCCCCACGTCAAGTCAGGACCAGAAGAGTGCTGGATCCTGCAGGGCAGCACACTGGCTGCTGGCCCGGGTGACCCACTGGTGTGGCCTGAGACAGAGCGACACCCTTGTTCCTAGGCAGCAGCTTCGTAGGGAGGACAGGACGCTTCTGGCTCGCCTCTGGCTGCACCGACCAGCATTTCAGCTGAGCGACGTGCCCTGGGTCTCAGGCCAAGAGGACACACACACGGGTGTACTGCCAGCGCCCGCTCTGCTGGGGAACCCCGCCTCCAGGGTTACCTGGGGGGACGGTCAGAGCGGGGATTGCGACGCGACCCTGTTTAAGACTGGAGGCCCGGGGATCCGGGCCAGGGGTGGGCGTACTGTTCTCGTTCAGCCTGAGGGCTTCAAAGGGGCACCGGGAGAGCAGGCGGCTGGGAGCGGAACCGGCAAGGTGGCTGGAGACTCTGGGGAGGGAGCAGTGAAGGCGGGGGGTGGGGTGGAGGCAAGGGGCTGAGGCGGGCAGGTCACCCCATCAGGGGTCCAGTTCAAGGGTCCCGGATGGAGGTGCCCCAGGTCGTGGGGCAGCGGGGAGGTGGATGTGAGCTGTGCCCAGTGGGTGGGGAGAGGGAGGGTGTTGATGCAACATCACCACACCCGACTTGTTCGCAGCAAGACGGGCTTTACTGAGAGCGTCTGGATCCCACAGTTACAGGCGAAGGCCTGTGCACGGGGCCGGTGGCCGCTCGTCAAAGGTGCCCCGAGTGGCGCGTCCCCTCTTCCTGCCGTGGGAGCTTGCCCCTGCCCTGAGACCTTGAAGGGCCCCACAGGCGGCGCACTGCCTTCCCCGGGGTTCCCACGAGGCCGCTGTGCGACTGCCTTCGGCCTCGTGACGGCTGCCCCGGGAGGAGTGCTTCTCCACCCAGCCGCTGGTGGGCTCCCAGGCGCCTCTGGCCCTGGCTCCCCAGCACGCTGTGGCTGGTCCCCCTTGGGTCTGTGCAGCCCTCACACACCTGACATGCCCTTGCCGGACACAGATGCTCCCCGACGGCAGGGCGAGGGGGTGGAGAGACGCCCGCTCTGCCACAGGCCCCGCCGTCCAACCCAGCAGGAGCGGCCCTCCCCTAGCGGCTCGCAGGTCACCCTCCTCCCCTTCCGCCGGGGCACGGGGGGTCACCGCCCACATCCTGGGCACCACGGCGAGGCTGCGACTCTTCCTAAAGGAAGAAACGTGGGACAGTCTCTGGAAGGCTGTCCTTTCCCATGCAGCTGCTTCTCCCGCGGCCACACCTGGGTCCCCAGGCAGAAGCTCGGCCTGTCCGTCTGAACCTTCTCACACAGGGGCAGCGCAGACCCTCTGCGTCATGCTGGGCTCCCAAAAAGGGAGACAGAACGCCCCCAGAGGTGGCAGGCAGCCTGTCCCTAAGGCTGACGTTGTTTTGGGAGTCTCCCACAGTCCACAGACATCCATCCCGTGGCCGAGCCAGAGAACTGACACAGAAAACACGTGTGAGCGACGGCTCTCCCCTTTACCAGGAACGTCCAGGCCCCGCCTGGCATTTGGGAAACGTCTGCTTCCAGATCAGACTTTGGAAAAACATTTATTACGGAGAGTGGCCGCCAAGTCCCCCTTCAGGGAGGCCACGGCAAGGTGGGCCCTGCCGCCCAGGAGGGCACAGGGGTGGGTCCGCCCACCGGCACCTGCCTTCCCAGTGGCCCCCGCCGGGCGCCCGTCCACAGCGAGAGCTCTGCTGCCTGAGGACGCAGCCCTGTGTGCTGGGGCGAGGCCGCGGCTGTGCTTCCAACCCCCAGGTGCTCGGGAAGATGCTGGCCTTCAGCACACGGTCCCGAGAGGAGGAACTGGCAGCTCGAGGCGCCGCCCAGAGTCACTCCATGTCCTCCTGCAGCTCCTGCTTGTGCAGGGCCTGCAGCCTGCAGACCACAGTCTGGTGGACGGTCTCCAGCCCCTCACTGTCCAGTTCCCGCAGCAGCAGCAGGATGGCCGTCAGGATGTTGTTCTAGGGGCACACAGGGTCACTGGCTGAGTGCCACGCCTCCCAGGTGGGCTGCCCACACCCGGACGCGTGGGCCTAGCCAGCAGCATGCGTGCATCTTGGCCGCACAGCCTTCAGGAGGGGGCTTTCCAGGCAACGGATGGAGACTCGGGAGGACTAAAGTCACAGCCGTGGCACTGGGAGGGTGCCCACCGCCTGCAGCAACTTCCTACAAACTGACTTACCTCCTGCTCCAAGCCCCGAGACCCAGAGAGGCTGAGTAACGGGCCCTCGGTCACACAGCTGCTCAGTGACAGGGCAGGGGCCAGAGCAGGCGCTGGGCAGTGTGCTCAGATGCGCACGTGCTCAGGTGTTTACGCACAGGCGTCCACATCTCTACACCCGCTTTCCACCTTCACTCGAGCAGGGCAGCGTTACAGTTTCTACTAGGAAACTTGGGGGAGGATTTTGCATGAAGGAGCTCCTTGAGCCGATCCTCCTTCTGGAGTGAGAAGACACAGCCGCGAGCTGGAGCGTGCACACACACAGCCACATGACCATGTCCGCTCAGAAGCCTTCCCAGGGCACTGACCCCTGGCCACTGCGATGCCCCAAGGCTCCAGCTCCCTACAAACCTCACTGCCCCGGCCATCAGCACCTTGCACTCAGAGGCCTGCGGGGGCTCGCTGCCCCCTGGACCCCAGCCTGGCTAGATCCTCGAGGGCAGGGCCCTTCCGTTCTCTGCTTCTGCAGCAGACGTCCCATTAACGGGTGGAATGACCTTTTGTCTTTATGGAAAGCGCAGCTCTGAACCAGTGTTTTCAATCTCTGGTCCCCTCTCCTGTGCAGACACCCCACGTGCAAGTGGAGGGGGGGGAGCTTCAGGCCTCATCCCACCTACAGGGCAGACCTGCCACCAGGACGGTATCCACTTCGGGGCTCCTCCTGTAACATGTGCAGGGACCCTGAGCTGCCCCACGCACCACCTCCCTGAGGAGAGTGTGGTCCCGAGGGGACATGATGGGCTGGACAGGGCCGGTTGGGGAGACCGGCCTCAGGTCCAGCAACTGCTGCCTAGACTGGCCTTCAGCCTGTGGTCACAGCTGTCTGCAGCCCCGTGGTGACACCTCCAGGTGGGGCGGCCCGCCCCAGGACGGGGCCTCAATTCGCCCCCTCTGAACCTCCCATGAGCTCCACGTGCATTTCAAGTGGTCACTGAAATAACAGGTAAGTCCCAGCCCGTGGCTCTGGGCAGCCCCCCGGACCGTGGAGCCCCACCTGCATGAGACCACAGGGGGGTCCCAGCACCCAGCGGCTCTGGTCAGGCCGAGCCAACTGCTGCAGCAGAGGCTGGGGGGTCACGGCCCTCCAGAGCCCGGTTCTGCTCACACAGCCCCCCATCCCGCGTGACCAGGTGGCGAGGCCCCCTGTGCTCCCTGCCAATGACCCACTTGGGCTTGGGCTCGGGAGCCCCTCCGGCTCAGGAACTGGAGCCCAGCCTGCTGGGGCGCAGGGGCACCCAGAAAAGCTGCTGTGTGCCAGTTAAGAGGACGCACCTGGCGAGAAGTGGCCCTGTCCTGCTGCCCTTGAGCCTAGAGCAGGGCCGTCCCGTGAGCAGGGGACGAGGCCAAGCAGAAGCCAGAGTGGTGCGCGCGGCAGAGACCTTGGCGGGACCGGGTCTTCGACAACGTCGCCCAGCTGCCCCGTGACTGACTCACTGTCAGCCAGCAGCTGCTGTCCCTGCAGGGAGCCTCTGGAGCCGCAGGGCCTGCGTCCCGGTCCCTGCACAGCGAAGCCACCCCGCCCTGGCCAGGAGGGCCCCCACTTCTAACCCCAGGTTGGAGGCCTCTTGACAAGCAGCACTCTCCAACTGTAGGTCCTGCCACAGCCACGCTGCCGAGCCCAGGACAGGCCTCACACGGGCCCTGGGGGCGGTGGGCGCAGGGAGGCCTGGCTGCACACTCAGGCTCACCCTCGCTGGCCACGTCCAGCCAGCCTGGACCTGGACACAGACACTGGACCCGGACGGCCTGCTTCCCACCCTCCGGGGCCTGGCTGTGCACGGCCTTGTGGCGTCTCCAGCCACTGTCCCCCGCCCTCCGCCCCCAATTTCCACATTCCGGGCTGTGGAGCCAGCGGCCACCGTGATACTCACCCTGTTCTTGAGACTGCTTGCGGCCTCCCTCTGTGAGAAGGACGGAAATCGGTCCCGCGAAGGGGGCTTCAGGCCGAGCTGTCCCTGGACGCTGCTCGGGGGAGGACAAGGGGCGTGAGGCCCGAGGAGCTCGGGGCCCCAAAGCCGCACCTTTCACACAACATCCGCAGTCCAATCCCAGAGCCACGGAGAGACACCTCAAAGTGGACCCTCACCCCATCCACAGGGACTCCCACTCTACGACTGTCTCTCGAGGGATGGGAGCCCCAGACACGAGGGGAAGGCAGGACTCACTTCTCTGACCCACAGGGTAACCTCCCTGCACCCAGAGCTCCAGCCGCAGACACGGAGAAGGGCCTGCAACTGCCCCCGCTGGCCATCACCCATGGGCCCTCGGCGTGCAGGAGAGCAAGACAGGCGGGGTCATCCGCTAGTGGACACCCAGCCAGGGGTCTACTGTGAACAACAGTCTCCACCACCTTCCCCGCATTTAGTTTCTGTTCAGAAATGTCCGTGACAGTCAGTCAGCTGCCCTCGGAGGCCGCCAAGCCACAGGACGTGTGCCGTGGGTCAGGGAGGGCTCGTCCTTGGCCAGCACACCCCGCCGGCCCTGGGGGTCCCTGAGGCTGCACAATGGCTCAAGCAACCACGGCCCCAGCCACTGGGCTTCCCTCCCACCCCGCTGGCCCTGCATGCCCGCTAACCTACTGCCCTGAGTCCACAGTCCCTGCGGAGGGCTGGTTCCACACTCGCACAAGTTCCCTGCCCTGGGCCACTGACACCAGGCTGGGGCCACCTGGGTACCCCCTCCCCTTAGTCCCAGAGGCGCAGCCATGCTGGCCCCACCTGGCCTCCTCCTCGCTGAGGCTCAGCAGGTCCTGTGACGTCTCAGTGGTGGCGTCCATGGTGCTCAGCGCATATGACAGCTCGGGCTGGCCGTTCCCCGTGTCCTCCTGGCTGGGGGCTGTGACCTCCTCTCCCTCTATCAACGCTCGGGACACCTCCTCCTCTGTCACAGCTTTGGGGGGTCGGGAGAGGGACAAAAACACCAGTGGCCTCACTGAACTGTGGCCCTGTCACCCCTTCAGTGTTCAGCACAGACTGCTTCAAAGAAGAGGTGTCTGTCTGTGCACCTGATGGCCAGCTCCCTCAGAACAGAGCCAGGTCCCAACACGGTTGCATCTCCGCCGTGGCAGGTGCCAGTAACTGCTTGTAAAGCTAAATTCCAGCATTTGCCAAAAGCCATGGGGGACCCTGCCCCAAATTAAGACAAATTTTAAAAAGGAACAAAATACACTGTGTTTCTTCTATTTCATTCACATACGGCAATTTCCCTGAAGTTTGTTTATATTAAAACTGTTCATCTGGGAGAAAATCACTGTGTAAATAAAACAAAGATCAGGAACCAGCACAGAGAACGTCAGCGGGCGAACCAGAAAAAAGCACAGTCCTCGGAAACGGGCTGGAACCCCCCCGAGGAGGGAGCGCGGATGGCCCACACATTGGCCAGCTACGTGCCGTGAATGACGGAGGAGACGCAGGTGAAAACGGCAGGGAGGCGGCATCTCCACCAGGACGGCAACCCCGAGGCGGAGGGCGAGGGGCGCTGGGCACCGCCACCCCTGGGCCCTGGGGACTGGCAGTGACACGCCCCGGGCTGTGTGGATGAGTGTCGAGCAGAGGGGGCGTGTGGAAAGGAGGCACCGCAGCTCAGCGCCTCCAGGGCGGGGCAGAGAGACGCCCCGGCCGGCGGCTGAGGCCCCCCACCCCAGCCCAGGCCACGCCAGGCGCCTGCCAGGGGACACGTACCCTGGTTGTCGAGCTTCTGCAGCTGGGGCAGGGTGCGCAGCACGGTCATGCGGTAGCGGTGGGGACAGGCGCCGCAGCACGGGTTCCCCGCCAGCCAGAGCACGCGCAGGCGCGGCAGGCCCTTCAGGTGGGAGAGCTCGGCCAGGCTGGCGATGCGGTTCCCGCGCAGGTACAGCTCGCTCAGCTGCCGGCAGCGGCTCACCGGCTCCAGGGAGGAGATGCTGTTGACGCTGCACGGAGGCGCCGGTCAGCGCGGCCGGGAGCCCGCGACAGCGGCCCGGTCCCCGACACAGGCAGGGGCGCTGCCTGGCCTGCCCCACGGCCCCCGCCCCGGTCAGAACCGGCCTCAGGGGCTCAGGGTCCAGGAAGGCCCCAGGCCGGGACAAAGCTCTACGGGGGACGGCCTGCAGCTGCAGGTGGGAGCAGCAGCCCCTACCCCGTTCAGGCCTCGGGGCGTCAACGTGGGGGTGCGAGGTCTCCCCCTTATAGGACAGGAGACTGAGGCCGCCCAGACACACCCCTGTGCCTCACAGTGAGTAGCAGCCAGAAAAACCCATGGCACGCGTAAGCTCCACGTGACTAAGACCTGAGCACTGACCTTCCAAACCCTGTGTGCACAAAAGACACAGTTCTGGGCTTAAACCATGAGCATGTCAGACAGGACATCACCCAGCCACCAGGCAGGGACCCACAGGCTCCAGCTGACAGAGCGGTGTCATCACCCCCCCCACACCCAGACAGACCGAGAACACCCCACCTCACAGGTGGGGAAACCGGGGCCCAGGCCGGAGCCTGTCGGGGTGGGCTGGGGGTGCGAGAGCACGAGGTGGGCGGCAGGGCACCCGTAAGGTGACCTCAGAAGATGCAAAGAACAAGCAGAGGGCAGCTGGGGACAAGCAGGGTGGCTGGCTGTGTGGTGAGGAGGGCAAGTCACAGGGGTCCGCGCAGAACAAGGGCCACCACCACAGAAGCAGGCGAGTCCCGGGACCTTCTGAACTGCCTGCCTTCCTTGCAGACCTTCAGGCCCTATGAGGGTTTGCCCGCCTCTGGCAGCACAGCACCCACCCTGGGCCCAGAGTGGGCAGGAAAGAGTTCAGGGGCGGAGGGTGCTCCTCCCTCCCCCTGACCCTCCAAACTCCCCAGCGGCCTGGAAGCCCAAAGGCAGTATTTGGTTCATCCAAGGTTTCCTTAATTTGTTAAAATGCTAACGACTGTGGAAGAGGAGAGCACTCTTGGTGACGGTCCTGTGATGCCGGGAAGCCAGCCGAGCTCCGGGCAGGGACAGAGGCATCGGGGCGGACGCAGCCACGCGGGGGGCTCACCAAGGGAGACAGGCAGGGCAAGCAGGGCGAGTGCCCCCCAGGAAGGAGAGCGGGGCCAAGGGGCTGCAGGCCTGGCCGGGACTCTGGGGTGACTAGCAGCCTGCGGGAGGGATCTGGGCCTTCTCCTCCTCTTCAAGCCCAGTGACTTAAGAGTGACGGCCGGGGGGTGTTGAGTACCTGAGGGTGACCACTTCCAGGCTGGGCATCTCCCGGCATATGGAGATCTAGGGGGAAGACAGCGTGGTTGCCGACATCGCTGCGCGGGCGCAGCGGCATCACACCTCTCCAGCAGCCCACGGAGAACCTAGCTGGAGCCGCCAGCAACCCCACGTCCAGGGCCTGAGAGGGGTGGCCTCCCTCACCCCAGCGGGAGTACGCACGGCTCTGCCCCACGCCCCTCTGCAGCCTAGACGTCCCCCCAGCTGATGGAGAAACGGGCACCGTCTCTACAACTTTAAACAGCACCATTACCACCAAACGCTGCAGTCATCGACACGGAGCACCCCTAATCTCAGATGCCCTCAGAGGACATCAGCAAGGGGCCGCAGTGGACAGAGAGCCTGTCTTCCTTCCGTCCCCGACACACACAGAGAGAACAAAGGACAGAAGCCCCTTCTTGCCAACGGAGCTACGCCAATAGGGAGGCGGGCCTGGAACTGGGTCTCAGACCACAGTAACACTGACTCAGCGGGAAAGAGCGGTGGGGCTCAGGCTGATTCACGAAGCCCCCCAACCTGTCAGGTTGTTAAGCGGAGCAGCCCCAGTCTGTGTGGCTGCCAGACGCCAGGCACGGAGTCACACGGGGCCCCGACCTCAATAAGCTCACCCTCTGGCCAGGATGCTCATACTTGCAACACAAGTGTTTTCTGCCACGGTGCTGCTTTGTTTTGTTTGTTTTCGCTGTTACATATGCAGCATTTCAGTTAGAGCATGAAGCGGAGTCAGCTTTTCTGGACAGCCCAGCCACTCAGTGTTTCCAACTATGTTTTTCAGGAAAGGTATAGTTCAAGTTACAAGACAGAAGTCGCTTAGAACCAACTGATTGGCACCCAGACTGTGTGCAAGTTGGGGACATTCATCCTAGGAGTGAGAGAGGAAGGGGGCGGCGCATTCACAGACTCACAACTCAGTTCAGCTCCGCACAAGCTGCGCCCCTATCCCAGCCCTATCTCTTCCTACCGTTGGTGGGGGCAAGAGGGAGGAGAGGGTGAAGCTGGACTGACCAAGAGGACTTGCCGAAGTGAGGAACCTCCTTGGGGACGTGAAGTCCAGGAACCTATTAAAAAAGACCCCAAGCCAAATGCACTGCTCCTTAAAGGAAACCGAGCCCCTGAGGCTGTTCCCCAGGTCAGAGCAGGTCTGCATCCTGGAACTGCTCCCTCCTCTGCACAACATAGGGGCCCTTCATTCACATGAGAATGTTTGAAGGAACTTCAGAATAAACTTGGATGCTACAGAACTTTTCTTTTCATTAGCAGCGCTGCCCTACAAAAACTGCTAAATGAACAAAGCAGACTGGGGCCAGGATTGGATGAGTGAGGTCCGGTCACCTGAACAATCCTCTGGGGACCAGGGACCATTTGGAGGTGATCAGCACAATACTTACATCTGTGAGGCGGCTGCCCCTGGGGAAAGAAAACACATACATACTTTTACTTTGTTAAAATTGAATACATAAATTTAAAAACAAAAAAAGTTCCAACAATTAATGACAAACTTCTATAAACTTTAAGAGTCTCTGATTTCAAGGGCAAAGTAAAAGCAAGCTTTCCCAGATAACTGACAAAGGGGCCCCAAATTGTTTCTTAGCTGATTTTGGATAAAACTATTTGACACTAGAGGGCTACTTCTCAGACTAAGGAGGGGCAGAGGTTATGCCATCTGAAGCACACAAAGATGTACTCATTCTCAAGGCTGCTGCATAGAGGGATAATTCCCTCACTAATGTAGATAAACAAGGGAGCCTTTGTAAGAGGCCAAGTTCAAGGGCTCAACATGCGACTTATGAGACACACTTCAGAAAGCCTCAAATAGGGCTGTTGTTCCTCCCTGCTTAGCGGAAGGGTGACCTCCTTGTGCAGAACAAAGACGTGCATTACTGAAAACAAAGGACAGGGATGTTGTGGCCAAAATACCAGATGTGCAGGGCAAAGAGAAAGGCTTTTTAATGAACAGGCAGAGCTCACTGCAGTCAGTCTGCTGACACCAGAGGGACGAGGGTCTGCTTCTGGCCGAGTGCACCACTCCCCACCTGCCCAGTTTACAGAGGTGCGTGGAGCCGTGTTCTGGGTTCCCAGTGACCCTGTGTAAAACTTGCAGGTTTGGAAGCACTTCTGTCCTTCCTTGGCTCAGTTCGGCCTGGCTGCCCTGCCTTGGATCCTGCACTGACCCCACAGCACCTGTATCTTGACCTGTCACCTCCCAGACAGTGAGTCGCTCAGGGACAGCCCCCACACCTCTGCCCCTGGCGGGGGGCTCAATTACAAAAACATTCACTGAAGCATTACTTTGGAGTCTCTGCTCCCTTTCTTTACCCTAGAAATAGTGTCAATCATCTTGATCTCCCACCTTATTGCTGGCAATTTCAGAAATGAGACTGTCCACGGAGTGCAGCATCCGCCCCACCAAAGCTATCTAGAAGCCAAACAGCCAGCCTTCAACGTAAGTCCCAATAATTCAAGCAAGGAGAGGTGTGGAGCCTTGTGTGAAACACTACCACTCAGGAGGGGTGCAAATTCTGGGATGATCTTTGTCCAAGGCCACCTGAGCTCACAGCACCTCTGGAGCAGACCGGCCTGGGGCAGGGGCCGGGAAGGGGAGGCGGCAGTGCCTGCCCCCTCTACAGCCTCCGCAGACCCTCCTCGGTCCCGCCCCAGAGCAGCGATGCCGGGCAGCGGTCCCCGCTCCAGGGCGGGGGTGCTGGGCTGGGGTCTCGGTTTCTCCGGCGGCTCTTCCCGGCCCTACTCCAGGGAGGGGGTGCCGGGCAGCGGGGAGGAAGCGCGGGGGCGACCACGGCCTCTGGGCCTCACCAGCAGTTGAGCTTCCGCACGCTGTGCAGCTCCGAGGCCTTGGCCCGGGACAGGACCATCTTGCGCGTCAGCTTCATGGCGGAGCGCCGCCGGGACCGCAGACCGCGCCAAGCTCTCCAGCCACCCGCTACCTGGGAGGGTGTCGGCTCCGCGGCGGCGCGTCTCCAGGGGGCGGGGCCGCGTCGTCAGGGGCGGGTCCCGGCAGACCATTGGCCGCCAGTGAGGGGGCGGGCAGGCGCGTGCGCACTGGGGCCGCAGGGCTCCCGCTCCCCTGCGTTGGCTTCGCCTCCGTCCGCTGCGCCCCGGCCCTGGGGCCGCGCGCCTGGTCCCGCGCCTGGTCCCGCGCTTGCCGGGCGTGGAGACGCCGGGCTCTGACGTAATTCTACTGCGACGGGGTGGGACCTGCCCCCAGCCCCCAGCCCCCCGCCCCCGCCCCCAGCCCCCGGCCCCAGCCCCAGCCCCGAGCGTTGGAAACGGTGGTCTCTAAACTGCCCTGAATTACAGAGATGTAAAGCATCGAGAGGAGACAGCCAGGGCAGTCCTAGGGCTGTGTTGACCCCCTGCCCCTCAGCATTCAGGCAAGGAGGCGGGGGCCAAAGTGCGGGCCAGCCCCGAGAGACCTCACGAGTCCTGGAACATTTTAGAAGTCAGAGGTTACTTGGGCGGTGTCCGCTGAAAAAAGGGGGCGTCTTAAAGTCGGAGACGTGTGTTTTATTCATGGCACCCTCCTGAGCAGGCGGGCTGGGATGCGGCCTCCCAGAGCTCTGAGGGACGGCCCCGAAGTGGCAAGGTAGAAGCCAGGATATAGGAGCTTTTGCAGCAAAGACCGGGTAGTTGGAACAGCAAAAAATGACTGTTAACTGAAGAAAACCAGACCTCTCACGTCAAGGGATTTAGCACTTTTCTGTGTGGGAAAGTGCGAAGTCTGGGCTCGTAGAAATTGTCCCTTTGACGTGCACCTCGCTGTTCATCCTGAGTCCCCGCGGGGGCACCGCTGGGGGTGGCTGCAGAGGCCGGGCTGCCCGCTTGTCTCCCTCCTGAGTTCCCTTGGCTCACCAGGGCTGTGGTCATGGGTGATGACCTGATGGCCGCAGCGTCCTTTGTTTACTGACGTGGCAGGCAGCTTTTCGTTCACAGCAGCACGGTACATTAAGACAGGTATGTGGGATCTCAGACCCGTTAGAGGCGACAAGACCAAACTTAGCCTCCTAGGGGAGCTCTCCCCACCAGGCCCTGGTCCTGTCTTTGGCCTGCCCAGCCCAGTCTTAGCAAAGATCCTGCTAGGTCACCCCCACCTTTGGTCTCTGATCGCCCTCATTATCTGATTAAGCTCCTCGTTCCCCCAGGTGGTATCTAGTCTTCTTGGCCTGTCTTTAGCAACATCCCCTGCCCTTGAAGTCTCTTAGTAACTTTCTATCTATGGACCCCTCTCTCATAAGCCCCCCTTTTCCTTGTTGAACTTGGAGTTGAGCCCAGTCTCTCTCCTCTAATGCAGTAATCTGGAGTAAAGTCTTCCTTATCCTTTTAACATATGTCAGAATAATTTTTTCTTTCACAGAGGTCAAAGGTTGCTTTCCCAGGACATCACAGCAACATCTGAAGCCCAGGGTCCCGGAGGCTGATGGAGGACCTGCCTGTAGGAGAGACCCGTGGCAGGATGAGGAGTGGTGATTCAGTGGGGGAGAGTGGGATTTTGCTATAGGACCTTCCGTCCCATCCAACCCCACCATTTTTGTCGTAAAAACGATGTCAGGAATTGGAAAAAGGGAGCAGCACTCCCACGCAGTAGTTTAACAGCCGCTGTGCTTTCTGTGTTTTGTCCTGGGCGCTGTGCTTTGCTGGGACTTGCAGCGTTGTGAAGAGTTTATCAGTCAGATTCTCGCCCTGAGACCCATCTTCCCTGCCTGGGTTCTGCCTCAGGGTGTGTGGGCCCAGCAAGAGTCCCAGGTGAGTGGGACCGGGTGTGAGGGGGTGTGGGGCAGGGCGCAGAAAGCTGGCGCACAGGTGGCCCAGCCCCCCACGCCGCCTCCACCGTTGTACCAGTGCCTGTGGCCACATGGGGGCTCCTCTGATCAGCTGGTAAGGGTGGCCTGCGCAGTGTGTGGGTGGAAATGGACAGAGCTGCTGGATGTCTATCTCAGGTGGCCTTGGAGGACAGAGGTGAAGGCTGATGCCTGCAACGGCCAGGTGTTGGCCTGGGACTTGGTTTGACCCCACCTACAGGTCACTAAGCCTGTTACTCCTTCACAAATGCCAGCAGGAGACTGACTCCTGGGTCAGAGACAAAAGTCAGTTTATTCCTCATGGCTTTGGCACATTTGCATCAGTCCCCTGACCCCTGAGTTCCATGGGAGTAACGCAAGGGGCTCGGTGGATGCTTGCTGCACATGCTTTCGGGTGCACAGCAATACCAGAAAGGAACAGAGGGCTCTGGTTCCACCCTTTACCAGCAAGCAGTGAGCAGTCCTCATCTTGGTCTAGGGGCGATGTTCCCTCAGCTCTCAGGGTTACCAGCTGTAGGACCAACCCGAGGAAATGACCTCACAGCCTTGGCACATAAGCAAGATGCGTAGGTGAGCGGGAGGTCCCGGGCCCCACGTGGAGCGCCTCCTCCTCTGCTCTATGTTGGGAGAGGGCACTGACCACAAATGGATTCATGGGAGGGCAGGAATGGCCTTACTTACCCTCTGATAGGGGGCTGGAAAGAGGTAAGACTGGAGAATTGGGGACAAGAAGGTCTGGAAGAGGCACTGGGGTGGGCCATAGTGTGGAGATTCTCAAACCCCACACTTAGGCCACTGGGGTGTCCAGCACAGACGAGACGCTAGACAGCCTGGGAGGGCAATGCCTTAGCCAGCTGACGACCATCAGCCTCTGTCCTCAGCCAGTCCAGTGCTAGCTGGTGATCAGGAAGGGGGCGGCCATTGCGGCTGGGACAGAGGGACGGGGAGACGGGACTGAGATGCACCTGGGCAGGACAGACACTCTCTCGTTCTGGGTTTGGCTTTCCTTCCCGGGGCCTCAGCCAGCACCACGGTTTGAGGGCTCACTGCAGTTTGACCCACCAGCACAGGGTCCTGTGCAATAGGCAGCTGATCAAGGGGCCAGAAGATCCTGAGAGATCTGGCCCCTGCCCACCTCCCCTCATTTCATGCCACACTTGCCGGCACACTCCATCAGCCACCATGGTGTGCCTCTTGGTCCTCAGACACACAACTAGAGTTCACCTCAGGGCCTTTGCACTTGCTTGTCCCTGGGTTCAGATGCCATTCATCAGATTCTTCCAGCTCGATCCATTACTTCCTCCCAGCCCAGCTCAGAAGGGCCCTCCAGCCTGGCCTGACACCAGCCCCGTTGTCTCCAGCTCCTGCCCAAGCCCCGCCCCCCTACCCCGACTCCTCGATGTTTATCATGACCTGAGGTGGTCTCCGTTGTTCTTCCCCTGGACTGTGGGTCTGAGCACCTCCTTTTCCCAGAGCCCAGCCCCTAGACGGCCTGCCTGTGGTGAGGCTTCAGGAAACGACTGTGGGCTGGCTGACCGAGATGCATGCAGGGTCTGCAGAGGCATTCACATACCAGCCCTGGGAGGTCCCGGAGTCCCCACTCCATCATCTCCAGGGAGTGAGGAGGTTTCCCGCCACACTGGGTCATGAGGTCTGCAAACAGACATGAGGAGCCTGACATGTGGAGGGGGGACCTGCTAAGTGAACGGGCCTCCCTGCCCTCCCCACTCCTCCCCTGCCAGGTGACCCTGGCCAGTACACAGAGTGGTCAGGACGGATGGGCTCTGCAGCAAACCACAGAGTGGACTTGAAATGTTACGGAAATGACAGGCCAGCCAAGAAACAAGCACCACTCGGAGGGTTGGAGTACTCAGATTTATTACGCCGGCGGGCTCAGAGGGGCTTCTGCTCCGAAGCTCTGAGCACCTCCAAGACATGTGCATGAGGTTTTATAGGGTTAATTACAAGCTTGGGGTATTTGGCCAATAGGCATGGAACAGCTTTAGCAACATCATTATCACAAAAGTAGAGGCAGGGAGGCAGGAAACCAACATTTCAAGGCCAGATATGTCTCTTTGAAAACCCAGCTGGCTAGCAAAAAAGACATGAACAGGGAATCAGCAAACCAACAATAATTAACTCAGATTTACAAGTCAGCCCAGCAGAACTCAGATCAGTAATCCGACACTTGTTACACTTAGATTTGTGAGTTAGCTGTTAGCCCAGCTGGGCTTTTCCTTCACAGTAGCAGAGAAGAACGGCCTGTGTTTATTCATTTTATTCAGTGTCCTGAGAGATTGTTCAGACCTGGGGTCATTTCCAGCTCTGTTCTCCCCACGGTTGCTGTGGAATGAATGGGCCACCTGGCCCAGCTTTCTGGGCGGGCCTGCGGCACTAGGGCGGCCACAGTCTTCACACCCCTGTGCAGCACCACCGTGGCCACTTGCTCCTGTGGGCAGTCCTTTATGATAAGATGCTACTGGAATGCAGGTCATCTGCTGACCTCGGAAGTGAAGTGATGAAGGACAAGAACGTTGTTCCCCGGCCCGGAGCCCACTTCTCTTGGTCCTCTCTCTAGACCAGGGGTCAGCAACCCATAGCCCACTGGCCAGATCCAGCCACTGCCTGTTCTTGTGAATAAAGGTTTATTGGCACACGGCCAGCCCACTCACTGATGTTTTGCCCGTGGCTGCCTTCTGGCTGCATGGGCAGAGCTGAGTAGCTCCAACGCAGACCATCACCTGCAAAGCCTGAACTAGTTACCCTCTGGCCCTACACAGAAGACGTCTGCAGCCCCTGCTCTAGGCTCTGGCCGTGTTGGCCGCACCCTCCACCCCTCAGGCCCTCCCCGCCTGCCTTCATTCTTCTCCCAGGAGCCGGCAACCTGGCTTCTCTGCTCTGGTGTATTCTTCATGACCAGAGTGGCCACACTCACGGGTCAGATCTCTGTCTTTTTCAGGGATTGTGGCCTTCTGTTGCGGGGGGCTGTGTACCCTGGACACACTGTCCGCACTATGACACAGTCCTCAGCCTTGCCTTCCCTTCTCTGACCTTGAAATGACCGTCCATCCAGGTCAGCACTTGCTGTGTCTCTGCTGCTGCTTCCTGCTTTCTGTTCTGATGGGAAGCCTTCAGAATGGCTCTTGCAGGGTGTCCAACAGATGGAACGAGGCCTTATTGTGAAACATGTGGTTCTTTAGAAGGGAAGGAGCCCCATGGGGACAGTGTGGGCACAGATGTTTCATCAGAAGCCTGATTCATGAAATACTTCACCTCAAGCAATGTTCCCATGGAGGCCCTGGGATACTTAGAAACAAAAGCCAGCCCGTCCGTGCCTGTCCATCAGACGGATCTGCAGTTACTGCTGTCTTGTGAAATATTAACTGTACCCCGTATGCTTTCCGTCAGTGAGATGGCTCTCGGGCCAGAGGGCATCAGGGAAGGAGCGCTGGGTGAGAGTCTGGACACAGCTGCCCACAACCAGCTGCGGACACGGGTGGGTCTCCACTTCCTTTGCCTGTTCACTGGGGTCTCAGATGCCTCTTGCAGCAGGCTCACTCCTGGGCGGCCACTCACTGGGCGCTCACTGCTTGCCGGGCCCGGAGAATGCAGCAGGGCTGGGCGGGGGCTGTGCCCTGCAGCGTGAGGGCCTGCGGGCCGGAGCCGGGGCACGACTCCCACTGTTGCTGTTCTTTAATTCCATGCTGCCAACCGCTTTGGAGGAGAGGCTCCAGCTACCTTCACGTGTATCAAAGCGTTTTGAAAAAACAAAACAAACCAGGGCTGTACAAGCGGCTCTGACGGGCTCTCACACTTTCCCCAAGCTGCTCAGAGACCTCCCAATAGTGGGGGAATGACGCCGGGGCCACCCTTTGGCCGATGGACCTGTGGCACTGCCAGCTGGCTCCTAGCAGAGAGCCGGGGCAGGTGGGGGCAAAGGGCCCTCCAGAGGAGGGTGCTCTGGGCAGGTGTCTGGACACTCGGTCAGTGCACCCAGAGGAGGAAATGGGTCAGCTGGCAGCCCCTGGGCCTCGGTATCAGAGAGGCAACAGGACCCTGTTCACTTCCCTGGGGGCCCAGGAGTGGCTGTGGGGCACTGTGGGCTGGCAGCCTGGAAGGAGAGGGCAGGGAGCCTTTGCAGGGTGAGAGAGTTGTGGCCAGGGAGTTTGGACCTTTAGGGAAAACTGAGAACAGGTTTTCAGGAGTCAGAACTCAGTCCTCAGTCCTCCAGCCAGGAGGGTCGAAATCAGGCATTGTGGGGCCCAGTGGCCAGCACCTGCCAGGGTGGATGCTGTGTGGTCACATCTTTCCCGCTCCTCCTGCCCCCTTTAGTCCTGCCTTACCCGGAATGGTCTCCTGGCCTTGGGTGCCCCAGGAAGATGGCGAGGGCACCGGCCCGCCGCTGGGGGAAGTAGCTCTCCAGGCCCCACGCCCACGGGGTCTCCCACCCCCGCTGACACAACCCCTGCCCAGCTCCGGCCCTTCCCGCGGAGAATCGCTGCACGGGGCAGGCGCTCGCCGTAGCCCCCTGGGAGGAGGTATCCCCGGGGAGGCGGACCCGCAGCTCGCGGCGGGAGGTGGGGGCGCTCGGGAGGTCGGCCCGCGCCGGCTTCGGTGAGCGTGTCTGGCTCCAGCCGCGGGCGCGGGACGCGGCGGGCTGCGCTCCCCGGAGCCGTGACGCAGAGCGCATTGCGGGGCGCCGTCGGCCCGAGATGAGGGCGGCCCCGCGGGGCCAGGGCGACCGTCCTGCGCAGCGGCGCGGGTGACGCGCGGGCGCGGGCCCCTCGCGGAGCAGGTAGCGCGCCGGGGATGGAGGACGTGCGGCGACGAGGCGGCGGGCGGCGCTGGAGCGGGGGGGGGGGGGGTGCGCCGGAGGGCAGGGCTGCGGGTCGGGCAGGCACAAGCAGAGCGCAGGCTGGGGGGCGGGAGCTGGGGCGCGGCTGGGGCTCCGGGGCGAGTGCGGGCTCGCGGGTCTGGGTGAGCCGGGACGCAGAGGGGTGGGCGCGGGCTCGGGTGCCGGGTGCGGGGGTGCAGCCGGTCTGTGGTGGCGCGGAGCGCAGGGACTCTCGCAGCAGGGTGCGGGCATCCGCCGGGCTGTGCCGCGGGGGCGCAGGCGCTGCGACAGGGCTGGGTGCGGTCTGACCAGAGCGCATGGCCCGGTCGTGGGGAGCTCAGGGACTTGGCCTTTCAGGCTCTTGCTCTGAACTCCACCTACCCCCCAAGACCTCATGGCCCACTTCTGTGGCTGCTACTTCCTTCTCCCCTCACCCGCATGTGGCTATTTATAGTCTGGAAAATGCTTTCACAGCCAAGATTTCAGAGGATGCTGGAGCCAGAGCAGCTACAGGGTTTAGAGAAGTAGAGAGAGGGGCGCACACCCAGCCGCAGCCAGTGTGCCCAGGCCAGCCCCCCACACACAGTCCAGTGTGCCTGGCCAGCTGGGGCTTCTGTCTCCTGGTAAGTCTTCTGGGCTGGGGTGGGCAGGGTACCAGGAGGAGCCCTGTCTTCCTGAGCCCCTCTGGTCCTGATTTGGCGGTCACCCGTTGCTCCTGCTCATGCCCCTCGCTCTTTAGCAGCACCATCACGGGCCCCTCGAGGATCCTGCTAGGTGACGCCTGTAGCTGTGCGTGTGGTGTGACTTGTGTATTCAGGCTATGTTGTAGATCCACCCCCTCGCCCCCAGAAGTCACTTGCTTTCAGAGTTTTCTCAACACACCCATGCTAACTGCTTGTGGAAAATTTCAGCTGTGAAACGGGGACAAGTCTGCTTCTCGATGATTTGTGAAGAGAGCAACTGATGATACGATTTAGGGGAGAAGAACCCTAGGAAAGGTTGGATGGGGGACTCTGTCAGCTCATGGTCAGCCCTGGGTTTCTGGACTGTCCCAGGGCCTAGACTGTTGGACAGGGGGACATGGGTGGGGAGGGTTGGGGAGCTGAGCCCAAGATGGGAGGGGTGCGTGGTAGCTGCGACCCCTCCTTTGAAATCATTCTGTCCCACAAGCCCTCCCGGGGCAGGGCAGCCCCTGATCTCCGAAATGCCTCAGGCTCAGTCTTCTATTGTGTGGACATGGGTCCCGGCTTCTGTTGAGATGACCGATGCGTTCCCCCAGCTGGATGAAGGGCTCCCAGCTTCCTGAGATGACCAGCCACCCCTGCATCGTTAGCAAGTACGGCCGCTCCCTCCATCCTCTCTCCTGCACGAGCTTTCTCACCACTTTCAGTGTCGATAGGCCGCCCAGATCTCTAAATTCTGCATCCTTTTTGATGAACAGTTCCGTCTTTAAGTCCTTTCTCTCTCCCTGCATTGCACTGGGAGCTTTCAGGAGAAGCCAGTCTGTATGTGCATCTTTGGCTAGCTGTTTCCTCAACCAGATTCCACTTTTGTCATTTACAAGTTCTATCTTCCACAAAACACCAGTATGCGGAACCATTTGGGCATGCTCTTTGCCCCTTTATAACACGACTGTTTTTCCTCCAGTTTCCAATCACACTGTCCTCCTTTCCATCTGAGATTTCAGCAGAATGGCCTTTAGTCACGTTTCTACCAGCACCCTGCTGGTGACCACTGAGCTCTTCTCTCAGGAGACTCCTGTCTGTCCGCGGTCGGGGAGGCTTTTTCCAGGGCCCCTGCCCGCCGGACTCCTCCGGCTCTGCCTCGTGCTCAGCTCCAGAGCTGCCCCCGCTTCTGCGGGTGTTTGTGGCTGCAGCACCCGTCCTGCTGCCAGCGCCCTGTGTTATCCTGGTGCTTCATGTGAGGGAGGTTTAGCTCCCTTCCTCTGAGCTGTTGTGGGCATCTGGGGGGACCCTGGCACAGGGGCAAGCGGGAAGGGAGGAGCCCAGGGGGAGGAGCGAGGGCACAGAGGAGGGGTGGCCTGAGCCCTGAGTGCCAGCGACCAGGTGACTCTACCCCAAGGCCCAGCACTGAGCTGAGTGGCCCCGAAGAGTGTGGGCCAGGTGGGCCCGGTGGGCCCGGTGAGAGCTGGGTAGGCGCCTCCCTTCCCGACGAGTCCCTGCATCCCCCTGGTGCGCGGTGACCACGCATTGAAGCTCGACGATGCTGTGGGGGCGGGGGTGGGGAACTTGCCCCTCCAGCCCTCTTGGGTTCTGGTGGCTGGACTAATCGTAAAATTGACACAAGACAGGTTAACAAGAGAAAAAGAAACCGGAATTTGAATTCGTGTGCCTGGAGGTCCCACAGAGGTGAACCCTAAAGTGTGGCCAAAGGAGCAGCTTTTATACTTTTTAGACAAGGAAACAGCAACTGACTGGACAAAGAGCCTCGGGTTTTGCGTGCCCGATGACTGAAGAATCTAAACAGTCTGGGCTCGGGGCCGCCAAGGAAAGGCGTCCCGGGGGCGGTTTACCCAGGCTTCTCGGCCTGAATCCCCGTCTCTGGCGACAGGGTGTCCTTCTATGTCCAGAGGCGGGGGGACCTGACACATGGGGGGTTCGTTTCCTGCTTTTAGGGAGACGGAGAGGAGGGGCAGGGGGTCCCTCGTGTGTCGGCCGTTTCTGAAGTAACTTTAATTTAAAATAATCAATATGCCTTTGAGTCACGTTTTGGGGCCAGCTACGCTGGGCCCCAACAGCGGGCAGAGAAAAGACTGTCCGTCTGTCACTGTCACGTGTGGGAAGAGGATGTGGCCAGAAAGGGCTCCAGGGTGGGGGTGGGGGAGACCTTGTGATCTGCTCTCGGGCCAGGCGGCCCCGTTCACACCCTTGGAGCAGGGGTTGGGGGGCTGCCTCCCTGGATGGCACCTTTGGTGACATGGGGTGACATCAAGGGCGACGTCACGGGATGTCACCCATGGGCACCTATGGCTCCAGGGAAGGCCTGTGGGGTTTACACGTGTTTATCTTCTCCCATTTGTAAACTGCTGCTTCCCGGGGCCCCGGTGATGGAGAGCAGGTCAGTGCCAGAGGGAGGGGCTGGAGAAACGGAGACCTGTTGTGTTTCGAGGGCCTGTGTCTCAGAGCAGAGAGCCATGCCCCTCCCCATCTTTTTTGGAAAACAAAATAAGTGGATGAATGTCTGGACACATGAGGCTTGGACCCCAGAATGTGCACCATGTGTGACGACCGGGCAGTCCCCCCCGACCCCGATCCCCTGCCCCATCCTCGGGCTCGTGGGCGTTGCCAGGCATCTGGGAGTGGTGGGGTGGGGCTGGCGCTCTTTCTCTGGTGCATCACAGTGACTTGCGTTGTCCTGTTATGAATGGCTCCTGGGCGCCTGGGATGTGCCAGTGCCTCGACTGCCCAGTGCCCGATGGGGACCGAGCTCAGGCAGTCAGGAAATTGTGCAGATGGACACGTGGACGGGCTACCCATGAGGGAACACGTGCCTCATCCCCCCAGCCCCTTGCAGTGGTCCCCGTGGCCTGCCTCCAGACCTCTCGGCCTCGAAAGCTGGAGAAAAGCCCGTCCTGAGGGAGCAGGAGCTGTGGAGCTGGAGCGGGGCCATTGGCATGGAGCCGTCGACGAGGAGGACGGCTGTCTCCAGGCAGGAGGAGGGCTTTGGGGGGCAGCCCAGTAAGGTCGTCGACGGGGGCATGGTCCCCCACCTCCGGCGGAGCAACAGCAGCCTCTGCAAGAGCAAGAGGTCGCAGCTCCTCTTCGGCAACTGCGACAAGGTAGGTTCAGGGTGGCTGGGTGTGCTGGAGCCCTGGTGGGGCACAGTCAGTGACCAGGGAGGACAGAGCCAGGGGCTCCAGCCCAGGGAGGCTTTGGGAGGGGAACTCGGAGGGAGCGCTAGGCAGCCGGGTCTGTGCCCCGGGGGCCGCTCCTGTCCTTGGTCTGATTCCAGAGTGCTGGGCAAGTCCTGGGGTCCTGGAGGCCCTCCCGGAAAGCCCCCCTTCGCATCCTTCATCTGACAGGGAAGGCGCGGGGCGCCAGCTAGGTCCTGGGCTGGCTTCGCGGAGAGCCCTGGGCAGATCTGTGTTGGAGAGATGCTGGAATGCCACAGTGTAACCTGTAAAGGGCTATGAAAATCCCAGGGCCCAGGAGGGAGTGATTCCCCAGGGTCGCGCCTCCCTCCGGGGTCCCCACCTGCGGGCCTCTGGCAGGTGGGGGGAGGGAGGGCTCCGTCCCCATCTCTGAAAAGACCCCCGAGCTGTGTCAGGGTGCACAGGCAGGTCTGAGAGGCGTGGGATGTGAGCTTCGGGATAGCGTTGCTCCAACTGCCCGAGGGTCTCCAGGTGCCCTTTTCATCCTCAGCAAGGAAACCTGAGTTCGTGGATTCCTAAAAACATCAAGAAGAAAGAATGCATGTACTTTGTGGAAAGCCCCAAGCTGTCTGATGCTGGGTAAGTGGCCTGTCCTGTGTTTACGGCCCCTTCCCTGTGCCCATGTGGGTGGCTGATCCGAGCAGAGCCGACTGGGGCCTCAGTGGCCTAGGGTGCATTTTCACGTCCCCCACAAGCGCAGTGCCGATTCGAGTTTGCGTTTTCCCTCTGGGCACAGCCTGGTCGGTGCTGTGCCACAAGCCAGCCTCACCCTTTCCTGCGTCCGCTTCTTTGTCACCTGGTGACGCTGCCTCTGCCATGGAGCCCTCCCTGACCAGTCCCAGATGTAACCTCTCCCTCCCGCCCCCGCTCTGTATTTCTTTTTTATACCAGTTGCCGACAGCACTGCAATTGTGTGGTTTTCTGGTTCTTGCTCTTGCGAGTTCTGAGCTCTGACCGAGGATGAGTCACTTTATTACTTTCCCGCTGGACAAATAGCTAGCGTCCAGCTCATGCTGCTGGACGATTCAGAGAGGAAGAGCGTCCTGTGGGGAGGCATCAGGCGAGGGCTGTGATCTGAAATCAGATGTGAATGTTCACCAGCGATGCTGCCTCTGGGGTCCCAAGACGCACCCAGGCTGTTATCACCAAAAGCGCCCTGTTTGGGGGCTCACACTCCAGCGGGCTCCTCTTGGGATGAGAGACCTCATTTCTCCCCGGGGAGTCGTGGGAGCAGAGCCTGAAGTTAGAGGACAGTTGCCCCCGTGCTCCAGCGGACAGCCTCAAGGCTGGTGCCCTCCCGGGTACTTGGTGGCTCAGGTTCTCACCCGTCGTCCTGATAATCTGCACAGAGTGTTTTGCACTGAGGTCTTTAGTTTTAGGGGTTTTTCCCTTTGTAATGAATCTTATTTTAATGGAGTTATGGGGATGGGACCGAGGACCTCGTGCACGCTGAGCACGCACTCTACCACTGGGCTGCACCCTCCCCCTAGTCTTGGTTTATAACAACAGCCTCAGAGACTTGTGGTGCACAGCTTCCCGTGCAGAAATTGCTGGTTTCAAATCACTTTGAAGACGTTTTCTGTGGAATCTGGGTCTGGCTGGTAGGGGTCCCCGGGTGCCAACCATTGAAGCCCGGCCTCCTTTCCTCTGAATTCTGAGCCAGTGGAGAAACGTTGACAGGGGCCTGTGAGGGTTGGGGGTGCAGTCTGTACTGGAGGCAGGAACGGGCCCCCTCCTCGTTCAGCGTTTCTGTCGTGCTTTGCAGGCCTGGCGCTCGGCAGGCTCCGAGCGCAGAGACACCTTTATCAGATCAGGGCTGAGGCGAGGGGCAGCCAGGCTGTGGGGAGAGCGCCGTCACTCGGGCGCTGCCCTCTGCGCTCGTCCTGCACCTGTCCCGAGGTGCTGGCGCCGGCGCCCCGCTTCTGCCCACGTGGGCCCGGAGCGCGGGAGGGAATGCTCTCGTGGTTTAACTTCTGGGCAGCGGGCTCGCTGCGGTTTCCTGCTCCGTGTCAGGCTTGGGGACGGCACAGAGGTTTAAGATCTAACCTCGCCCGAGGGGCGGGCTTCAAGGGAGGAGGGCGCGGAGGGCAAGGTTCTAGGCTCGCTGTTAGAAACTGCAACGGAGGCTGGGGCAGCCGTGGGCCAAGACACAGGAGGCCGCGGCGACCTTGTCCTGCGTTGGACCCAGTTCCCTCCTGCCACAGTGGGTGCTCGCCAAGGTCTCTCAAGTCTGGAAGGGACTTGAGCCTCCCTCAGGGTCGTAGAGGAGGGTGTACGGGGTGTGCTTTGAGTTCCTCATGGCTGGGCCCTGTGCCCACAGCCCCGGGGCCCCGGCATGAGCCACGGGACTGGGGGCTTGGTGGTCGGTGGAAGTGCAGCCCAGGCGGGCCCAGGAGGCTTGGGCGCGGGGTGGGCCGCAGCCTCCCAGCCAACCCTTGGTCCTCTGCGTGGTTAGTTAATCTGCACTGATTTTATGAATCATGTCCCATCTGGAACCTCATTTGGCCCTCACAAGTTTTGCAGGCTTGGGGTAAGAGAGTGTTTTATTTCTCCCATTTAGTGATTGAGAAGTGGAGGGTCAGAGCCTCCGAGGCCACACACTTGGGAGGTGGCCACGGGACTGTTCTCTGTCTTGGTCCAGTAGCCTCTCCCCGGGGTTGCTGGCCTAGGTTTCACCTGCTTTTGGATGTTCCCGTGTGGTCTCATCCGTAGCGAGTCTTCTGGGTCATTGGTTACTAGCAAAAAGCAGGAATCTACAACAACGTGTAGTTTTCCATTTAAACAAGCTGCACAGAACGCAGTGTCTGTCTCCTCTCTCGCCCCAAACCCCAAAGAATAGAAGTAAAGGAATAAAAAGATTTCAACCCATGAAGCCAAAGAAGATGAGGGCAGGTGAGAGTTGAAAAAAGAAGTGGGGGCGTTCTCACTGGGAGCAGAGCACAGGTTGGATTTCTGTGGTTCCCCAGGGGAGGCACCCCTCTGTGCCTGGGGAGCGTGAGAGCTTGGGGGGCCTCTGCACCCTGTGTCCGGAAGTTCCTGCTTCCAGCCTGCACTGTGTGTGTTTTCTTTAATCTTTTTTAAAAAAATTAAAAAATTTTTTATTAAAATATAGTCAGTTTACAATGTTGTGTTAATTTCTGGTGTACAGCATAGTGATTCAGTCACACATATAAATATATTCCTTTTCATATTCTTTTCCACCATAGTTTATTACAAGGTATTGACTGTAGCTCCCTGTGCTGTACAGTAAGACCGTGTTGTTTATCTATTTTATGTATAGTAACGTGTATCTGTTAATCCCAAACTCTCTTTTATCCCTCCTCCCTTTCCCCTTTGGTCACCACAGGCTTGTTTTCTATGTCTATGAATCTGTTTCTGCTTTGTAAACAAGTTCATTTATCTCATTTTTTAAGATTCCACATACAAGTGATATGGTATTTTTCTATACAAATTATTTCTACAAAATAAAAACCTTTGTATCTTGAAATAGCTAGAGCTTTATAGGAAATTGCAAAGTTCTACACCGAGATCTCCTGGTCCCACCAGGGGTTCCACCAGCACCTACTCTTCCCCACCATCCGTAACCCCTGGCGACCAACCACTCATCTGTTCTTCATTCCTGTAATTGTTTCATTTCAAGAATGTCATGTGAATGGAATCATACACGATGTGATCTTTTGGGACCGGCTGTTTTGTTCGGCAGAAGGCCTTTGGTGTCCACTGGAGTCATGCGTGTTGGTGGTTCGCTGTTTGTTGCTGAGGAGAAAACTTGCCTTGATCACAATATTTGTAGTGAGGTTTCTGTAGACAGAAAAGAACTGGGTCTTATTATTTTTTTATCCACACTGCCGATCTCTGTGATTTTTTTTTTTGGATTGGTGTGTAGAGAATGTTACATTTAATGTAACTATTGATAGATTAGGACTGAAGTCTGCCATTGTATTTTTTTTGTTTACATTTCTCTGTTTTTCTTTTCCCACCTTTCTGTGAGTCACTTGAACTTTCCTTAGAGTTCCATTTTGATTTATCTATGCTGGGTTTTTTTCAATTTTTAGAAAATTTATGTGTTTTTACCGGAGGTACTGGGGATTGAACCCAGGACCTGTGCGTGCTCAGCGCGCGCTCCCCCCCCCCCCCGTCTGCACTGTTTTTGACCATGTCTCTTTGTGTAGCTTTTCTTAGTGGTTGTTCCAGGTATTTACATGTGTAACATCACATACCATGGTAACTGCGGACCTGCTGATGTATCCATAACTCACGCAACCTCCTGGTGTTGACATTTGCCAGTTGAGTGAAGTGTAGAAACATTACCACCTTTTACAACACTTAGCCCTTCCCCATTTATAATACACTCGTTTACAAAAGTTCCTCCATGTGCCCTGAGAACCATGGAAGACGGTGGTGCAGTTTTGTCTCCACCATCAAATGTAATTCAGAAAATTCGAGAGGAGGAAAATGTGTTGTGCTCGCCCGTATTTTCACCCTTTCCCTGTTCTTTCTTCCTTTTTAATCGTCCAGAATCCCTCCTTTTATCGTTTCCGTTCAGAGAACTTCCTCTAGCCATCCCTTTTGGGGTAGTTTTCTTGGTGACAAATTCCCTGGTTTTCTTTCGTCTAAGACTCTTGGTGTCCCTGTCATGTGCAAATGCTGTTTTTGCTGGATGTAAAATTCTGGGTTGGTGGTTTTTTCTCTTTTAGTTTTTGATAAATGTTGTGTCACTTCTTTCTGGCACTTGTTTCTGCTTCTGATGGGAAAGCATTTGTTTGAGTTCTTTTGCCCTGAAAAGTGAGATGTCATTTCCAGCTTTCAAGATCTTTTTTTTTTGCCTTCAGTTTTCAGAAGTTTGACTATTATGTGTCTTGGCATGCATCTCTTTGGGTTCATCCTGTTTGGTGTTCACTCAGATTCTTGAATCTGTGCATTTATGTCCTCTTTTTCAAACATGGGAAAATTTGGTTCCTTCTTTCCTTCCTTCCTTCCTTCCTTCTTTCTTTCATTTCACCAGCTAGGACCTCTGGTACAAGGCTGACTAGCAGTGGTGAGGGTGGACATCCTTGTCCTGTCCCCAGTCTTAGGGATAAGAGCATTCAACTTTTCATCATGAGCATGATGTTAGCAGTAGGATTTTCATAGATTTTTTTTTTTTATCAGGTTGAGGAGATTCTCTTCTTGTCCTAGTTTGTCGAGGGTTAGTATCATGAGTCAGTGTTGAATTTGGTAAAACATTTTATGCATCCAAACAAATGATCATAAGACTTTTCTCCTTTGTCCTGCTAATATGATAAATTATATTGATCGATTTTTAAATGTTAACCCAACTTTGCATTCCTGGAAAACTCCCACCTGATCATAATTTCTTTACATGCTGTTAAAACTTTGTCTTCTTTCTCTTTTCCCTCTGGGACTCTGATGACATGAGTGTCTAATCTTGTGTCCTGGAGCTGCAGGTCTGGGGCTATTTGCTTGTTTATTTAGGGCTGTTTTCTCTCTGTTGTTCACGTTGGGGGAATTTCTGTTGTTCTGTCTGCAAGTTCATAGATTCTTTCCTCTGCCACCTCCATTCTGCTGCTGAATTCATCCATCAGGGGCTTTTTAAAAATTTTGGCCAGTGCCTTTTTCAGTTCTGAAATTTCCACTTGGTATATCTTCTATTTCTTTGCTAAGACTTTACCATTTATGTTGCTTTAAAATCCTGTCGGGTAATTCCAACACGTGCCTTCTTGGTGCTGCTGCGTTGTCTTTTTCATTCCAGTTGCGATTTTCCGGGTTTTTATATGACTAGTGATTCTCTATTGAAATCTTGATATTTTAGGTGTTCAGTGATGAGACTCCGGATTGTGTGCTTTTGCTGGATCCCCATGATGTGTCTGTGGGAAAGGAGGGCACCCCCTCATTGTACTCTGTAGGGCTGGAAGTCCAACTGACATTTGGTGTGAGGGGCTTCTTCCTCCCACAGGGGGCTTTCCAGCTCCCCAGTGGGCCTCCCTGATCCCACCCTGGCAGGGAGGGACGGAGGTGCTTGGTAACTGCCCGCCATGTGGCCTCCACTGCTCTGTGGCTGGGGAGCCTTGTTACCACTGGTGGGGTACAAGTCCTGGCTCCGCTGGGCCTCCTCTGACACCTGCAGCAGGGAGGGGCAGGCACCTGGTCACCCCTGGTGACCACGGGGCCTTTGCAGGAAGGTGGTGTGTGAGTGCGGCTACACACGTGAGCAGCACTTAGAGGAGGCCACCAGGCCCCGTGCCTTCCAGGGCAAGGAGTGGGACCCGAAAAAGCACGTCCAGGAGATGCCCACAGACGCCTTTGGTGACATCGTCTTCAAGGGCCTGGGCCAGAAGGTGGGAAAGGTTGGTACCATCACTGTTGCTCTTACTGTGGCCAGAGTCCCCCATGAGAGACTGGAATGGGGCTGTGGGGCCTCAGGCTGGGGGCGCTCCGGAGACAGGGAGGAGGTGTAGAAAGGGCACCGTGGGTGCAGACTGGGCCGAGGGGGTGACGGGGACCAGGGGCTGGTCTCCTCTGGGTGGCTTATCTCTCAGTCCGTGTCCCTGATGGGAGGGGAAGGGGCCCCAGGTGTGTGAGCAAGCTGGGTCCTGCTTGGGTGCGGCCATTTTTCCTCAGTGAGTCCAGACCCAGGTGTGAGGTGTCCCCTCGCCTGGTTGGGGGTCTCAGGCACGGCTGGTGCAGGATGTTTGGGCTCTGGGTCCAGGAGGGCCACCCGCTGACACTCTGTGACCTCTGACCTCCCCGCAGTATGTCCGCATCTCCCAGGACACACCCTCCAGTGTGATTTACCACCTCATGACCCAGCACTGGGGCCTGGACGACCCCAACCTCCTCATCTCAGTGACAGGCGGGGCCAAGGACTTCAACATGAAACCCAGGCTGAAGAGCGTCTTCCGAAGAGGCCTGGTCAAGGTGGCCCAGACCACAGGTAGCACCCGGGGGGAGGACCCGGGGCTCAGACCCCGGCTGGTGCTCAGGCTAGGAGTCATGGGCGGTCTGAGCAGCTGGTGCCAGGCAAGGGGGTCCGTGCGAGGCAGTCAGGGCGTTGGGACTGGCTAGCCCTTGGGGGTCACTGAGGCCAGGCCGGGGCTGGGTGGGGAGCATCTGGTCAGACTCTCCAAGGCCGTCTGCCCGCCTCCTGCTGCCGTGCCCAGCTTGCTCACAGCAGACAAGGCTCTGGTTGGCTCCCCACTAGTGATGCTTTGAAACAGAAGCCTTCAGAGAAAGTTTGAGACGTCGTGTTCCCAAGACTGGGACAGAGAGGGGGCAGCAGGAAGGTGGGGAGAGAAGACAGGCCTGCAGTCAGGAGACAGGGGTCCCTGTCGCCCCGCCTCCCAGAGCACGTGGGAACTCTCTGCTCCCGGCTGTCACAGGAAGACGTGATGGTGGTGGGGCTTCCCCAAAGCCCTGGTTTTGAGGCTTAGCCCTGACGACGAGTTTGAAAGCCCTCGGGCCGGGGCTCTGCAGACACAGGCAGGGAGCGCCAGAGGCACGCAGGGCGCTAGGAGTCGGGCGTGGGCGGCACCGGGTGCACGCCAGGACCCTCAAGTCCCCTGCTCCTCCCCAGGGGCCTGGATCATCACCGGGGGGTCCCACACGGGCGTCATGAAGCAGGTGGGCGAGGCTGTGCGGGACTTCAGCCTGAGCAGCAGCTACAACGAAGGAGAAGTCGTCACCATTGGAATCGCCACGTGGGGCACCGTGCACAAGCGGGACAGCCTCGTCCACCCCACGGTGAGCAGCCTGCTTCCGGGGTGCGCGGGCTCCAGGGACAGTGAGGAGGGTGTGTGGGGTCTTGGTGGGTGCCCAGTGGACAGACCGCCACCTGGGCAGCAGGGCAGATGCAGTCTGGGTGGACAAGGCTGGACAGGGATGCAGGAGACGAGGGCTCAAGTCCTCCAGGCCCCAGACCGGGGACCCCAGGCCCTGGGGACCCCAGACGGGCAGCTGGCTTGCCTGGACTTGGTTTCCTCCCCTGAGATCACAGGGCCACCACTGGGCAGGGGCTCTTCCTGACGCCTCTCTGGTGCGAAACAAACTTTGCGGAAAGAAGTAGCTTGGCCAAGGTTTCAGAGCCAGTGGCATCTGAGTCGTCAGGTCCCAGGCCTGACCCTTTGGCCCGGGGGTTGACAACACTCTGACGTCCCTGCTGAGAGCTCCCCTTCTGAGCTTGAGGACAGAGCCCTCTTGCCTCCGTTTCCCTGGTGCATCCCTGAGAAGCAACGGCTTAAATATGGGGACCTGAGTTGGAAAAGATAATTTGATTCCCACGATAAGATTTTCGGAGGACATAGATTTGGCATAATGAGCACTTGTCCACTTAATTCATGCAGTCAGGAAAGTTCAGGGAAAACACTGGCTCCAAAAGACACGTCTCTGCGACTGGCCGAGGAGGTGGTGTGACAGCGGCCCCCGGAGGGCGGCTCCTGAGCGGAGTCCTCTCCCTTCCTGGCTGGTGGCAGCGAGCGCTCGTTTCCTGGGGAGAGCTGGTCTGGGATGGCGATTCTTTTTGTCGTCACAAACGCTCGTCCTCTGGCCAGCCTGCCCTCGGGCCTTGTCGTCCTTTGGTGTTAGTGTCACAGACGTGCTCAGTGCACGGGACCAGTTCTGTCTGGAACGCTCCTGATACGGAGTGGAAATCTGAGGCCGAGAGAGACTGAGTGACTGCCAGCATCACTCTTGACCTTTCTCCCCATTATGAGTCCAGAGGATGCTGCGTGGTACCACCCTGCCTTCCCTGTGGGCCCAGGGGCTGTGTGTGCTGGTCCAGCCGCCGTCCCTCCTGCGCCCTGGATCTGTGTCTGGCAGCTGCTGGAACAGATAACCACAGACCTGGTGGCTTGAAGCAACAGAAATGTACTTACATCTCACATTTCTGGACGCCAGAACTCCGAGACCAGTACCACTCGGCCAAAATCAAGATGCTGGCAGGGCTGGGTTTCCTCCAGAGGCTGGAGGGGGGAAGCTGCCCCCTGCCTCCTCCAGCTTCTGGGGGCGGCCGCTTTCCCTGACGTGTGGCTGTGTCCCTCCAGTGTCTGCCTCCGTGGTCACGTGGCCTCCTCCTCTTCCTCCACCTCCTCGTGTGAAAACACTCGTCAGGGCATTTAGGGCCCACCTGGACAGTCCAGGTCAATCTTTCCATGCTGAGATCCTTAATCACATCAGCAGGGACCCCTTCTCAGTTAAGGGAGCACCCCCAGTTTCCAGGGATTAGGCCCTGGTGTCACGGGGGTCGTTCATCCAGCCCACCGGAGCGCCAATCCTAGCGTGAAAGATGTGGAACTTTCCGCCTGCCTGGGCCCACCTCCTCTCTGGCCGTCCCCAGGGCAGTTTCCCTGCTGAGTACATCATGGATGAGGAAGGCCAGGGGCACCTGACCTGCCTGGACAGGAACCACTCCCACTTCATCCTTGTGGACGATGGGACCCACGGCCGCTACGGGGTCGAGATTCCCCTGAGGGCGAAGCTGGAGAAGTTCGTATCGGAGCAGACCAAGGAAAGAGGGGGTGAGCGGGGTGCTCGGCGGAGAGGAGCCGCTGGGCAGGGTGTCTGGGCTGGCTGGCTGGGAGCAGGGCGTTCCGCCCGGGGCCCTTGGGGGCGGTCAGAACGCACCTGGAGGTCTTTACTTGTTCAGAGTTGGGGTGCAGAGGTCATCTTCTCTCGCCCCTTTGAACCAGGAAGGAGAATCCGGGCAGGCCCGTGGCCTTTCTGCTGGCTCAGGTCGCAGCACTCCCTACAGTCACTTTGCACCACCGGCACGGTCTTGGTTCAGAATCAGAACGTGCAGGAGTCAAAACTTGGCCTTGACATCTTGCCCCTGGTGGGCGGGAAGGGATGGGTTATGGGCGTCGGGAGGTCAGACGCACAAGATTTTGCCCGTGATTTGCGGGTTGTCCGGGCACCTTTGAGCCGAGGGTTTCAAGCTTCATCACACATCAGAGTCCCCAGAGTGCGGGCCCACCCGCAGGGTCTCTGACTCACAGGTCTGGGTGGGCGAGGACTTACATTCCCAAGTTCCCAGGTGACGCTGACGCTGCTGGCCTGGGGACCACACCATGAGAACCTGCTTTGACTGAGAGAAGCTGGGTGGGAGCGTTCGGGGTGTGCGAGTGTGTGGGGACGGTGCGGCCCTGTGGCACTTGGACAGAAAGTTTGCTTCCCAGGGAAAGGTGTTTCCTGGCTGCTGGGCTGGATGGAAGGCCCGGTGTGGGGCTGGTGTGGAGAACGGGGTTCCGACGCCATGCTCCCGCATCACACAAGGTGCCCACCGGCTTGACAGGTCCCCAGCCAGGCCCACAGTAGAGGCTCAAAAGGGCTGCAGAGAAAAGCTGGCTGGTCGCTGTGGACTGCAGGGCAGAGAAGACCGGCTGGGGACCTGGGGGTCGCTGGTGTTCCACAGCCCCCTCTCCACCCCAGAAAGGGGCGGGAGTGCGTGCGTGCGTGTGCTGGAGCTGGAGGTGGGGAGAGGGCCAAGTGGACGGTCCCTGACCTGGGCTGCCGCTTGGTCCTAGGTGTGACCATCAGGATCCCTCTCGTCTGCGTGGTGCTGGAGGGCGGGCCCGGCACGCTGCACGTGAGTCCCGGCCTGGAGGGCGGGGCCTCTTGGGGTCACGTCCTGCTGCACGTGGGATGACAGCCTCCCAGTGAGGTGGTCAGCGAGGGAGGGCAGGGGCTTGCCCACCAGTAGGTATGAAACAGGAGGTGTGCCGTGTGGCGGGCCTCTCCGGTGGGTGTGACAGGAGCCCCTTGAGTGACCCTGCCATGGGACGGGTGCGCTGGCTTCAGCCCTGGTGCCTGACTGGCACAGAAGAAGTGGGGGCTACTGAGGGGACTATGGCAAGGATGGACCACATGTCCCCTGCTTCCAGGACCCCAGGGCTGCCTGTGGGGGTTTCTGCTGCTCTGCACCCAAAGTCCAGCCCTCGGGCCCCACCCAGCCCCGTGGGGCCAACAGCTGCACGTAAAGCAGGTTCCTCGGTGGTTTTCACGCGCTGGCGCGGACCTGTGTTCAGAAAGCCTCCATGGCATGGTTCGCTTCCCTCGTGGAACTTGGGCCAGTTTGCCTCCCGCTGCAGGAACGCATGCCGACATTACAGCCTGCAGACGTGGGGCAAGAGCTTGGACGTCTTAAGTAGGGGATCCTGGAAAGTGTCCGTTTATGCTTAGTAATCGCAGGCGGTCAGCACAGGACCTGGGGTCCCCGGGCGGGGGTTGAGTCTGGTCCCCCGGGCTGTTTTTGCGCAGACGGCGTCCAGATTGCTTCCTCACGTCCCGAGCAGGGCGTCCTTCCTGCTGGGGTTGGGGCCCCTCCTCGCGTTGCTCTCACCCTGGGTCTCCCTCAGTGTCCTGGTCTCACCCTGGGCCTTAACGGGGGAGCAGAGCTCCGGCCCCGGCAGCACGCCCTCTTTTCAGAGACGGCTCTCGTGCCCACAGACCAGGGGGTGGCAGCGTCCTAACCCTTGGTGACGGTGGCGGTGAGCGATAGGCCAGAAGGAGGGGGGTGTCGGTGTGCCCCCCACAGCACAGCAGGCTCGGCTCCTTTTCCCGCCGAGCAGCAGAGTGCTAGCAAGTGAGTGTCCTCCGTCGGCGTCATGACAGCCAGACGCCAGCGCCGCTGGAGAGCACTCCGTTTCAGAAGCGCCATTGCGGGCGAGGCATCAGGCCCCGGCTCACGGCCGTCCCTGTATTGCAGACCATCTACAACGCCATCACCAACGGCACCCCCTGCGTGATCATGGCGGGCTCGGGCCGCGTGGCTGACGTCATTGCCCAGGTAGCCGGCCTGCCCATCTCTGAGATCACTGTCTCCCTGATTCAGCAGAAGCTGGGCATGTTCTTCCAGGAGATGTTTGAGACCTTCACTGAAAGCCGGATTGTGGAGTGGACCAAAAAGGTGAGGCAGACGGGCATGCGGGCACCGGGCGTGAACCTGCTGCTGACTAGTTAGCCTGGCAGGCAGGCCGGGGCACGCGGAACCCAGAAACGGAGGCCCCGGGGGCCTGGAGCAGGCACGGAGTGGTCGGCACAGGGTGGGAGCTTTGAGCCGGGCCGTCAGAGGGCCCAGAGCAGGCGGGAAGCTGTCTGCTGAGACTGCACGCTGTCCTGTGAGGGAGGACTTGCTGAACCTCTGGGCTGCGGGACTCCGGGCCCGGGCTGGGCCTGCAGGATCGAGAGACATCGTAGGAATGGGAGCCCATTTCATGGGACGGTCAGGAGGCCGGTGTGAGGCCTGGGGGTGGCGGAGGGGCGGGGAGCCGAGATTTGGGCAGCAGGGGTGCTGCCAGGTGACGGCTGTGGGTGGCAGGGTCTGGCCCAGGCCCCGGGCCTGGTGACTTCAAGGCCACCCGGGCAGATTAACGTAGGCCTTCTGGGGTCAGCGAGGCAGGGAGGCCCGTAGACGTGTCAGGTGAGGCCCCGGAACCGGGTGGTGATTTGGGGGGTGCTTCACGGGCTCCTTCAGAGAGGTGTCGGGGTGGGCTGGGCCTGGGGCAGCATTCCAGGGGACTCCCCCATCTCCATGGGGTTTGAGAGACTCGAGACCTGGGAAGAGTTAGTTGCACCCAAAGGGAGGGTCCTTCCCGGCCCGAGGAATCACGGAGTCCGGGGCCGTGACCCTGCGGCTGGCGAGTCTCAGCACAGACCTCTGGAGGGGGTGGGGGCAGCCTTGCTTCAAGCGCCCGCCTGTCCTCTCCCTGTTCAGGGACAATCTTAGATCTGTGGAGAAGTCACACAGGCAGCAGCAGGCTTCTGTCCGCCCTTCACCAGCTTTCCTGGCGCCAGCGTCCTGACGAGCCCAGTGCATTTGTCAGAGCTGAGAGGTGAGCTCTGGCTCACGGCTGCGGCTCCACTCGGATCGCTCAGTTGCCACGTTGACCCGCCGATGGCCCTTTTCTGTCCCGGGATCTGAACCATTAGCCTGTCTTCTTTATTGTCTTGTTTTTCCTTCTTCTCCTTTTTTGTTTTAAGTGTGACACTTCCGAGCTAGCACAGTGGATTCCAGAGATGTTTCCGTGGCATCATTCTGGGCACGGGGTGGGGTCACCTGGGGGCTCTGGGCTTGTCCCCTCAACTGCAGAGTCCCACCCCGAGAGCCCTGGTTTGGATCCTTCCCCTGGCCTGGGGAGGTCACAGCTGAGATGGCCCAGGACCATAGCTGCCTTGCGTCTCAGTCGTCTGGCTTCAGAGCGCACTGGTGCTTCGTTCTCTCATACCTGCAGTGGGGATAAAATTGTTTACAGATGGGTGAGGACTTTGCAAGGACCCCTTGCAGACGGGCTCCTCCAGTGGACCTCACAGGGAGTTAGAATTTCTTTCTCATGTACTTGGAGGCTATTTGCCTCCGTTGGGAGACCTCAGGCATTTGGAATGGGCCTCAGAGTGGCCGTCTCCCTGGTCCAGATTTTGAAGGCCCCAGTGAATTCTGCAGAGGGACCCCAGCCCCGGCCATGACCCCAGCCTGCAAGGAGGGTAGGTGTGAAGGAGAGCGGCTGGGTCAGCGCCCAGCGGCCCACGAAGCCCTTGGCCAGCGCGAGCGAGCTGCCCGAGAGCCCCCGTGCCTCCCGCACCTGTGGGCGTGCTGACCGGCTGTCTCAGCTGCGCTCTGAGCCCCAGGAACTGGGGTTGCCCGTCCTGAGGCCACTTGACCTGTTTCCTGTCAGGATTCTTTGCTGGGGTGGGGGCAGTCGGGGCCTCTCGGACCCTCGGTCTCCCCATCAGTACACTGGG
Source organism: Vicugna pacos (assembly GCF_048564905.1). NCBI lineage: Eukaryota > Metazoa > Chordata > Mammalia > Artiodactyla > Camelidae > Vicugna > Vicugna pacos. The sequence goes on from NC_132987.1 coordinate 123,016,037, forward strand.
GCTGTGCCTTTCACGCGGCTCTGCGGACGCCAAGCCAGGTTGTAAAAACTCATGGAAGTTCACCCTGAAGTGCCTGATGTGTGCTCTTCAGGGCAAGTCTGTGGAGCAGCTTAGCTCCAACTGTGTCCTATTTTGGGCCATGTGAGCCATCTGTGCCCACCAGAGACCGCAGGGACGCACCACAGGTGGCCTGTGGTGGGAGGACGGTCCCTCAGGAGCTGTGGGTGCGGGAAGGGCTGCTGAGGGTTGGGGCCCTGATGGGGCTGAGGGCTGGGCCGCGGGCCCACTCCCATGGAAACAGGGCAGTTTTCCTGGGCAGCACCGGGACCTGCTCTTGTCTGTCTGACTGTGGCCTCAGAGTGACGTCCTTAGAAGCTGACGTTCTGTGAGATTGTTTTTGCCGTGGCGTCAGCTCCGCTCCCAGTGGGCCCAGCGGGTGGGGATTGGCCGGCAGGCTGGGGCCTTTCCTCAGTGAGCTTGTAAATTATTCAGGCAGTTCTCAGAACTGAGTCTAACCTGCTGAAGCTTAAAGGGGCCAGTGTTTTCAATCCGTTGCTGAGTCGAGGCCTGAAAGTGGAGTTTCGTACACACCTGTCTCCAGCAGGGGCTGCACTCAGCGGGGGTTCTCGTTCGGGGGGGAGGGGACCCCACAGCCACGATCAGTGTTTCGCTCCACAAGCCTCAGAGCTGGTCTGCCCTGTGGCAGGTCTGGGGGTGAACAGGAGGGCCTGTTCCCTCGGGGGCTGCCCTTGGCGGACGGGGACATCAGCTGGGAGTCTCCGTGCAGGCCCGCCGCCGGCACCACGTAGGAGGAACTGCTCCGGTGTCCTGCTTTCTTGTCTGCAGAACAGGGATCATTACTGCTTAGACTCAGAGGATGGAGCCCCATCACCGCTGGAAGTGCTCAGGGTTGGGTCAGCACGGACCACGCAGCACTCCGCGATAGCTGCCCTGTCCTGCAAATCAAGAGCTGAGCTAAACCCAGGAGAGACTTTGGCTGGAGGACAGGGTGGCACTGGGGAGGGGCACCAGGGGGCATTGGAGTTGATGTGGAAGCTGGCCCCCGAGGGAGAGGGGAGGCTGGGGTCTTAGAGGCAGAGGCAGGGTGTGCGAGGGGCCCTCTAGGTGGGAGAGGTCTGTACAGAGGTGTGAGCTATGCGGCCAGGCTAGGAGAGGAGGCGGGAGGGCAGGCGAGGCTGGGCGGGCTGGCCTGGGGAGCTTGGCAGATCTCTGGGCCTTGGGAGGTGGGGAGCTAGGGGAAGGGCCACCCTCACCTCAGGGTGAGGGGGTCGAGGGGGCAGCGACTGGTAGCAGGCATGGCAGCTAAGAGATGGCAGGTAGATGGGCAGGTGATAGGCGATGGTGGATGGACGGATGGAAAGGAGGGGTGGGTAGCTAGGTGCGTAGGTAGGCAGCTAGAGTGAATAACTAAACAGCTAGATAAATACCTAGGTACATAGATGGGGTAGGTAGGTGGATAGGTGGGTGGGGTGATCAGGTAATACATCCGTAGATACACACATACGTACACACACAGACTGCTGGGTGGGTAGGTAGGTGGGTGATCGGATGGACAGGGGGATGGAAGGATGGGTGGGTGGGCAAACAGATAAGTAGGCAGGGAGGCAGGTGGGGTGAGGCGGGACACAGAGGACCAGGGAGTTAAGCAGTGCTGGGTGCTCTGCACACACCACCTGATCAGAGAGGTGAAGGTTCCTGACACTTGGGCTGTGTTTTCCACCCGACAGGCCGTTCAGAAACTTCAAGCGTGTGGTCCTCATGTGGCATGGGGAGGCGAGGTGGTGGCCCTGGCCACACGGGCAGGCAGGCAGGACTCCTGCTGGGGCTCTGGCCCCATGTCTGGGGCCTCAGTTCTCTGGGCACCCTCTGAGGAGGCAGGAGGCCCACGTGCTGCCATGTCCCTCACTCGGGGCACATCTGTTGCAGATCCAAGACATCGTCCGGAAGCGGCAATTGCTGACCATCTTCCGGGAAGGCAAGGACGGCCAGCAGGACGTGGACGTGGCCATCCTGCAGGCGTTGCTGAAAGGTGAGGGTCAGGTGAAGGGGGACAAGGGGAGAGCTGAGGCCTGGTCTAGAGGAGCTGAACCCCCACCTGTGGGCAGATGCACCGGTCAGAGGGCAGCTGGCGGTGGACCACGCTGGGCTCCCCTCGCAGCCCCACTGGGCAGGTGGGTGTCCATTGCCACAGTTGGGGTACAGACTCCTTTTTCAACTTACCTTTTTAACTGAAATCTGAGCGTAGCCCATGCTGACTTACACCTTCGTGGTCTCATAGTTTCTGATTAAATTTTAGGGTAGAAAGAAAGAACCTTGAAATCCACTCCTGTCCCCCATGTTTTGTCTAGTGTTTAAACTCCTCTGCCTCCAGCGCAGGGCAGGGGCCAAGTGCAGCTCATCCTCGTGGACAGGAGAGCTCCTGGTCGGCTTCCGCCCCTAGTCTGCCCTCTGCCCTCTGCCCTCTGTGCTCTGCCCCTGGCCCGTCCTCCCTGGTGGGCGCGGGACGAGACCTCGGGGTTGTCTGGGTTTGCGCCTCCCTGGGCTTGTTGGCCATCGGTGTAGACTCTCGGTGACGCGTCTGCAGATCTTCCGTCCGTGTGTCTTTGGTTGTTCGTCTTCTTGTGTTTGAGCTGTAAGCGCTCTTGTCTTGTTCTCACACGAAGCCTGTACCGGGTGTGCGTGCTGAGGACATTTTCTCCTGGTGCGTGGTCTGCTTTTGCACGTCCTTCAAGGTGCCCTTGAAGAGCAGGCAGCTGAAACTTTAATGCATTTTAATGTACCAGTTTTTTCCTTTACGGTTCCTGTTCGCTGCATCCCAGGAAATCTTTGCCTTCCCCGCGGCTGCACGTGTATTTCTGTTTCGTTGTGGAAGCTCTGTGGGCACAGCTTTTGTGTTTAGGGCTGTGATTCACTTCAGATTAATTTTTGTGTGTGGTGTGAGGTCAGTGTCAAAGTTCTGTTTTCTTCCTCCCCAAGTAACAACCCGTGTGTTAAAATGTTACTCCGGAAAGAGCAGAAACTAGTTGGACAAAATACTTGCACTGAGAACTGGGTGAGGTGGTGGTTCTACAATCAAGGCAGTAAAGGAAATGTGACGGCTTTTGGAGTCTAACTTTTGACGTCAGTGTGAAGATGCCTGCCTTTCAGAGACCCCGTCTGCTTTAAACTTAGGATGGAGGGGCTTGACCGGAGGGTGGGGGTGGGGCGCGGGTTTGAGGGGTGTGGGGGTGATGGTGGAAAACCAGATTCTCTGACTCCACCACCGAGAGGAACATGCTTTCATACAGGTGTGTGTGTCGGGTGGGGATGGGGGGGTTTTGTGACTGAGCACCGTATCTATTCAATGAAAATGATAGAGACTGGGGTTGGTGACACACCCCTCCCCCTGTGACTTTGTTAGATGGCAGGGGTGCTGACAGGGAGTGGCTTTGAGACCCAGATCGAAGTCCCCAATGTATGTGCTTTGCCTGCAGCCTCTCGGAGCCATGACTACTTTGGCCACGAGAACTGGGACCACCAGCTGAAGTTAGCGGTGGCGTGGAACCGTGTGGACATCGCCCGGAGCGAGATCTTCACCGATGAGTGGCAGTGGAAGGTAGGAATGCTCAGGGCTGACCTGGGCAGGGGGAGACTTGCTGGGCCTCGGAAGCTGGAGGGTGGCCCTTCCCTTGCTGAAGGCAATCGGCAAGTCTCATCCTCCAAAATGGGAGGCAGCGGTATCCCTGTCTCCAGGGGCACAGAGACCGGGATGCCGCGGGGCAATGGCCACTCGCACAGCCCCCACGGCCCCCAACGTATCCCTCCCAGCCCTCAGAGCTGCACCCCATGATGACAGCCGCCCTCATCGCCAACAAGCCCGAGTTTGTGAGGCTCTTCCTGGAGAACGGGGTGCAGCTGAAGGAGTTCGTCACGTGGGACACCCTGCTCTACCTGTACCAGAACCTGGAGCCCTCCTGCCTGTTCCACTACAAGCTGCAGAAGGTGCTGGCCGAGGAGCCCGCCGCGCCCCGCCTGCAGCTGCACCACGTAGCCCAGGTGCTGCGGGAGCTGCTGGGGGACTTCACGCAGCCGCTGTACCCCCGGCCCCGCTCCAGCGACCGGCCGCGGCTCTCGCTGCCTGTGCCCAACATCAGACTGAACGTGAGTGCAGGCGGCGGGGCTCCAGGCGCCACCGCGTCCTCCCAGCTGTAAAAAGTTTGCTTTTTATTAGGGAGGACATAGCTCAGGGGAAGAGCACGTGCCTGGCGTGCGTGACAAGGTCCTGGGTTCAACCCTCGGTACCCCCATCAAAAAAAGTAAATAAATTAGCCTAATTACGAGGCCCCCAAAACCAGAAAACCAACAAAAAAATTAGCTTTTATTTTTATGAGGGAAGTCAGCTCGGGCTGCCACAAGATGCCACAGACGGGCAGCTTCCACAACAGGCGCCTTTGCTCTCGCTGCTCTGGAGGCTGCAGGTCAAGGTCCAGGCGCCGGCAGGGTGGGCTTCTGGGGGCCTCCCCTCCTGGCCGCAGATGACCGCCGCTTCCTGGCACGTCTTCACGTGGCCTGTCCCAGCGTGCCTGGTATCGCTTCCTCTTCTCATAGGAGCACCCATCCTGTTGGATCAAGGCCCTCCCCACGTGACGACCTCATTTAACCTTAATCGCCTCCTTCAGGGCCCATCTCCAAGTACAGTCACCCCTGGGCTGAAGGCTTCAGTAGATGAATTTGGGGGACACAATTCAGACCATAGCCTTCTGCTCCTGACCCCCAAATTCATGTCCTTCTCACATTTAAAGCACGCTCACTCCATCCCAATAGCCCCCAAATCTTAGCTTGTTCCAGCATCCACTCCAAAGGCCCCTCGTAAATCGGGCGCGGGGGGGGACTCGAGGCAGGTGCGCCCCGAGGGAGAGTCCTCGCCTGCTGAGAACCTGGCAGAGACAAGCTGTGTGCTTCCAGAACACACTGGATGGACAGGCCTTGGGTGGAAAGTCCCTTCCGGAAGGAGGAAGGGCTGACAGGCTCTAAGTGAGTCCAAAACCCAGCCAGGAAACTCCCCGAGACTTAAGCCTCGAGAATCCTCCTCTTTGGTTCAACATTCTGCCTTCTGGGCCCACAGTGCTGGTGTTGTCACCCCCGTGGCCCTTAGGCACCAGGTGGGGGCATCCTGGCCCAAGGAAGGGACCCCAGCCTCTGCAACTGAGGAGGAGACAGCCTTGCCCAGCCCGTGTGGTGGGCGGGCAGCCCTGATGGCCTCTGAGTCACCTGCAGGGTCAGCCTTCCCCTTCCTTGAAGGCCTGTTCACAGCGGGTGGCTCTGCTGTCCTGTCCTGTAGAAGCCCAGAGGCGACACCTTCCTGTGTCCCCTCCCGCTTTCTCCACCCCCTCTGTCCTGACGGGCAGCGTCTCCAGTCCTGGCCTCTGCTAAGGCGGCTGGTCAACCCCATGTTCACGCCACCGTCTCCTTATGAAGCAAGGGTCCAGCCACCCGCAGTGTTCTCTCCGCAGCACGCATCTCCTGCTTTGCTCAGGATTGACCAAACCTTTCAGTCTCGGTTCCTTTTGCTTAACTGTTCCTTCAGCTTCCCCCTCCTCCCACACTTCACCTTCAGCTGGAGGAGAAGCCGGCAGCTCCCTCAGCACCCTGCTTGGGAGTGTCCTCCCCTAAACAGCCAGGCCCGCCCTCCCCCCCCGACGGGAGACCCTGCCCAGCCAGGCCCGCCCTCCACCAGACGGGAACCCACCCCAGCCGGGCCCGCCCTCCCCTGCTTCCTCACCGCGGGGCCTGTGTTACAGCTGCGCCCACCTGGCGGTGCCGAAGGCTGTCCCAGGCTGCTCGGCTGCCGGCACGCGCACCACACGCGGGCAGCCCGAACGACGGCTTTACCTCTCGCGGTCTGGAGGCCGGAAGTCCAAGGTCAGGGCGCAGGCAGGGCTGGTCCTAGGGAGGCTTCCCTTCCCGGCCTGCGAACGGCCCTCCTTCCCAGCACGCGGAGCGCGGGCCCCGCGTCCCTGCCTCTGTAGGCTCCGGGCCCCATGACCTCGTTTACCCTTAGTCATGTACTTAAAGGCCCCTCTCCAAGTACAGTCATGCCGGGGGTGGGGCTTCAACATACGAAATTTGGGGGACATACTTCAGTCCACAGCTCCCCTGAAAACTTGCATTGCTAAAGAGATGCTGCAGGGAAAATGGTCGTCCCTGCTCCTGCACCCCGAGTCCCGCCCCCGAGTGTGGCTGGCTTCCCTGCGGTCTGGTCAGCATGGCCCTCCCGGGGCTGTGTGAGGGGCACGCATATTGGGACCATAGGAGAAGGGGGGTTTTCTCACCTGCATCCTTACTTGACGGGAGTCCTGCAGCGTCCCCGTGTTGGGTGCGGTGTTTGCATGCGTGTTTACGTGAGGGCACCTCACCTCCTGGCTCACTCGGGTTTTACAAATGCAGCCTCAGTACCGACGCCTTTTGAGATGAGGAACTGCTCTCCTTCTTTGATCTATGAATTCGGTGAATTATTTTAATAGATTTCCTGATAGTAATATGGTTTTCTAAAACATTATTTATAATGGAGGTACTGGGGATTGAACCCAGGACCTCATGCATGTTAAGCAAGCGCTTTACCACTGGGCTACACCCACCCTCCACAATAGTAATGTGTTTTTTGTTTTAGTTGAAGTATAGTCAGTTTACCGTGTTGTGTCAGTTTCTGGTGCTCAGCCTAATAGTTCAGTCATACACATATGTATACATATATTCCTATTCCTGTTTTGAACCTCAGCTTGATTGCTGTGTAATAGAAATTTAAGATGATGCTGGATTCCTAGTGTTCTCAGGGTTTTGCATCAGGTTGTTTAAGCCTTTGCTGGCAGTTCTGTTTGGGGGCTGAATTTGTCAGGCCCTGGCACTAGCTTTGTAAAGATACTGGGAAGCCTTTCTGCCTTCTCTGCTCTGGAGCGGTTTATGTGGCTGGGCTTCACTGCTGCTTCCATGCTCGGCAGCCTCCCCACAAGCCCGTCGGGACCCAGTGCCTTTTTGGGTAGTAACCCTGATGACTTTCTCATTTTCTTTCCTGATGAGCCTGGTGTTTAGGTTTTCTGTCTGTTCTAAGATCATAATTGATTTTGGGTTTTTTCCTGCTAGAAAATTATCCACTTCCTGCAGGTTTTCAAACCTGTTGTCCCCAGTGAGCTATGCCTGACCCCTGAGGAAGACGTGGTTGTGGCTTGCTTTCAAGTGTTCACAGTCCTGCTTTTCTTGACCCCAGTGTGTTTAAGATGCCCGGTTGGAAAGCATGCTAAGGTCTTGAGTGGCAGCTCACACTTGACTGTGTCTGTAACTTAAGACAATGAAGCAGTGTTTCTTTCTTTCTTTCTTTTTTTTTTTTTAATAAAAATGAGCTTTCAGGAAATTTCAAAAACCACTTAAAGGAAGTGCAGTTTTGTGTGTGGTGTGGGAAATGTGTTCTGTGCGTCTGGGAATTGTTCCCAGGCTGTCTGAGGACGTGCTTATTTGCTGATGGGCCAGGAAGCCTGGGTTCTGGTGTCACTGTGGGTTGAGTGTCTCTGGGGCCAGGGCCCTGCCGCTCATGTGTGGCCTCGTTGTCTGTCCAGCACTTGCTCTCACCGGCCTTCTCTGCAGGACACACTATGTGGGCTTCCTTGAGGAGCTCACGGCCGTGAATCCAGGAACAGACGCTGGGTTGCATTTTGCTGTACAGAGAATGGTTCTGATGCCGGTAGATAAGACTAAGAAACGTTAGGCGCCTGCAATGTTGCTGAAGGGGTTAGCTGGGTGTTACACTTGCTGGGTGTTTCTACGTGTCTGCAGAGTGGCGGTTTAAAACCCCAGTGTGCAGGAGAAGGACCTAGGGGTTACTGAGAGAGGTGTTGCTGCAGGGCTGGGCCTCCAAGGACCGTGGGGGCTGAGCTCGGGACCTGCGCCCCAGCAGGCCACCTGGGATTCTGATGCTTGTGGGGTATTAGTGGGGGCTCTGACTGTCTGCTGCTCACCAGGTGCAGGGAGTGAGTCTCCGGTCCCTGTACAAGCGTTCACCAGGCCATGCTGCCTTCACCATGGACCCGGTCCGTGATCTTCTCATTTGGGCCATCATCCAGAACCGTTGGGAGCTGGCAGAAATCATCTGGGCTCAGGTAACCAGACCTGCTTCCCGGCACACATGGCTCTGTGTGGACCAGTGACAGGGCTCCGGCCGGGGAGCCGGGCCAGAGAACCCTATGCCAACAGTGGCCGTGGAGGGAGGGCAGTGGGTGTCCGCAGCACCAGAAGGGACTCAGCCTGTCCGGGTCTAAGAGCAGAGAGCTTGGCCCTAGGCGAGAAGAGGGTTTTTGGAAAGGAATGCCACACAATCTCATCCTGCGGTCTGTGCCGGCAAAGGCTCGCGGGGCACCCACACCGGGCAGGCCAGGCCACCTCTGTGCCCCACGCTTTCTGGTGGTGAGCGCACTTGCTGTGGCCGCCCTTGTCAGGAGCCTCTGCAGGCAAACTCCATTTGCAAAGGGGCCGCCTTCTCTTTCCACTGACAGCTGGGGGTCTCAGACACAATCCGCTCCTAATGTGGGCAGTTCCCGGGTGCTGCTGCCCTGAGCCTGCTGGCAGGCCATCAGGGAGCCCCCGCCAGCTGGCCGAGCGGCCCCTCACACCCTGGGCCCACGTGTGGCTTCATCGCCCAGGAGGAGGGACTCGCCAGACGGCTCCTTGAGAAACAGCAGCGCAGGCCCGAGTCCTCCCGTGTGGTTTTCCTTTAGTTCAGGCAGATTCTCCTCTGGACGAGGAAGTAACGTTTTGCAGTTTTCTCTCAGAGGCCCCACTTGCCAGCACTGGTGTTTCCAGACCGCTTGGAGGAGCCCGCCCCGCAGTGCCTCAGCAGAGGCTCTGGTTCTGGGAGGATCGCCGTCTCCCAAGTGCCTGGGGTGGGCGGCAGATCCAGGCCTGACTGTGGCCTCGGGTGTGCCCTGTGGGGCTCAGGCAATGGAAAGGCCAAACTTGGATTTCCAGGCTCTGACACCAGCCCCTCGCCCTGGGCCAGTGTTGTCTCAGACCTGATGCCTCCAGGAGATTTTCTTAGCCCCTCTCTGGTGCCTGGGGCTGGCGGTGCCACCAAGGCTGGACAGGGACTTGCGAGGGCCTGACACCTTCAGGGCACGCCATGCCCTGGTTGACTAGGTGCCGGGGGAGCTCTGAGCCTGGTGCTGGCAGGGCTGTCAGTGCCTGCATCTGGTCTGTGTTCCAGGTGGGCAAGTGGGCCTCCTGGCAAGCTGACCACTCCCACTGGCCGGTGTAGGCAACTGAGTCACTGGAAAGGGCTTACGTGTTGGCCTAGGGTAAACCAATGGCTGCCTTAGGCAAGACCTGCCTCAGGGCATGGCCCCGCAGCCTGTGCCATCTCGGAGTCTCTGTTCTTGTCACCCCGGGCAGAGGGCCTGGGGTTCCCCGGGCCAGACCATCCAGGTCTCACGGTGGCTCTCCCCGGGGCCCAGAGCCAGGACTGCATCGTGGCAGCCTTGGCCTGCAGCAAGATCCTGAAGGAGCTGTCCAAGGAGGAGGAGGACACGGACAGCCTGGAGGAGATGCTGGCGCTCGCTGATGAGTACGAGCAGAGAGCCATCGGTGAGTGCCTCGGGGCCCCGGCCTCGGGCCACACTCAGCTCCGCCGGTGTCACCTGGGGGTCCTTGCCCCAGGCCTCAGCCCTGCTTCCTGTCCAGGCTGTTCTGGCTGGAGGGGCTGCGCTCCAACCCTTTCCCCAGCTGTCACTGATTGGGACCGGATGCCTTCCCATCCAGGGGTCTTCACCGAGTGCTACCGGAAGGATGAGGAGAGAGCCCAGAAGCTGCTGGTCCGCGTGTCGGAGGCCTGGGGGAAAGCCACTTGCCTGCAGCTGGCGCTGGAGGCCAAGGACATGAAGTTCATGTCTCACGGGGGCGTCCAGGTGACTTCCTGGGGGCCTGCTTCCAGAATCACCTGCCGCGGTGCTGCGGGGCGGGGGGCGTGGCACCTGTGGACACGTGCTTTGGGTGCAGGCCCCCAGGTGTCCTCAAGGCCCAGCCTCACGTCCCACTGCTGCCCCCCTTACACCGCCTGGGGCCTCTGGAGGGATCCGTGGGAGGGGCGGGGCATCCTCCTGGGGCGCCGTGTCCAGGCTGCTCTGGTCCTGGGATGCTGGCACATCCTTGGAGTGTGGCCTCCTGCTGCCACTACGTCCACAGAGCCCCGTCGTGGGTGAGCTGTGCTGGATCCCGGGGACGTGGTGGCAGGGAGCCCTGTCCTCCCCCAACCCGGCAGAGCTCAGAGGGGCAGCTGGTGGCAGTGGAAGGCGGAAGCCGGGGTCTGATCCCTGCGCCTTCCCCCCGGGAGAGCCCACCTGGCAGATGACAGGGCTCGCATGGGGCCGCCCTCCTCGCCCTGTGCCAGGGCTCAGAGCGCGAGCTGGAGTGTGCAGTCACTCTTCCTGGGGGGCGGGGTTGCTCAGCGAGCGCGGGGTCAGGGTGGGGGTGCCCACCGTCCTGAAGCCGGCGTCCTCTGTCTGCAGGCCTTGCTGACCAAGGTGTGGTGGGGCCAGCTCTGCGAGGACAACGGGCTCTGGCGGGTGGTCCTGTGCATGCTGGCCTTCCCACTGCTCTGCACCGGCCTCGTCTCCTTCAGGTGTGCGCCTGGCTGCCAGGCCGCGGGCTTGGGGGGCCAGGGGCTGGGACCTGCCTTCCCAAGTGCCCTTGCTGGGAGCGAGTCTTGTGTGTCCTCACTGCTGCCACCCATCCCAGAATGGAGTGGGTTCATGCTGGGAGGGAGGGGCCTCCTGTGCTGACACCTGCTGTCCCCAGGTACAGGGGGAGTGCATCGCCCACCCTGCCTCCCCATCCCCCGGGGCCTGAGTATTTTGTTACATGCCTGAAAGAACCAAAGGGCCCTTTAGAATTTTGTTTTTTTAGTTTTGGGGGGAGAGGCCAATAGGTTTATTTATTTATTTCTAACGGAGGTTTTGGGGACGGAACCCAGGGCCGCATGCGAGCTAGGCCGCTGCCGCTGAGCTAGGCCCTCCCCCTCCGTTGCCCGTTTTATTTTTTTCATTCTATTATCTTTTGTTTGTTTAAATCCGTTTGGACATTTATTCTTTTTTTCAATTGAAGAGTAGCCAGCAGAGAGCCCTTTGGGGCACCCTTCACAGGCCACCTGGTCCCGCCCTCTGCTGCTCTGGGTGTGCGGGCTCGGCCGCCGCACACGCGTCCTGGTCCTCCCTTCTCTGCGGCGTGATGTGCCTCCTGAGCCTGGGTGGCTGCGTCTGGCTTCCGTCGGGCCCCTCACGCCCCACGGTCCCCCGTGTCTGCCCCCAGGGAGAGGCGGCTGCAGGACGTGTGGGGCCTGCCCCGCATCCGCGCCTTCTTCAGCGCGCCCGTGGTCGTCTTCCACCTGAACATCCTCTCCTACTTCGCCTTCCTCTGCCTCTTTGCCTACGTGCTCATGGTGGACTTCCAGCCGGCGCCCTCGGGCTGCGAGTGCCTCGTCTACGTCTGGCTCTTCTCCCTGGTGTGCGAGGAGCTGCGCCAGGTGTGCTCCCCTGGACCCCAGCCCCACCCGGGGAACGCCTGCCCTTGGCCAAGCGCCGTGCCCAGCGAGGCTCACACGGCTGCTGAGAGGCAGGCGAGGACCCTCGGGGAGGGTGGCCTGCGGCCCGCCGGCCGCACCCCACCCTGGCTCCTCAATCCACCCGAACCCCCAGGCATCACTTTTCCTTGAAACCCGCTCTGATCACCCCGAGGGGAAGGCCCCCCGGGCCTGGACTTGGGGGTGTGAGGCCCCTCGGACCGCTGTGAAGGGCAGTGCGGAGTGCGGCGACTCTAGGGTGGTCCCCGGGGTGTGATAACTCTCCAGAAGGACCCGCCCATGCCCTGAGCTGGCAGCTCGTGGTTGCCGGTTACCACGTCATTGCCACCTCCCCTCAGCGGGCAGGGTCGCGTACGTGTGGCCCACCTGTCTCCGGCCCCCATGACGTCAAGCTGACCCTGTGCGGCCAAGCCCTCCCTGCCCCCCACCCACTGTTAGATTCCTGGTGAGCAAAGGGCCCCATCCAGGGCTTGGAGGCTTCCTCTGGGGCCTGGGGCAGAGGACCAGCCTGCTCCCTGGGCAAGGCTGACCCTCACGTCACAAGGGTGTCCCCACTTTGTCCCCAGTGTGCCAGCACCTGGTGGCAGCTGACGAACGTGACTCTCGGGACTGGGGTGTGGAGGGGCCAGCCCACTAGGGACGCCCACCTTAGACTCACCCTTGCTCTCCGCACTAGGCAGCCAAGGGCCCCGGACATACAGCTGGCTGGGCTCAGGCTCGGAAGCACCGCCACCTACTGGGGGCCCTGGGCTGTCAGAGCCCCAGCAAGGAGGCGCGGGGCTGAGGCGGGCCAGGCCTGGTGCCCTGCTGGCTCTGCTGGCCCTTCCTCGTGCCCCACAGCCCCCTGCAGCCAGACCCTCTCAGGAGGGGTCCAGAGCCCCTGTTCCCTGAGCCCTGGCCTCATTGGTGCAAGCCCCAAACAGAGGGCCAGCCTTTCTCCCTGAGTCTGCCCGGTGGTCCCGGGGAGGGGCTCCGATTGTTCCCAGGGGGCTGCCTGCCCCCCCTTCCCAGCTGCCAAGGTCAGGGGCCAGGACCCAAGGAGGATGTGGGACTCTTGCCGCGCAGGCCAAGCAGGGCCGAGGTCCCCTTCGTGGCCTCACCCTCCTCTTGGGGCTGCTGCAGGAGGCAGGGAGCACAGACCCTGGGGGTGGCGGCTGGCCCCTGACAGCGGGAGAGGCTCCCCACGCACGTCCCTGAGTGCTGCAGTCCAAGAGGGCTGGCCGAGCCTGGCCGCACACCCTGCCCGCGGCACCTCTCCCGCCCTTTCTGCCCTGGGGGCGGGACGCGGAAATCGGCCTCCTCCCCAGCTCGCCAGGCTCTCCAGGAGGCAAGGAGTAGTTTGCTGGGGTGGGGGTCAGAGGGTGACACACAGGCTCCGACGCATCTTCCCCAGCTCCTCTACGACCCCGACGAGTGTGGGCTGATGAAGATGGCCGCGTTGTACTTCAGCGACTTCTGGAATAAGCTGGACATTGGTGCCATCCTGCTCTTCATCGCAGGGCTGACCTGCAGGTGAGTGGCCCCACGCGGGGCGCCCCCCACCCCGTCCCGGCCAGGCAGCAGCACCCGCGGGGTGGGCCCCAGAGGAGGCTGGAAGCCGGGCCCCCAGCTGGGCTTAGCTCCTCTCTGGACGCACCTGTCCCGAGGGTGCCCGGCCCACCCTGGGCACCGGAGACCGTAGAGGACGCAAGAGGGAGACTCAGACTCTGTCACGTGGGTAGCTGCCTGGTGCCTGGGCCCACGTCCCAGCCTGGGAGCTCCCTCTGGCTGTGGCCCTGGGAACCTCTCTACTGCCCATCAAAGCGAGAGGGGCCGGCCCAGCCTTCCGGTTCCGAGGGTGCCCCCGAGGTGGGGCTTCCGGACCCTTCTGGAGAATGCCTCGCTGCAGGCTATCTCCCAGACTCACACCCAGGTTTCAGTACTTCGGGGTCCAGGGGCCGCACATGGGCTGTGGCAGGGAGTGGGAAGCTGGGGCCGTGCCCCGGGGGCGGCAAGCTGAGGTCCTTGCTTCCACCCGGCGCCAGGCTTGTCCCGGGGCTGCTGTACCCCGGGCGCATCATCCTCTCCCTGGACTTCATCATGTTCTGCCTGCGGCTGATGCACATCTTCACCATCAGTAAGACGCTGGGGCCCAAGATCATCATCGTGAAGCGGATGGTAAGTGAAGGAGGGGGGCTCCCAATGCCAGCTGCAAGTGAGGCACCCCCCATAGGTTCCCAGGGCCCTGCTTTGCCCCTTGGGATTCCACCCCCGGGCACGCCTGTCTTGGGTCTTTGCCTGGATGTTGCCCCTTGCAGGCAGCCTTCCCTGATCTCCACAGCTCATTCCTGCTTCCTATCACTCCCCTCCTTGGGTCATGGTCACGTTCGACCCCTCCTACACTCAGGCAGGGTGCCCAGCGCCCCGCTAGGGTGTGGGGGCAGCCCAGGGCTGTCTCCCTGCTGCTCCCGGCTCCGTGCGTCCATGCCATGGTGGGTGTGGACGGAGTCTCCCCTGCGGCTGGGCGCACAGCCCACCTGCGGGCAGGGAGAGCGTCTGAGGTGCACTTGGCTGCAGCCGGTGCCGCCTGCCCTGTCTCCACAGATGAAGGATGTCTTCTTTTTCCTGTTCCTGTTGGCTGTGTGGGTTGTGTCCTTCGGGGTGGCCAAGCAGGCCATCCTCATCCACAACGAGAGCCGGGTGGAGTGGATCTTCCGGGGTGTCGTGTACCACTCCTACCTCACCATCTTCGGGCAGATCCCCGCCTACATCGACGGTGGGACGGGGCCCCTGACAGCCGTGGGAGGGGGCGCCCCACTCCAGGGGCCCCTGCAAGCTCTCAGGTGGCGGGCGGGAGGGCTGGGTGTCTCCCGCTGGCTCCGTGCTGCCCGGGGGCTGTGCACGCCTCCTGCGGTGCCCGTGGTGGAGACAGGTGCGTGTGTGTCCAGCCGAGGGAGGGCGTCAGCTGGGGGAGCCTGGGCTGCACCAGCTGTGGCAAGACCAAGGTCCAAGAGTGTGCCTGGGGCCCTGGGGCATCAGGTGACCCCCCAGCACCGTTAAATTCCACCCTATTCCTTCTCTTCTTCCCACTGAAGTCAGAAGTGACCCGTCCTCTGGACGGAGAGGACACATTTCGCACACCGATTTGTTCTCTTCAACAGCTTCGCTGAGATCTAATTCACATGCTGTAAAGCTCATGAAGTGTGTGCTTCCGTGCTTTTCAGTATATTTACAGAGCTTAATTTTAGAACAGTGCATCACCCCCAAAAGACACCAGGCCCACTAGTTGTCACTCCGCCTCCCCTCTCCCCTCAGCCATAGGCAACCCCTAGTCTGCTTTCTGTTGCTACAGAATTTGCCTTTGCTGGACATTTCATATGAATCAGATAATGTAGTATGTACTTTTGTGTCTTGTTTCTTTTCCTTAGCATAATATTTTCAAGATTCATCCATATTGTACTCTGTTTCAGTATTCAATTCCTTTTTGTTGCTAAATAATATTCCATCGTACAGATATACCGCATTCTGTTTATCTATTCATCAGCTGGTGAGCATTTGAGTTGTTTCTGCTTTTTGGTTTTTTTTTCTTTTTTTTTTTTAAATTGAAGTATAGTCACTTTACAATGTTGTGTCAATTTCTGGTGTACAGCATCATGTTTCAGTCATACATACACACACATACATTCCTTTTCACATTCTTTTCCATTATAATTTACTGTAAGGTATTGAATATAGTTCCCTGTGCATCCTTTGCCCATTTTTCAAGTGGGTTGTCTTTTTGTTGAGTTGTGAGAGCTCTTTGCATTTGGTTACCAGTCCCTTATCATATATATCATTTGCAAACAAGTCCTGCCATTTTGTGGGCTGTCTTTCCACTTTCCTTGAAGCACGAAAGTTACTAGTTTTGTTGAAATTCGCCTGATGAATCTCTTTTATCATTTGTGCTTTTGGTGTCATATCTAAGAACCCATTGCCTAACTCAGAGTCACAAAGACCTATACCTGTGGTCTTATTCTAAAAGTTTTATAGTTTTGTACAGGGAAATACATCCAAGATCTTGTAGTAGCTCATGGTGAAAAATAATACGAAAATGAATACGTGTATATTCATGTATGACTGAAAAATTGTGCTGTAGACCAGAAATTGACACAACATTGTAAACTGACTATACCTCAATAAAAAAAATTAAGTTTTATAGTTTTATTTCCTACTTTTGGCCATTGATGTATTTAAATTAGTTTTCGTATACAGTGTCAGGTAAGAGGCGTTCTTTTGCATGCAGATAGTAAGCTGTTCCAGCACCATTTGCTGAAAAGTCTCTTCTTTCCCCACTGAACTGTCTTGGCGTCCTTGTCAAACATCAGCTGACCATTAATGAAAGCATTTACCTCCAGGCTCTCAGCCCCATCGATGGATCTGTGTGTCCATCCTCTTGCCAATTCCACACTGGAGGTAAACTTGGCCAGTGTAGCTTTGTAGTAGGTTTTAAAATGGAGAAGCGTGAGTTCTTCAACTTGGTTTTTTTGTTTTTTCAACATTTTTTGGCCTCTGGGTCCCTGGGGCCCATGTGAATTTTGGGATCAGCTTGTTAATTTCTCCAAAAAAGGCATCTAGGACTTTGAGTGGGATGTGTTGCCACCTACTTAGATCTTTGATTTCTTTCAATGCTATTTTGTAATTTTCAGTGTATAAAGGGACCTTCTTTTGCTAAATGTATTCCTAAGTGTTTTATTCTTTTTCATGCCGTTGTAAGTAGAATTGTTTTATTAATTGGATTGTTTATTGCCAGTGCATAGAAACACACTGTGTTTTGTATCTTGATCTTGTTTCCTGACATCTTGCTGAACTTCTGTATTAGTGCCAATAGTTTTTAAGTGGGTTTTGGGGGGATTTGCTATGTGCAAGGTCATGTCACCTGTAAGTAGAGACCCCTTTACTTGTTCTTTCCAACCTGGATGTATTGTATTTCCCTTTCTTTCTTTCTTTCTTTCTTTCTTTCTTTCTTTCTTTCTTTCTTTTTCTTTCTTTCTTTCTTTTTCTTTCTTTCTTTCTTTCTTTCTTTCTTTCTTTCTTTCTTTCTTTCTTTTTCTTTCTTTCTTTCTCTCTCTCTTTCTTTCTTTCTTTCTTTCTTTCTTTCTTTCTTTCTTTCTTTCTTTCTTTCTTTCTTTCTTTCTTTCTGAGACGTACTTTATTTTTCAGAAGTAACTGCTTAGTTTTTTGAAGGGGGAGGTAATTAGGCTTATTTACTGACTTACTGTTTTGTTCTTGTTATTAGCTGCAGTGGAAGCACTGGGGACTGACACTGTTCCGGTGGTTTTTGTCCTTTCTGCTGTTGAGATGACGTATGGATTGATGTTCAGTTGTAAACAGCTCTGCATCCCGGGGACGTGCCTCATGGGTCACGGGTGGTGCCTAGTTCCTTTTACATGTGCTGGATTCGGTTCTGCTAGCACTTTGTTGATTTTGTGTCTGTTTTGTAGAAGGTACCGGTCTGTAGTTTTCTTGTAATGTTTTGTCTGGCTCTGCTGTTAGGGCAGGACCAGCCTCCCAGAACCACTTGGGAAGTATTCCCTCCTCTTTTATGTTTTGGAAACATTTGTGAAGGATTGGACTTCATTCTTCTTTAAGTATCTGGCAGAGTTCGCCAGCGAAGCCGTCTGGGTCTGGACTCTGTGGAAAGGTTTAAAGTCACTAATTCAGTCTTCGTACTTGCTGTAGGTCAGTTCATGTTTTCTACTTCTTCTTCAGTCATTTTTGTGTCTTTCTAGGGGTTTGTCCATTTTTCTGAATTATCTAATTTGTTGGCATATAATTTTTTGCAGTATTTTCGTATGGTTCTTTTTATTTTTGCAAGGTTGGTAGTAATGCCCTTTCTTTCACCTGTGGCTTCCCGGCTTCCCTACGCAGCCACACCTCCTGCCCGTGGGGAAGCCTAGGTGACAGACGCCCCCTTTGGGTTTTCCTCGGGCCTGGGCTGACAGCTGAGGTCACCCCGACGTGCAGGCGCCCAGGCCTGTGGGGACCATTGCCCAAGGACCCTGCTTCTCCGCCTGGCTTTCTGGGTTCACCTGCCCCTGCCTCCCGATGCAGGTGTGAACTTCAACCTGGACCAGTGCAGCCCCAACGGCACCGACCCCTACAAGCCCAAGTGCCCCGAGAGCGACATGGTGCGGCAGGAGCCCGCCTTCCCCGAGTGGCTGACGGTCATCCTGCTCTGCCTCTACCTGCTCTTCACCAACATCCTGCTGCTCAACCTGCTCATTGCCATGTTCAAGTGAGTGCTGCCACGGGCTTGGCCAGGCTGCCTGGCCCCGCTGCCCGCCCCCGCTGGCGGTGCCGACCAAGTGCCAGCCCGGGACCTGGGACCCGGGACGCTGGCTCAGCCTGGGCTGGCCATGCACAGCCATCTCCCTGGTCCCTGCTGCGTCCGTCCAGGGCTCTGCAGCTGCAGGACCGGCCACGGGCCATGTGCTTGGAGGCTATGAACTGGGGGGCACCGAAGATTGTCTCCTCCACACCCTGGGGTCGGGGCTGCCGGGGGAGGGGGTGCGCTCCAAGCTGGAACTGCCTGCAGACTCACTGGCGCCCCAGAGGGGGAGTCAGCCTCCCTGGAGGATGCATGTTGGTGCGCCTTGTGCAGGGGAACAGCGGGGACTCATGCCCAGGGCACTCGGGAAGTCCCCTGTTCCTTGGGGAAAATTCGATGTCACGGGTTGTCTGCGGGGATGAGCGGGGAGAGCTTTCGGTACAGCCCTCCCCCGGTGCAGACAAGGGAGCCGGGCTGGAGCGGGAGGGCAGCCATGGTCTGAGGTCTTCTCCAGGCGAGGAGGTGGGGGGTGGGGCAGCAGCGTTCCTGGGGGTCCTGCGGTGCTGGACCACCCGTAGGCGCTCTCCGCTCTCCACCTTGGGACAGGGGCACGAGGGCAGCCCTGGGGGTGCTGAGGCCGACAGCCCCGTGGCTCAGGGCACCGCCAGCCCCTCAGAGCCCCTCGCGGCCTCTGCAGAAGGGCCCGTGGGGCCTGTGGCTCCAGTGAAAGTCCCTTCACTCCTGGTTTGGTCACCATTGCTCTTCGCTTTGGCCATATTCTGATTCAGCGTGTGTTCTGAACAGTGAGAGACCCCGACCGTGTGCCGGGCTGTGAGAGGGCGGCCAGGGGCCAGTGGGCAGGGCGCTGTGCCTGCAGCACGCCCAGCGGGTGCGGCTGCGTCCCGGCCCTGCCCGGCCCCCCTCCCAGGGCCTCCCTCTGTCAAGGGTTTGGCTCAGGTGAAGTCCCTGATGAGACCCGCAAGGTGCAGAGAATAAACGTGTTGGCCTGTTGAAGACAGCGTCCCTTCTGCTGGGCAGCTTCAGTGCAGGACACCATCCAACTCTCGACCCATGCAGCGTTGCTTTATCCTTTAGGGAGGTTTATAAAATCTAAAATCTGGGTCTTCTTCCTCCTCCTCCCCTTGGCTCCCAGGGAGCTCAGAATCCTGAGACTGGCCGGTCAGCTGCCTTTTTCTGCATCTGCAGTTGCCCTCCTGGGTGGGGGGTGTCTGCTTTTTAGGGGCGGTTGTGGGCGTGTTCTCTGTGGTCCTGCCCCGTAACCCACGTGCTCCTGCCCCCACCAGCTACACGTTCCAGCAGGTCCAGGAGCACACGGACCAGATCTGGAAGTTCCAACGCCACGACCTGATAGAGGAGTACCAGGGCCGGCCCCCCGCGCCGCCCCCATTCATCCTCCTCAGCCACCTGCACCTCTTCGTCAGGAGGGTCGTCCTGAAGATCCCCTCCAGGCGGCACAGGCAGCTCAGTGCGCTGTCCCCTCCCTTGTCCCCAGAGCGGCTCCCGGGTCCTGGGGTGGGACGGGGCGGGAGGGGGTGCAGCTCCTAGACTCCTGGGAGCCAGCAGATGTGCAGGCCCCCAGGCCACTGACCTCCTGCTGGGCCACTTGGGGCGGGCTCCTCCGGCCCCCCAGGGTCTCGGCCCTCCCGGCGGGGCCCGCAGTGGGGGCAATGGGTCAGAGCCCCACGTCCTCTGTCCACTTGCCCTCCCCCGGCAGAGGACAAGCTGGAGAAGAACGAGGAGGCGGCCCTCCTGTCCTGGGAGATGTACCTGAAGGAAAGCTACCTGCAGAGCCAGCAGCTCCAGAAGCAGCAGCTCCCGGAGCAGAAGGTCCAGGACATCAGTGAGAAGTACGTGGCGCCGGCCCCTCAGGCCGGACGCCGCAGCCCCTGCGGGTCCAGGACACAACAAGGACGCGCTCCCGGGGGAGGCCCCGCAACTGCCACCTGGGCAGAAAGCCCCGTACCGCGGCCCCTGCCCTGGGCCTGTGTCCACGGCCCTCCCTCTGGGTCCCGCAGGCGGCTGGGCTGACCCTGGCTCCTCCGTGGTAGGAGGTGGGGTCGGGGAGGCCCACCCCCGGCCTGGGAGGACCCGCAGTGAGCTCGTTGGCACTCGGCTTGGCTGCAGCTCCTTGGGGGCCTCGGCAGCCGGCCTGGAGCCCAGGCACACTCCGCACCTTCTCTGCTCTCAGCTTCCTTCCAGGGTGTGAGGTCGGAGTTGGGTCCCTTCCCTCCACCCTCCCCAAGCCCTGGCAGGTGCCGCAGGGCCAGACTGCCTCAGGGCACAGGTGGGGGGAGCGCTGGTCCTGAGGAGGGACGGTGCCATGTCCAGGCCCCCAGGCCGGCCTGCTGGGCTCAGCCATGTGCTCTGTTAGGGTGGACACCATGGTGGACCTGCTGGAAATGGCACGTCTGAAGCGGTTGGGCTCCATGGAGCAGAGGCTGGTCTCCCTGGAGGAGCAGGTGGGTTCTGGGCTGGGGCCTCTGTTTCTGGGCCTGGATCCGATGGCCCTGGTCGGTCATTCAGCAGTGTGGTGGCTTCGAGAAGGAGCATGCTGGGAAACTGACCAGGAGAAGGAGGTGGGGACATCAGCACAGTTGTTCCCAACCAGCAGGGGGCCTTCCAGTCCTCTAGAAGATTCTGCCAAACACTCCGCTGCCTGAGCTCCACCACGCCACCCTGTGAGGTGGCCACGCCATGGGCCAGTCTGAGGGAACAAACTTGTCCCCTCCTCTGGCCTCCTTGGAGCTGTCCTCTGAGATGGCCGCTGTCTCCAGACTCCTCCCCCAGAACCTGAGAGGGGGCTGTGGAAATTACCAGTGGCCCTCAGCTGCTTTCTCAGGCTGTGCTGGGATGGAGGGAGGCCGCGGGGGCCAGCAAGGGTGTGTGTGAATGTCCGTGCGGACAGCTGGACTGAGGGGCAACATCAGAGAGCAGTGTGTGGACATCTTGGACCAGCCCCAGACGAGAGGGAGGTGACCCATAGGCAATAGACAAGCAGCCTCCACCCACCCCTCCCACCTCAGTGTCCACTGATGCTCCCCCTACCAGCAGGGCAGCCCCGAGCGGCCTCACGTCCAAGAGTCATCACCCTGCAGGCCAGCTGGGCTCGGCGCCTGAGCAATGCAGAGGGACAGTATGCATGTTAGTCCACCCAGCCTCCCAAACCACCCAGTCGTCCACCTGCCCATCCCTCCTCTGTCCATCTATCCACCCACCCACCCCGTGTTTCCTGCAGACCTCCACCATGCCCACTCAGGGCTGGCCTGAGAATGTCGGGGTAACAGGCATTGCCTCACACTTGGAGCATCCAGCTAGGGAGGAGGCACAGACGCAAAGGTCCATTGTCACAGTGCAGTTCAGTGCGCACAGTGAGCAAGGTGGACGCAGAGGCTGGTGGTCAGGGAGGCCTCAGGACTCCAGGGCCGAGACGGTGGACCAGGCAGAAGTCAGGCACCCGCCCCTCCTTGGCCCTCCTGCTGAGCTCCAACCCTGTCCCCTCCGCGCTGCGGGCCTGCCCTGGGTCCCGCCCTGCATGCTTCTCATCACCCCGACTGCCCCATCCCCAGAACCTATGCTCTCCAACGAGAGCCCTTGCTGCCCCGAGCAGCCCCTGAGCCCCCACGCTGTCGCCGAGTGCTGCCCAAGCAGGCTTGCTGTGCTGGGCGGGGAGCAGGCCGCTCGGCCCTGCCCTGGGGACCGCTGCACGGGGGCTCTGCCCCGGCACCTTCCCCCCCGACACCCCTGAAATGGGTGTGGCGCCACGGAGCTGCGTTCTCCTGGCCCCTGTTAGTCACAGGTGGGTCCCACGGTCGCCTGTAATTGAGCACGTTTGGCCTCTGGACGTTCCTTTCCTCAGTTGTGCGCTGCCCTCTTCCTGGGGCTCAGATCTCTCACCGGGGCTTCACGTTGGTCCGAAGGCCCCCCGGTGTCCAGTCCCAGGGTCACTGTGTCTCATCGGCAGGTGCTGCCAGCGGTCAGCGCGCGTGACTCCGGCAGAGCCCTGGCGGCGCTGGCGGCTGCCTGGGCAGCAGGGAGCCGGGAGGGGCCGGGTGTTCTGTGTGGACTTCCTGTTGGGGATGTGCCTTTCAGGTGGCCCGGACGACCAGAGCGCTGCACTGGGTTGTGAAGAGCCTGCGGGCCAGTGGCTTCGGCTCGGAGGAGGGCGTCCCCACCCTGGGTGAGTGGGTGTCGTCCAGCAGCTGGTCTCACCACCTGTGTTCTTTTGAGCCTTGGGGTCTGTGGGGAGCAGAGGCAGCAGGCCCGGTGCCTCGGGGGGTGGGGCCCGCCCCACGGATACAGGTGCCGAATGCAGCCAAGCCCCCAGTTTGACCAGGCTGGGGGACTCTAGAGGTGGCCTGGCCACAGCCCCCATCCTCCTCCTGGGCGTCATGCTACAAAGTAGGGGCGGCTCCAGGAGACGCCTGAGGCCCAGTCCCATCGACCGGATGACAGAACACAGAGCCGTTGTTCCAAATTGGCAGCCATCCGAGAAATCGGCATGAGTAACCGTCCTGGGGTGTTGCTGGCCCGGGAGGAGCAGGCACGCTCTCCTTAGCGGGGCGGGCGTCTGTGAGGCCTGCGAGCCCCTTTGGCTGCCGGGGGCTCTACATGCAGAAGCAGGTGCCTGACCCCCAGCCTCTGTCCTCCGAGGGCTGCAGTGCGAAGGACCTCGGGGAGGACGTCCCATTTGGGGCTAGTGTTCGACCTAGTCTCAGAGAGGTGGAGGCAGCCCGGAAGTTTAGGAGAGAAGACCACAGAGGATGGCCCTGTCCCGCGGGCCAGACACCTGGGCTCAGGCCCAGCTTTGCCCATGGCTCCGCGCGGCTGTTCCCCTTCCCAGTACCCCAGAAGGTCTCGGAGGGGCAGGACCCTGATCTGGACAGAGGGCAGAAGGCGGAGGACCCTGGTGACGCCTACCACGTGAACGCCCGGCACCTCTTCTACCCCGGCTCCTCGGTCCTGCGTTTCCCGGTGCCCAACGAGAAGGTGCCCTGGGAGGTGAGTGCCTGTCCTGGCTGCAGGTGCCTGGAGTTCTTGAGGGGAGCGGTCCCACCCCAAACCCCTGGGTGGGTGGGCCCACTGCAGCCTCACGGGGACACAATGGACAGACGAGGAAGCAGAGCACACAGATCCACGCAGCCGGAGGGGGTGGGGCTGGGGGTTGAGTGCAGGATGCC
This sequence comes from Vicugna pacos, assembly GCF_048564905.1. Lineage (NCBI taxonomy): Eukaryota > Metazoa > Chordata > Mammalia > Artiodactyla > Camelidae > Vicugna > Vicugna pacos. The sequence goes on from NC_132987.1 coordinate 123,039,138, forward strand.
GGTGGGCCTCTGCCCTGCCTGTCCTACACCCCTGTCCCGAGCAGATGGTCACTGCCCCCTTTCTGAGCGCCAGGTGAGTGCAAGCACCAGAGACGGGGAGAAAGGGAGCGAGATGGACAAGGCATCATGCCCACCCCGGACTCTCTGGCTTTCCTGGAACATTCCGGGCTGTTGCTTCCTCCGCCTTCTCCCCCGCCTCTGCCAGTGGGAGTCCTTCTCAGCTCTAGAGCCCAGCCTAGCCTCCCCCCGCCCCCACCTCCGTCCTCGGGAGACCCCCCTCGACCGTCCCGCCCCGCCCTGCGGCAGGTCTGGGTGGGCACATCCTCAGATCCGCAAGCTCAGGCCCCCGCGCGCCCTGCGGGGCCGTCCGGGCCCCGGGTGGTGACATCTGCGGGCGCTGCCCTGCTTGCAGGTGGAGTTCCTCATCTACGACCCGCCCTTTCACACGGCCAACAGGAGGGACAAGGACTCGGTGGACCCCATGGGAGAGTGAGTGTCCTGCCTCCTGTCTGTCCTCCCTAAGGGCTGGGGAGGGACCCTTGTGTCCTCGGGCTGACCTTCTGAGGGTCACCGCAGCCACTCTGCCTCCCACCGTCTCTCTCGGGGACGTGACCTCTCATCTCGCTCCCAGCGCCCTGGAGCCTCTGTCCAGGATCAGCTACAACGCGGTGGACGGACACCTGGACCGACGCAGCTTCCACGGGACCTATGCCGTCCGGGACGGGCTCCCTCTGTGAGTGCAGCCCTGCCTGGCCCTCCTCCGCGGCCTCCGGGCTTTTCCTCCCAGCGTCAGCGTCAGCTTTCCTCTTCCGCAAAATGGGTGTTTTCTGCTAAAAAGAAACAAAATAGGGAAGAAACACCCTCAACATCAAGTGTTTCCCTAGCCCACTCACCACCCCGAGTGGCTTGCTCCCTGCTGCCTCCCTGGACACGCGTGGGCAGGTGGGGGCCCGGGTGCTGCACCCTCTTCCCCTGACGTGACCTGTAGGACTCCACTCCCGGGGTGGTGAAATGGGGCCCCTTGTGCATGAGAATGAAGCGGGGGAGCCGGGAAAGGGCCCCTGGGTTGCACGTCGGAGACGGAGATGTTTCCAGGTCTGTCCTCTGTAAGGATGGGCACTGCACCCCAATGTACAGGGGGGGACATCAAACACAAAGATGAAGGTAACCCACGGCGTCAGGCCCAACATGCACTTAGTGGACACCTACTGTGTGCCAGCCTGGGGTTCAGAGGTCAAAGAGCCTCCTCTGACCGGGGTCACTGGGGAGGCCGCACCACCAGGGGCCGGAGCCTATGGAGGGTCTGTCAGAATCGGAGGAGGGACCACAGGTGTTTTGGGACGCGGGGACCCCATGGAGTGGGCAGGATCCAAGGGGCCTGAGGGAGGAGGCAGGTGGCAGGCCTCTCCGGGAATGTTCTGGAACAGGGAGTGGGTCACTCTGCCGTGGCGGAGGCCATGGGAGGAGGTGGTGGGAGGCGGGTAGGGCACGAGAACAGACGTGACCAGTAGCGGCTCCAGCCCTGGACAGGGGAGCGGGTGGGGGACGCGGTGCTGAGGAAGAGAGCAGGACAGACTGTCACGGGCTGGGGCACCGTCGGTTGCCGGCTCACAACATGCCTCCGGACACGGCATGGTGGTCGGTCTCAGTCAGGCGCTCCCTGTGGGACTGTGATGCCTTCCGCGTCTGCGGTGGGGCTGGGCTTTGGCTCCCAAGGAGACCTCTTTCCTTTTTAACCCCCCAAGGTAACCTGAAGCCCCCGCCTCACCCTTGAAGTCCCCGAGGGTTAGGGTTTGGCATGGACAGCCCCAGCGGGGGACGCGGAGTCCGCCAGACGGTGGAGGGGCTGGCAGGTGTCGGGCGTCCCGTCCGGGCTCCTCACAGGGTGACCCCTTCCTGCTCCTGTCTGGGGGACTGCCTGCACCAGGGCAGGTCTGGGTGGGGCCCCCGCCTGCTGCCCCCTCCCTGCCCCGCCCAGGTTCCCCCAGCTGCAGACCCCTCTCCACCCAGGAACCCCATGGGCCGCACCGGGCTGCGCGGGCGCGGGGGCCTCAGCTGCTTTGGCCCCAACCACACACTGCAGCCTGTGATCACCCGGTGAGTAGCCCCAAATGGGGACACACAGTCGCCCACACGCCTCACCCCCTGCTCAGAGAGCCCAGAGGACGGCTCGCACTTGGCTGGGCCTGGGCAAACGGCACACCCCAGAACACAGGGCAGGGACGTCCATGCCCCCTCCCCAAAACCCAGGTCTTTCCTTCCCCTGAGGCTGCCCTCTCTTCCCCGTGGGCCCTCCTCCCTTAGAGGCCGCTGGGGTCAGGGACAAAGCCAGGGCCCAGGCCCACCACGTGGACAAAATGACCAGGTCCCGGGCCCACCACGCGGACAAAATGAAAATCCGTATAAATCCGCAGGCGTTTCCAGAGAACCACAGGGGTGGGGCGGCCGAGCCCAGGCATGTGCTCCTGTAAGGCTTTCGAGGGAAGAATGTGCTCCACATAGGCCGACCCCTTCCAGCCCTCAGCGGTGTGGGGCCGGGCGGACGCCCGTGGTGGCTGCTATCTCTGTCCCGGGAGCAGGTGCTCTGGAGACAGGGTGGGCTGCTCTTGGCCCCCGGGGCGGGGAAGGGCTGACATCAGCACGTGGGGAGGTGACAGCCTCGGTCCCTTCTGCAGCTGGAGGCGGAACCAGGACGGTGCCATCTGCAGGAAAGGCATAAAGAAGATGCTGGAAGTGCTGGCGGTGAGACTCCCCGTCTCGGAGCACTGGGCCCTGCCGGGGGTAAGCCAGCGCCAGTGCCGGCCCGGGCCCTCATCCACTCTGCCCACTGACCGGTCACCACCCACCCGCAGTCACTGTCCTAGACATCTTGAGCCCTGTCCGTGGTCCTGAATGGCAAAGGCTGGGCCTTGCCTTTTTAGGAGAATTTCTCCCTTCTATTTCTCATCTTGTGGTTGTGACAACAGATTCAGATGCTCTTTGGAGAATAAGCACTGATTGAGCACCTACTGTATCCTGGGCGCTGGGCTCAGGGCTGGGGCTCCCTCCCTGTGAGGCTCAGGAGGTTTGGGGCCGAGGCGGCTGCCCAGGTCCCAGGTGTGCACCTGCCCCTCGCCTGCATCCGGAGCTAAGCCCTGAGGCCAGGACTGCGTTGTCCAGGGCGGGGTTAGGGGAGCTCGGGCCTCACCTCGGAGACATGGCTGGGTGCAGGGCTGAAGGCCGGCATGCTCCCCAGAGGCCTTATGGTGACTGACGTAGTTGAGGGTGTGGAAGGGCCCCATGGGGACTGTCCTGTCCAAGTGAGCCCAGCCGCTCTGGTTTTGCCCCATCAAATTGCCCTCTGCCCCCCGCCCCATCGCTGCTCTGGGGTCAGAACAGACTCACCCTGGCAGGAGGATGGCCACCCGCCAGGCCCCAGGCTGGTGTGCAGTATCTGGTGAGGCTGTGTCTGGGAGCCTCTTCTCTGAGCTGTTCCCCAGGGGTGGGGGGAATCCAAGGTTTACCCCAGCTCAGCAGGGAGCCATCCGGTTTCTCCTAACCTCCCCCACCCCACCGCTCAGCCGTGGCCCAGTGGCTGCTCTGCTGGGGCAGCAAGTGGATGGGTACGTGGGGGCAGTGGTACGCCTGAGGGTCTTCAGACCCGAACCAGGATTCCCGGGCCGTGGGTGGCTCTGGTTCCTGCAGCCCCGAGCCCTGTGCCTGCCAGCCCTGAGCCCAGGCCAGCCCCGAGCCCAGGCCAGCCCCGCCCCCTGCAGGTCCTCCAGAGTCACCCAGCCTCCCTCTCCGGCACTGTGGTCTCTCCTGCCGACAGGCATCCTCTGAGCGGTGTCCCTGTAGCCCCAAGTGGGGTCCTGGGGACATCTGATGGTCCCCGCTGCCACAGCCAGTGAGGGGCCAGAGTACCTCTGGGGTCGAGGGGGATGGACATGACATGGACCGAGAGGGACTTCACATGACCAGCAGGGTCCCTGGATGGCTGGGGAGGGGAATGCAGCTACAGGCCCGTGTCCAGGGGCAGGTGGCATCAGGGGTGCCAGGGATCCCGGCGTGCCAGAGCGGAGGCTGAAAACAGGTGCAGGGTACACACACACCACGAGGTGGCTGGGGCAGTGGCAGTCAGGGTGCTGGCTACCCTACGGTGCCCAGTGTGTGCTCCTCAGAGGCTGTGCCTTTGGCCTGACACCCACCCACCCCACCCTGACGTGGGCTGACGTGGGCAGTGGGCTCTGGACAATGTCACTCGGGCTCTGAAGTAGCCACTGCCAGACACTTGTCCGCCTGTGGCTCCAGGGGGCTGGCCAGCTGCCCACGCTGGGCAGGCAGCCCGGGGAGGCAGGTCCCCGGAGGGCCTTGCCCACCTGCCTCCCCTCCCTGTCCGCTCAGGGCTCCCGGGAACCGGGAGAGACACTGCCCCGGAAGCTGAAGCAGGTCCTCCGGAGAGAGTTCTGGCCTTCCTTTGAGAACTTGCTGGCGCAGGGCATGGAGGTAGGGGTTTTTCTGCTTTGCTCCCACCTGTGCCTCCTGGGCCCCGCAGTGCGCTGGTCGTGGGCCTGCAGGATGGGTCCTGGGGCACCTGCTCCAGGCCTGCATCCCGCAGCTCCTGCAGGAAGTGCTGGGACCGAGCGTGGCCTCGGCTCTGGGCCCCCTCGCCTCCCCTCTCTGTTCTGGTGTTCTCCTCCCGAGATCGAGGAGGCCCTCGGGCCGGGCAGGCCCGGTGTCCGGCCCCTCCTTCCCGCACTCACTCTTGCTCTGCGCACAGCTGGGCACAAAGACGCAACTTGCTTTTTGAGTTAATTTGCGAAGGCCCTATTTTTAGGTCCGTATATACAAATGCACCTTGCTCTTTTTTATGACTGCGTAGTGCTCTGGGCCGTGGCCTGTTTAAGCAGCCCTGCGGCAGGCATGTGAGACAGTGCCGGCCCGTCACTGTGGCGTCTCAGGGGCATCTCAGGAGCAGACAGTCAGCTGCTGGCATTCACGGTTTTGACCTACAAGCCCAGCAGCTTCACGAGGTGTGTCCCGTGCAGCACCTCAGGGACCACTGCCACCTCTCCTCGTTCTACTTTGTAAAAACAATCTAAACTTGTTCACTGAGGTGAAATCCAAACGGGAAATGAGCCATTTAGAAGGGAGCAGCTCAGGGGCATTTAGTGCACTGCCCGTGCGGTGCGATCACAGCCGCCGTCCGGTTCCCGAGCGCTCCCGTCCCCCGGAAGGGGACCCCACACCCAGCAGCAGCCGCCCCCGCCCCCGGCTCCCATGGAGCTGCCTGTCTGTGGGCTCGCCTGCTCTGGACGGTTATAGGCAGAATCACACGCTACGCAGCCTTTGGTGTCTGGCTTCTTTCACTTAGTGTAATGTTTTGACATCTGCCACCACTTTTTAACCCTTCCAAGGACAGTGGAGCCCGGTCTGGATGCCAAGCCAGAGACCAGGAGGGAGATGAGAGGCCACAAGTCCCCGAGATGTTTCAGTCAGGGATGAAGGCTGTGCTGGGGAGCGGATGGACAGGGCAGGGGGCTGCTGGGTGCAGTGGACAGCTGTGTTCAGAGTGTCTCAGGTCTGGGCGGAGCGCAGGGGACACGTGGGGCCCCTTTCTCTGGGAGGAAGCTGGGGGACCCAGGGGTCTATCAGGGGGACCAGCTCATGCCTGCACCACCTCCCAGGTGTACAAAGGGTATGTGGATGACCCGAGGAACACCGACAACTCCTGGATCGAGACGGTGGCTGTGAGCATCCACTTTCCAGACCAGAGCGATGTGGAGCTGAAAAGGCTGAACTCTGTATGTGGCCTGGGCCTCAGGCTCTGAGGGATGGGGGGACTTGGGGCATCAGTGCTCTGGAGGGGCCTCGGGGCCTGCAGGAAGGGGCCTGATGGGTTCCCGGGCCTGGGGCCAAAGGGACCTGCACCGGAGAGTAAGGACTGCGGGGGTTAGAGCCCTCCTCGAGGGACCAAGGGGGCACCCGGGTGAGGCCAGAGGGCACCAACATGTGGCTTGGGTGGAACCAAGGCTGGACGGGTACCCTGGGGGCCTCCAGGTTCGCACCCAGGGGAGGCGGGTTCATACACCTTTGTGGGGACATCGTCCCCTATACGTAGATCAATCCCGTGTGCCCCTAACCCAGAACCGGGACCGGGACCGGGACGTCCCAGGGAACAAAACCCGGGCATTGTTTGCAGGATGGAAACCCCAGAATAAGGCTGCGCCTCCTCCCTCTCCTCCTTCAAGGAGTTTTGCAGGCATTTTCTGACTCACGCCTGCAGTGGGTGATCTTACTGCAGTTTGGTAGAAGGATAACATGAGCTGGCCGCCAGCCGGGCCGGTAGCGGGGCTGGGAGCCGGGTCGTGGCGTCCCTGCCACCCTCTGAAGTCTGCAGTCCCTGGTGTCCAGTGGAGGCGGGGCCAGCTGGGGAGGGAGTCAGGATCCGTCTTTGTCCCCACAGCACCTGCACTCCTGCGACACAGGGATGTCCATCCGATGGCAGGTGGTGGACCGGCGCATCCCGCTGTACGCCAACCACAAGACCATTCTCCAGAAGGTGGCCACCTTGTTCGGGGCTTACTACTAACCCGGGGACACAGGCTGGGCAGCTTGGCCAGGCAGGCGGGGCTCTTCCAGCCATGGCCCCCTTGGAGACTGCAGGGGACAGAGGCCAACACCGGCCACTGAGGCACACGCAGCCCTGGACCTCAGGCAGGTGAGGGCGCTGCGGGGGCGCCGTGCGGTGTGGTTTGGGGATCTGCCGCCCTCACAGCCAGCTCGGGTGACCAGCTTGTGAACTGGAAGGCATTGGGGTGCCCTGAGAGGAGAGCCAAGTGGGGCACCAGCTGGCTCCAGCCACCCGGCAGTGCCACTGGGACCCTACCTGCCAACGCTGCCTCTCCTGATTCTGCTCGGCCCTCGGCCTGGACTCAGTTCCCTCCTGGCTGCGTCCTGTGGGCAGCGCGTCCACCACAAGAGGTCCATCGCCCAAGGCCTGGATTTCCTGGAGAGCCAGGATCCCCTTGTGGCCCCCCTCCTTGGGCCCACGCTCCCAAGATGCCCTCCACTGTGACCTAATGCGGACCCTCACCTGACCCAGGGCAGGGCACCACGAGAACCCAGTTCCCCGGGCTGTGAGCCCTTAGCGGGCCAGGAGGCCTGGCACGCTCGGGCCTTCTCCTGAGACGCAGAGGGCCCTGCCGGCGCGCCGTCCCAGGACCCAGGCGGGGAGGCGCAGTCGCACGGCGTGGCAGGGCCCTTCCATGGCCCAGACTCCTCTCTTCCCCCCTCCACCCCAAGAGCCCAGGGAGGGGTGGCGGTGGGTGTGGCCTGAGGGGAGGCTGCCCGGTTCAGCATCAGCGACTCACAGACCATCAGCATCAACCACCAGGGCCTGTTGGGGCCAGGAATGGTGTGCAAACCCAACGTCGAATCCGCTTTCCCATGTCAGCCCAGCCGGCCTCCTCTGTGCTTCCCTCAGATACAGTGCACACGTGGGCGGTGGTCAGGCCATATCTGCACCGCCGAAACCTCTTTGCCAGGCCAAGGTCCAGGCTGCAGTCCCCTCAGGTCCAAGGCTCACGGTTTCTCCTCTGATCACCCCCAACCCCACAGACACACACGTGGACTCCTTCTTTCCATTTTCCGAGGCCCAGGTTCTGGCCTCCCAAGTCGAGCCTCAGTCCCCGGTGCACCCCACCCCCCGCAGTGCTCAGAGACTGTGGAGCCTTGGGAGTCACATATCCAGTCAAACTAGCGTTCATGTAGTAGCACCAAATAAAGACATTTTAAAATTGTAAGGACCAAGAAATGTGCTACCCGTACATTCCTTTCTGAAAGAATTTTTCAGAGGTGAATTACAGAAAAGCAAAATACAGTGTGTCAGTCAGCTAGGGCTGCATAACAAAATGCCGCACTTGGGGCAACTTCAACAACAGACATTCCCTTCCTCAACATCGGGAGGCTGGACGTGGAGGGAAGGTGTGGACGGGGCGTTTCTTGGGGAGGGCTGGCTTCCTCCTTGTAGATGGCTGCCTCTCACTGTGTCCTCGAGTGGCCTTTCCTTGGGGTGCTCAGCGAGGAGGGGGGTTTTGCTTCTCCTTTTATAAGGCTACTAAACCCCTCACTCCATGCCCCGCCCTTAAAACCTCATTTAACCTTACTTCCTTAGAGGTCCTCTCCAAATACAGTCACACTGGGGGTTGGGGCTTCAATATATGAATTTTGGGGAGGGACACAGACACTTAGTCTATAACACACACACACAATTGAGCTCTGTGGAAGCAATGGAACCACCAACAGGATGTGTGGCTGAGTCCTACCATTGTGGAGGTGTATGTATTGTAATGTAAGAAGAAAAAAATTTAATGTATTTTTTAAATGGAAGTCCTGGGGATTGACCCCAGGACCTCGTGCATGCTAAGTACACACTCTGCCACTGAGCTGTACCCTCTCATCTGTAAAAAGAAAGTTGAATGAGAGCTTCAAGTGAGCCCCCCAGCTGGTCTCCCTGGGTGTTGGCAGAGGAACTGGCGCAGCCAGTCCAAGTGCAGAGAAGGTTCCTCTGCTCACGAGGGAGAAACAGATACCGACCAGCCCCGGCGCCAAGAGGAGGACGCAGGTGGTGAGGCCTGTGAGTGCACCCCAGGCCCAGGGTGCCCGCTGAGGACAGAAACGGGAGCGGCGTCAGACCGCCAGAGGGACGGGGCAGAGTCACCACCGAATCGAGGGAAGAGAAGGTGTCACTAGAAGATGCTTCATAGGAAGTAGTCAACACGCGTATGCAGTTATGACACATACAAATTATGAGTCTCATATTGGGGTAGAATAACAAATTTCTCCTGTTTTGTCTCTCTCTGCTTTTTAAATTCCTGTTTTTCTTTTTTTAAATTTTTTTTTTTATTATGGGAGGAGGCAATTAGGTTTATTTATTCTTTAACGGAGGGCCTGGGGATTGAACCCAAGACCTCATGCATGCTAAGCACACACTCTACCCCTGAGCTCCACCCCCATCCCTGTATCTTTCCTGCATCAGCTGGAAGAGACACGGACTAGCTGACAACATGGGGAAGCCCTAGGGCAGATGCTCTCCAAGGGGAGGGTGTGGAGCAGTTCCAGTGGACGTCGGAACCCAGGGCTCGAGTTTTAAGGGCAAAGGGGGTATTTGATTGGGAAAAGGTACAAATCCGTTAAGAAGGGAGCACTTTGAGGACCTGCTGTTCATCTGACACCATAGCTTTTTAAGTATGTAGCGCAAATTGGACAGGAAGTCCCGGAGACACAGGTAAATTTGCAGTAATATTTGAGATTTTTCTCTCAGAAATCAAGGAATCAAGAAGCAAAAGAGAACAAGGGCAGGATTTGAGTGATGTGATCAGCAGGGTAGAGGTGGCGCTGTGGCACGCGCCGACGTGTTAGGGTGCCTTGTGCACAGATATGCATCATCTAGTGCACTTACAAGTTACGTGTAACTTACACGTAAGTGTGTCTGTATGCACGTTATGCGCAGTATTTTAATTTAGGTGTACAACACAGCACGTATTTTCAGTTGTATAACCAGCCACGTGGAGTATGCACACATATGCGCACACTTCCTGCGTGTGTGTGGCTCTGCCCCCCGCTCCCGACAACAGCAGCAAGCAGGCCCAGAGGGGCGCGGGGTTCTCAGACACGGAACGTTCACAGAAGTCCATGCACAGGCCACCAGGGGGACCCCGGCCACCTTCCGGGGCAGCTCCATCACGGAAGAGCCCAGTTAGAACGCGGCCGTGCGCCGAAAGAGGACGGGAAATATGCCTCGTGGTTCCAGGGACATGAGTGACTGGTCCCCAGAGGGAGCCGAGGCGGTGTCTGGGGAGAGGCCCTGCGGGGGCCCGCAGCCCCTGCCCTCCGTCCTTCCTGGGGGGCCTCTGCCCTCTCCGCAGCATCTCGTCTCCTGGGAAGGAAGAGCAGAGCCTCTATGGGGAAGCGGGCACCGTCCTGGAGACTGGCTTGCGCTAGGCCCAGGGCCACCCCCACTGCACGGGGTTCGGGGCGGGCGAGGCCTGCGGGCTGGGCGCCGTCTAGGGAAAACCGAGGGAGCCAGCAGGCACCTCCATGCCCTCCAACTCCCCTGGCGACGTGCGCCTTCCAGGGGAGCAAGCTGGAACAAGACAGTGACAGGAGCCCAGGTCACAGCCTGGCAGGCCTGGCTGGAAAGACACTGGAGGCACAGTTACAACCTTCAATGCACATGTTTGAAAATTGAAAGCATGGAAGTAAATTCACTGAGATTATGATTGAAGAAGCTCAAAAATTAGCTGCAGCATCAACCTGGGGTCTCAGGCAGGGATGAGGTCAGAGCTTAATGAAAGAGGAAAAATTTAAGAATTGGCATGGTGAACAGATTCTGAACTCGGTTCTTGAAAAAAAGCAGAAAAATCCACAAAACTAGGACAGGAGGAAGAGTGAGAGTTCTGGGCGGAGGTGTGTGTGCTGGGGACGGGGTACACAGGGGAGGCTGACCTGGAAATCCCAGGACAGCTACTGGAAAGTCGAAGGCAGCCTCTGCTCCCCTGGGGAATGGACGGGCCCTTCGCTCCTGCAGCAGATCCTGCAGCCGGAAGCACCAGGCGGTTCGGTTCTGGGGGTCTCGGGAAGGATGCAGGGGCTGGGCACGGCCCCCCCCCCCTCCAGCTGCTCAGGCCCTGCACCCAGGGAGCCTGCGAAGGGAACCAGCACCAGGGGTTCTTCCTGGTTTTCCAGTCTGGCTTTTCAAGATCAGATGAGAGGTCTGGGAATTCCAGGAGACCCAGGGATGCAGGCAGCGTTGGGGAGGTTCAGCCTGGCCCATACTGCCAAAGTCAATCCATCCAGCGAGGCTCTTTGGCGAGCTCGGGGTGCCCGGTCCTGCCTTTGTGGTTCCTGGGCAGCGAGCGGGCTGTCAGGTGCCCTGGGTCCCCTCTCTTGGGGCAGCTCCCACCCCCGCCCACAAGCTGGCTGCAGTTGGCAGTGCCGGCAGCTTCTGTCTGGGCTGGAGTTCTGTCCAGCTGGACACCATGGAGGGCCAGGTGGGAGAGCAGGGCGGCTGGTACACACGGGGATGGCCTGCCACACCCCGAGGAAGAGTGGGTCTGGGGCTGCTTGTGTGGGGAGAGCAGCGTCCTGGCCACACATGATGTTTCATTCATCCCCACCCTGTGGCTGTGGCAGGCTCTGCGCCTCCACGCCCGTCCCCAGGGTGATGCACTCAGCCCTAGCTACCAGCGCAGCCTTCCTGATGGGGAAGCAATTAACCAGCCCGAGCGTCCTGCTTTACCCCTGGGGCCAGGAGGTCTGGCTCCTGAGTGGATAAATGAATGAGATAATCAGCCCAGAGCTCAGCGACAGTTGTAACGGAGGCTGCAGTGGGCAGACCACGTGCCAGGATGGCTCAGAGTCCGCGGTGGACAGTGAGCCGGCCTCTCACAGGGCCCGGCAGCCTGGGCCTGGCCGGCGGCCAGCGCCTCCTGTGGGGATTCTGACATCCTCACCAAGTGAGGCAGGCCCTGGACCTGGACGGACCCGGAGGATCACACAACATCACACAAGCACTCTGAACAGATCCGTCCATCCAACCATCTGTCCATCCGTGTGCCCATCACCCACACACAGAACCACCTGTGAACACAGTGTTTTCTTTTCCCAGAGCGTCAGGCACCTGCACAAATCTGAAACGGGAGCAGCTTGGTGGGTTTTTAACTCATGTTGATGACCAGCGCCCAGGTCATCAGGCCTGCCCCAGATGCCCGCTCACACCCCTTCCCGTCACCACCTCCACTGTCAGGGGTGTTGCCTGTCCTTGAACTTTCTGAGAACGGAAGCCACGGCGTGAGCTCCGAGTGTCCGGCCCCTCCCACTCTGCACAACGTCTGTGGCTCCACCTGCCTCCGCACTGCAGGTTTTGGTGGCAGCTACATTACTTTGTTGAATTCTTCTGCTGATTTTTCACTGTACCCAAGGTATTCATTGGTTCTATAGGAAAACAAACAAACAAACAGAAAACAGTAAGATGAAAGCGGTCACAAAGTTATGCCCAGGACACGACGCTGTTATCTTTAATTAAGAGCAGCCTGTGCACCTTTACTTTGCACTTAAGGTTCAAAATGAACAATAGAACAGCAGATGGAAGCAATTCCTCTTTCCTGAATAACGGGTACAGCGCTTACTATAACACTTTATATCTGTCTCATTAGTGTATCAGGAAAAATCAGAAGAAGACTAAGGGGGGCCCTTTCCTGTAGCACCTCCCCGAGGACGTGACATTGTGCTTTTATTAAAACTGAGGCAGAGTCGGTTTACAATGCTGTTAATTTCTGGTGTACAGCGTAGTGATTCACTCACTCATGTGTATATTCCTTGTCATGTTCTTTTTCACTATAGACCATCAAAAGGCATTGACTATGGGGGTGGGGAGGGTGGAGCTCAGCGGCAGAGGGCGTGCCCAGCACGCACAAGGTCCTGGGTTCAGTCCCCAGCACCTCCATTAAATAACTAACTAACTAACCTAATTACCGCCCCTCCTTCCCCAGCAACAGAAAGGGATTGACTGTAGTTCCCTGGGCTGTACGGTAGGGCCTTGTTTCACTTGTTGAGCTTATTTAAATATTAAAAATAGTCCATCATTTTGGGACTACCCTCTTCCGTCTGCCATATGATAAAGTAGCTACAGCTTCACGGCTCATCCTACTTTAATCTCATCAAGAGACAGTTGGCGGAATGCTCTGCAGGGTTCCTACACACGTGGAGGGACCCCGTGTGACCACAGCACCCCACCCTCCCCGGGCGGTGGTGTGATGGGACCTGAGGGAGGCTGTGGTGAGAAGCGACAGCCAACACCGCCCCTAAAGCGGCCACTGAAATAGCAGCAAAGAGTCCCAGTGGGGAGGCAAGTAGGGAGAGAAAATGGGCTCAGAAATACTCAATCCAAGAGAAGGCAGGAGAAGAGGAAAAGGGGACAGAGCGGAGGGACAAATGGGGATGAAACAGAGGAGGACAGACGGCAGCCTGGCCGGCCCACCCTCCTGGTGAATGTGCGTCACCAGAGCAGGACGTCACAGCACTTCCAGCCTCGTCCTGTGTCCCCAGTTTTCCCACTGGCGTCCGTGTCTCTTCCAGGACCCAACGTCGCATTCAGTTGCTGTTTGTCCTTGGTCTTCTCCAGTCTGTACCAGTGACTCAGTCTTTTCCTGTCTTTGAGGATCGTTTCATTTCTGAAGTGTACTGACCAGTCACTTTGTGAAATGCTTCAGTTTGGGTGTGTGTGATGTGTTCTCATGATTGAAAAGAGGCTGTGCATTTTTGGCGAGAATACCACAGAAGTGACGCTGTGTCTTTGTCAGTGCACAGCACCGGGGGCTACATGACGTCAGCCCGGCTTATTACTGATGATATTAACCTGGGTTACATACGTAAGGCGGTTTCCGCTGGGTTTCTCCACTGTAAAGCTATCGTTTTCCCCTTTGTCGTTAATATATTGAGGAAGACACTTTGAGGCTACGGAAATCCTGAAGGAAACTAAATATAAATAATTAGGAGGTTAAAAGTAAAAGAATGGAGGAAGATACCCCATGTTAACCCATGGAAAGGGAGCTGGAGTGGCTACGGTAGTGTCAGAAAAGTAGAGTTCAAGGCAAAGCACCTAAGGGTAAGGAGGCTCATTTTATACTGATAAAGTGTTCAGTTAACCAACAGGACATACTAATCTAAGGCTTCAAAATGCACAAAGCAAAACTGATAGAACTGTAAGGAGAGACAGACAGATCTCAGAAAAGCCAACACCCCTGTCTCAATAACTAAGTAGCAAGTAGATGGGAAATCAGTAATGCTGTGAGACACCTGAACCACACCATCAGCAGACTTGACTTCATCAACATTTCTAGAACCTTCCACAGAGCAACAGTAGAGCACACGTGTAAGCACACATGTAACAGGTATTAACACATATCCTGGACCACAAAATGCATCTCAATAAATTTAAAAGTACCTGAAACATACAGCGTATGTTCTCTACCAACAGTGGACTTAAGTTAATAATCAAAACCAGAACGATCTTTGGAAAATCCTCAAATATCTGGGAATGAAATAGCAAACTTCTAAACCCATGCATCAAAAAGAAATCAAAAGGTAAATTAGAAAGTATTTCAAATTTCATGAATATGAAAATGCAATCTGTCAGAGTTTCTGAGGTGCAGCCAGGGCAAGACTTAGAGGGAAATTAATAGCACTAAATGTCTATACAGGCAGACCTGGACTGATTGCACTTTGTTCTATTGCACTGTATAGATGTGTCTTTTTTTTTTTTTTTACAAATTGGAGGTTTGTGGCAATTCTATTGGAGCCATTTTTCCAAGAGCATTTGCTCAGTTCATGTCTCTGTGTCATATTTTGGTAATTCTTGAGATATTTCAAACTTTTTCATCATTATTACATCTGTTATGGTGATCACTGATCAGTGATCTTTGATGTTACTACTATGGCTCACTGAAGGCTCAGATGACAGTTAACATTTTTTAGCAATAAAGTATTTTAAAATTGAAGTATACACATTTTTTCTTAGACGTGCTGTTGCTCACTTCATGGACTACAGTGCAGTGGAAACATAACTTCTGTATGTACTGGGAAGTTGAGACTCAGTTTATGGTGACGTTCATCTCATCACAGTGGTCTGGGACAGAGCCTGCAGCATCTCTGAGGTCTGCCTGTGCTAGAGAAGAAGAAAGGCGAGCTCATCTTCCACCTCACAATCTACTAGAAAAAGAAGAGAAAATTAAAGTCGGTGTAAGCAGCAGACCAGCGTAGAAGCCAATGGGGGAGAAAGAAAATAAAACAGAGAAACCTATGAAACCAAGAACTAGATCTTTGAGATTATCAGTAAAATTGATAAATTTCTGTCCTGACTGATCAATAAAAGAAAGAAGACACAAATTGCCAGCATCAGGAATGAAAGAGGTGGCATCACTTCATACTCTATATTGAAAGGATGAAGAACTTCGTGCTGATTCAACAGATTAGATGCAATGGGTAACTACTTGAAAGACAGAAACTACAACATTCAGTCGAGGAAAAGATAACCTCAGCAACTCTGCATCCATTAAAAATTCAACAGCATACGCCAATGATAATGTATCACGAGCAAGTGAGATTTATGGCAAGGACACAGGTTGATTTAACACTTGAAAGTCAACCAATATGATCTACCATGTTAATAGACCAATACAAATACTCTTAATAGATGTGGAAAAAAAGTTTGACAAAATCAAATATCCATTCCTGATAAAAACTCTCAGTAAACTAGTAATCGAAGGAAATGTCCTTATACTGATAAGGGCAACTATGAACTACAAGACAATACTATTCTTAACGGTGAAAGACCAAGGCTCCCCCCTGAGATCAGGAGGAGCAGGGATATCTGTGCTCAGGCCTCCTGTTCAGTGTTGAACTAGAGGCTCTGGCCAGTGCGATTAGTCATGAAAACGGCGTGAAAGACGTCTAGACTGGGAAAAGGAAGTGATGAGCTTTTTATTTACAGATAACTTGATTGTACACACAGAAAACCCTAAAGCATCTATTAAAAAGTTACTAGAACTAGTAAGAGAATTTAGCAAAGTTCAGATAAGTAGACAAAAATCAATTTTATTTCTACGTATTAGCATTTAACAAAGAGAAACTGGAATTTAAATACTGTTTACAGTAACATAAAAATGCCAAAGATAAATCTGACAAAAGATGTGCGAGATCTGTAAACCAAAAACTATAAAACACAGATGAAATAAAGAAGGGCTTTAAATAAATGAGAAGCTATACCATGTCCACTGACTGGGATGCTCAATATTATCAAAGTGTTCATTCTCTCAGACTGATCCACAGATTCAGTGCAATTCCAAACACAGTCCTACTCAGCTTTCTGGTAGAAGTTGTCAAGCTGATCCTAAAATTCATGAGGAAATGCAGAGGATCTTGGATGACCAAAAGAACTTCATGAAGGAACAAAGTTGGAAGATTTATATTACTTGACTTCAAGAATCCTTATAAACCTACAGTAATGAAGACAGCTTGAAACATTTGCATAAAAACAGACAAATAGACCAACTGAACACAGAGAGGACAGAAACAGACTCGTGTATGTCCAGACCACTGATATTCAACAAACGGGCAGAAGTAATTCAGCAGAGAAGGGATTATTTTTTCAACAGTCCTGGAAAACTGGACATCCATTTGCACAAAAAACCCCCACTTTGAATCATCTCTCACATTGTATACCAAACTAACTCAAAATGGGGAATAGACTCAAATGCAAAACCTAAAATATAACATCCTTGTGACTTTGAGTTTAGGCAAAGATGTCTTAGATATGACACCAAAAGCATGATTCATAAAAAATAAAACATTGATATATTGGTCTTCATCAAAATTTAAAATTTCTCCTTGAAAAACTTTTAAGAGAATGAAAAGACAACCTACAGACTCAGAGAAAATATATATAAATTGCATATCTGATAAAAGATTTGTATCCAGAATATACAAATAATTCTCAAAATTCAACAGTAAGAAAGCAACTCAATTAAAAGTGGTTAGAAGGTTTGAGCAGAACACTTCCTTAGAGATGGCAAATAAACAGTTGAATAGATACTGAAGTCATTAGTAAAATACAAATTAAAACCACAATGAGATAAACTCCCACACACATGTGAGAATATCTAAAATTAAAAAGCCTGATCATACCAAGTGCTGGTGAAGATGTGGAGCACACACAGCACAGGGGTGCAAAACTTTACAATCACTTTGGCAGCTTCTTAAAAGCTGAACATAAGCTACCATATGATCCAGCCATTTCATTCCTAGATATTTACCTAAGAGATACAAGCGTATTTGTCCCAATAAAGACTGTGCACAACGTTCATATCAGCTCTATTTGTAAGAGCCAACAACTGGAAACAACCCAGATTTCCATGAGCAGGAGAGTGGATATGCAAACTGTGGAACATTCATGCAATGGATCAACACTCAGCGATAAAAGGAATAACCACTGACAAACCCATCAGCAGGAGTGAACTCAAATTAACTAAATTAACTATGCTGAGTAAAAGAAGCCAGACAAACAGACCTGTGAGAACATGCACAAAATGGAAGGAAACGCAACCAGTGACAGAGCACATCAGTGCTTGCCTGGTGATGAGGGTCAGAGAAGATGGACCACAAAGGGGAAACAGATATTTACTGCTGTGACTGAGGTGATGGTTTCACACATGTATACAAATGTCACAACGTATGAAATTTGGATATGTGGTTTACAGAGTATAAGTTACACCACAATAAAGCTGTTTCAAAGAACCCTAAGGATGGCTCAGGTCTACCTTAAATGCCCCGACCCCCACATTCCCAGCGTTCCTCTGGGTGCGCATGCAGGGACCCTAAGACACAGGTGGGAGGTGGAACACGAAGGGACCCAGGTGGGCGGAGACCTAATCCCATTAAACAGCTTTGGCGGCCGCTGGCACCCGGCCTTCGAGGGACACACAGGAGGGGCTTCGCTCTGACCCGAGGGTCTCTAGGCCCCTCGGGCATCCCTGCGCCTGGGCCCGGAGATTCTCCCCAGTGCGGGGCGGGGCTGGACTCTATCAGGGGCGGGGCTCTGGGCCAGCGGTCCGGCCCACAGCCCATGGACACACCCTCATCTAAAACCCCACCCCAGGCCCCGCCCCGTGTAGCCTCTGCAGCCCCGCCCAAGGCACGCCCCTTGCCCTCAGGTCCCCCTGTTGTCCAGGCCCCGCCCCTTCCCATCGTTCGCCCGCGGGCCCCGTCCCTAATTCTCAAGCCCTGCGTCGTCCAGACCCCGCCCCGCTCCGGACTCCAACTCGCGGCACTGGCTGCCCCCCAGGCCCCGCCCCGTGTAGCCTCAGCTCCCTCCCCCAAGGCCCCGCCCCTCGTCTCCTGGTCCCGCCCCTCTCCGGACTCCACCCGCCCCCAGACTCCGCCCAGGCCCCGCCCCGCCCCGCCCCTAGCCCGCAGGCCCCGCCCCGCCCGCGCAGGCCGAGCCGCGTGTGTCCCGAGCGGCCGCAGACGTGGGCGCAGGCCTCGGGTGGCCGCCGCGCCCGGGTGTGGCGCCAGGTCGGGTTCAGAGCGGCCGAGAGCCTCGCGCACGGCAGCCTCCGGACGCGGCCGCGCAGGTAAAGCCCCCGCCCCGCCCCGCCCCGGGAGCGTGGACACTGCAACCCCGTTCATCCACCGCCCAGGAATCCCGAGGGTCCTTGGGGTCCGGGGCTCGGGGATCCCCAGGTCCCGGGCCGGGGTCCCCGACACCGCGCGCCGCCCGCTCAGGCCCGGCGCGGCCCCGTCACTCCACGCCCAGCGCGGGCCGCGCGCCCGGGGCTTGGCTGTTTCTCTTTATTCGGTTCCCTTCTTTTCCAACATTATTGGAATAAAAGGCGCCGACTCCAGTGCCGGTGCCGGTGGGTGACTGTTCCCCTGAGGACCGACCGAGGAGCGCTTTTGTTATTATAATTTATAAAGGGATTGTCGGAACTAGCAAAGGGCTGAGCTTCTGACAGCAGCCTAGCCCCGCGGCGATGAGGGCGCCCTGGGTTCCCAGCTTCCCAGCCGCAGCTGGCGGTCTCCCCTGCATTCCAGTTTCCTAGGAAAACCCTGCAGCCCCGTCTTCCTGGTTTCCAGCCCCAAGGAACTAGGAGGGGGTTGACCCCCATCACCCGTGCTGCCCAGGCCCAGGCCCCCAGGGTGTGCAATGGGTGTGTCCAGGGAAGGGTGGCAGGATTCTCAGACCACTTTGCTGTGCTCTGGCCCTCAGCCAGCGGTCAGCACGACCTTGCTCTTCTGGGTGGCAGTGGGAGTCTCCCAGAGTAAGTTACACAGGCCCCCTCTGGTCAGACACTTTCGTTTGCCTGGGACATCTCCCTGGAGGCCAAAGTGTGCCCCCTGGTCTCTAGCTGGACCACAGCCAGCGATGCTGATTACTCTTTTTCTTTTAGAACTGAAAAGAGCACCGTTCTTCCTGGCACGTGAGGAAGGAGAGTTTATGTCTGTATGGGATGGTCACTTGCGCAGCGGAGGCCAGGGAGTGGGGGAGAGTGGACCCCCAGCAGTGAGTGAGCGCAGCGGGCCGCCTGTCCCCAGACGCTCGAGGTCAGGATGGGCCCCACAGGCAAACAGAGTCCCTCGTCCCTGCCGGTCCCCACGGGAGGGTCTTGCCTCCTCCTCCTCTTCTGCCTGCGGTTGGGGACCTCTTGCCCACAGAGCTGCCAGTGCCCTGACCACGCTGGGGCCGTGGCCGTCCACTGCAGCGCGAGGGGCCTGCAGGAGATCCCCAAGGACATCCCTGCCGACACTGTGCTCCTGAAGCTCGACGCCAACAGGATCGCCCGCGTCCCCAACGGAGCCTTCCAGCACCTGAACCAGCTGAGAGAGCTGGACTTGTCCCAGAACGCCATCGAGAGCATTGGCCCCGCCGCTTTCTCTGGCCTGGCCGGGGGCCTGCGGCTGCTGGACCTGTCTCACAATCGCATCCGGAGGATTCCGAAGGATGCTCTGGGCAAGCTCAGTGCCAAGATCCGCCTGTCGCACAACCCGCTGCACTGCGAGTGTGCCCTGCAGGAGGCCCTGTGGGAGCTGAAGCTGGACCCCGACTCCGTGGATGAGATCTCCTGCCACACCTCGGTGCAGGAGGAGTACGTGGGGAAGCCACTGATCCAGGCCCTTGACTCCGGCGTCAGCTTCTGCAGCATCCACCACAAGACCACCGACGTGGCCATGCTGGTCACCATGTTCGGCTGGTTTGCCATGGTGATCGCCTACGTCGTGTACTATGTGCGCCAGAACCAGGAGGACGCCAGGAGGCACCTGGAGTACCTGAAGTCCCTGCCCAGCACCCCTGTGTCCAAGGACCCCATCAGCCCTGCGCCTTAATGCCCACTGGCTCTAGCAGCCCGAAGCCCATGTGTCTCCCATCACTTTTGTAGCAGATGGTGACTGACTCTTGCCTTTGATGTTCCCTTGGTGAGGTGGTGACACGGTTGCTTCTGTCCAGTACTTCCTGATTACACAGCACTTTCCCTTAGGGCAGCGAGTGGCTGTAGCAGCCTTCAGGCCAGGTCATTTTACCGTCAGCCCCGGGGCGGAGAGATGGAGTATTGCAGCCGGAGACGACCCGCTGCGATGTAAAGCCGGGCAGTCTGTCACCATGTTCAGTGTCCCTTCCACTCTGGTAGCCTGTCCCCGGGGCACCCAAGCATTCAGACAAGAGTGAGTGTGTGCCCTTGATTGAGGCTCCCTGAGGACAGTGGGTGCCTTCTGTCATTTGAAGGCACAGGTGATCCTGTATGTGGAACTGACTTGCCTCTGCGTCCCCAGTGTTTCCTGAACACGTTTGACCACAGCACTCTGTGCAGAGCGAAGCGGTAGAGACCAAGGGTTTTTGGAGAGGTGAGTGGAGTGTCTAACCTTTGAACGACTCTTTGGTTTATTCTCAGAATGTTTGTTAAGAGTAACACTTGCACCAAAATTTCAGTCCAGGAAGAAGGAAAAAAACAACCCAAACCAAAAAGCAAAGTGTCAAACAACCCCCCCCCCAAAAAAAACATGGAGAGGAACCTGAGAAGGGTCCACGGTGGCTCGTCAAGGGGGCAGAGTCAAGACAAGCAGGGTCCTGCCTGGCCCCTGTCCTCCGCCCGCGCCCGCTCGGGGCAGGGGTGCCGTCATCTGGGGTCGCTACGTGCCTTGCTCTTCTGCCCGCTAAAGCCGCTCCTTCCCAGAGGACGGGAGGGCTGACTGATGTTTCAAGGCCAATCAGTAGGATGACTCCTTTTCGCCAGCAGCAGGAACTCTCTCTCTCCCTCTCCTTTCCAGCTTTGCTGCCAGGAATCTCAGAGCAACTTTAATGCTCAATTTTCTTACCTACTTCAAGTTCAGGGTAGACCTTACCTCCACCTAAGTAACCCTGACTTGTCCTTCCAATTTTATTTTTTACTGGTTTTTTTTTGTATGAGTGTTTATATTTTAAACTAATTCAAATACTTTGGGGGGAAGCAAGAAGGGGTACATCACCTAGGGATCTGAGGGATAAAGGACAGAAGCCTTTCTCAGCAGACTCTTGGAAAGGATGAAGACTGAGGGAGGTTTGCACTGGAAGGTGTCATGTGGCTTGCAGCAGGAAACATATCTCGGCACACACAGCCGAGGCCCAAGAGGCACATCTGAACAAGGTCATGATTTTTCAGTTGTGAGGCGTTAAAAAGAAACAACCAAGAGATGCCAATACTCCCCCACACCCAGGCGCTTCTCTCCTGCTCTCACGGGGGTCTGTGCGCAGCCACACGGTGCGAACGGGAGCTCTGTGCTGTGAGCGCGGGTGGGCGCTTCTCTGCCCACCGTCCCGACCAGGGGTGCGGCATGGGAGGCAGGGCTCAGGTGATGCTCCGGATGATGCCAGTCCTCACGGAAACGGGCGGCCCGCCCATCTTTCCAGTGAGAGCTAAGACCAAGCAAGTGGACCTGGGCGTCAGTCCACTTGTGGGACAGATGCCACGTGGAGCAGGTAAGTGTGGCTGCTGGCTGACCAGGGGAGGCAGGCTCCGTGGGGGAATTAGGTCTCCCCTCCCCACCCATCCCGGGGTACACACAGGAGGGAAAGGGGCCCTGTCACACCAGGAGCTTGTCGCCTGGTGAGCTCGCCTGGTGGTCGTGACCCTGGGTCAGGGGAAGAGAGGCTGAGACCTGGCTGGAGGTGGGGGCGAGTGTCGGGGTCCTGCTGCTGCGGCTCACGTCCTGTGGGTGCGGGCCGGCCTGGGCACCTCGGGGCCTTTCTCTGCTGTTGGGAGCTCTTCACTTGCTCTTAAGCAGAATCAGCCCAGGGCCTGGATGCCGCCCAGAAGCTCTTCTGGGGGCACACAGGGAGTGGGTGGGCCCCTCCCCTCCCCTCCCCTCCCCTCCCTTCTGCTGGCCCCCAGCCCCCAACCCACCTTCCCCTTGGTGTGGACCTGCCAGCATCCTGTTCCACCCTGTGGGGACGGGGATGTGGGCCCAGGACCTCGGAGCACACCAGAAGGGCCCCTCTCTGCCGAAGTCCAGAGTCAGGGGCTGTCCCTCCCTCCTGGCCTCTCTGGGCTCCTCACCCCTCGTGGAGTCTCCCAAGAGAGGATACCTACCTCCAAAGACCACCAGGACCCCAACTGCAGGACCTGGAAGCCCCTTCCTGCTCATGGGAGCCCCCACCCCTGGTGCCTGGGAGCCCTTGGCTCTCCTGGGGTGCAGCCCTCCCCTCCCCACCTCCCCTCCCTTCCGCTTCTCAGATTTCCCCTTCCCTCCCCTAAGGGGCTCCTAAAGATGATGTCCTGTCTGCGCCCACCCTGTTCCTTGCAGCTATGTGTGTGCGGACACCCAGACCCCCACAGGCCTCATGCTGACTCCCCACCCCAACCCCAGCACCCATGGGCCCGGTGTGAGCGGGCATTTGACCCCATCTTCTAGTTTTGCAGAGGCCAGGGTCAAGCCGGCCCCATGAATGGGCCCTGTGTTGACAGGGGTGGGGACAGGGCAAAGGGGGTGCCTCAACTGTCCCGTCTCTGTTGGGAGGCAGTGGGATGGCAGCCTTTGTGGGAAACAGGTGACCCCTGGCTCTCGTTACATTCCAGGTAAGAGACCTCAAAGAGCTTCATGCACATGGCCTTGCTTACCCCTACCTGCAAAGCCCCTCTTGCCTTGGGAGGTAGCACTTCACAGGGTCCGGGTGGGATGACTTTGGGGTTCCTCCTGCAGCAGAGGTGTGGCGGGAGCAGACTGGCCCAAGAACCACCCCACCTGAGCCTCTTTTCCTTCCCGTGGGAGTTGGGGGGGCCTCAGGGCCAGAGTGGGGGGAGGGGAGAGGCAGTGAGGGGGTCATGGGGCACCTTGGGGCCCCTTGGGAGCCGGTCCCCCGACCAGGCCACTCGGGTTTGAGATGAGACTTCCTTCTCTCTTGGTCCCTGGCCTCACCACGGATGGTCCGCTTGGAAACTGGAGCCTCACCGTTGACCTGACCCTGGGAAGGGATGCCCCACATTCACAGCCTCCTGACACCCCTGCCTCCCTTCCTCTTTGGACTTCGGGGCCCTGAGTGGCCCGCCCGGCCATGCCCTTGGGTGGTCTAGCAGTAGGGGCGAGCAGGTGTACTGCCGAGCCCCAGCAGGGCCGGCCTGACGCGCGGGAGCTGTCCCTGGTGGGGTGGACTCCCTGCACAGAGGAGGCTCCCAGCTCTGCTCCAGAAATGCTCCCAGGCCCCCCAGGAGGCTGGCGGCAGGCTGTAGACACACCTTGAGGCTGGGGCTGGGAGGGAGGCGCTGGCACCCTCAGATGTGTGAACTGGCTCCTCTCCTGGAAGGGCCTGGATGCGGGAACCAGGGACCACCCACACCGCAGGGCCCCAATTCCCCCCGTCCACCTGTGGGGCGGGTGACGAGTTTTAGCTGTGAGACTAGGGTTAAATGGATGTGCTCTGTTCCTAATGGAAAGTTGCTCCAGGCAGATGGGGCAGGGTGCACAGGAAAGCAGGGGCCGGTCAGGTTTAGCTCCTCAGCTGGTCGTGTTCACACAGACATCCAAGGAACGTGTGCACTCAGACGCCCCCTCAGCCAGGGGTTCCCGCGGGGCCGGCTGCCTTGGACGGCTCCTCCCGAGGGTCAGCAGAGTCCCAGGGCCTCAGCAAAGCCAGGGCGGGAACGCACAGGCTACCTTCCTGGGAGCTAAAGGCAGCCGAGGTGGCCCGGGGCCTGGGCATTGCCGGGGCCCCGCGGGCCCCTTCCTGTGCGTTGCTCCCAGGCTCCTTTGCAGCGGGTCCCTTGGATGTGTTTGCATGAGGCTTGGGTCCTGGACTGAGTGACCCGGGAAGGAGGCCCTGCAGACTGCGGTCCAGGTGGAACATTCTGGACCTGCAGCCGCTCCCAGCCTTGGCGGGAGCTGGGGGCGGTTTCGGGGGTCGTCTTTCCTGCAAGCTTGGCCCCAAACCCAGTTCTCCTGTCCTCCCTCCTGCCTGTGAACCCTCAATAAACCTCTCTGTGTTTAAAGTCTGTTGTCTGTGGCCCTGCAGCCCCCACCTCCCCCCAGACCCGCCCTCACGGCAGACCTTGGGAGAGCCGGGCTGGGGACGGTGCCGTGAGTGCTGGGCCGGCTTGGACTGGCTCGGGCCGGCTTGGACTGGCTCGAGCCGGCTTGTGATGGCCGATTGTGAACTTTTTAGGACTTTCGTGAGCCCGCTGACATCATGCTGGCTTGAGGGCTTTTACTTCAAGGCAGCCACAGTCAGGACCCCCTCTCCTGCCCCGAGGAGGTTGCTCGCACGCTGCTGGGGTCCCCTGGGGACCCGCCTGCCCCCAGTGAGCCGATTCTGCGTTCACAGCACCTCCCCTCGACAGGCAAGTTCGGGCAGAAGAGTGGTCCCCCAGGAAGTCCGAGTCCTAGTCCCAGGAGCCTGTGAGGATGGGGGAGGGCCGCAGGCCAGGGTGCGGGCGCCTCTAGGAGCTGGACGAGGCCGGGTATGGGGTCTCCCCTTGAGCCTCTGGGGGGAAAGCCGCCCGCACCTTGGCTTTATCCCAGTGAGACCCATTTTGTACTTCTGGCCTCAGAATCCTAAGAAAATAAATTCATATTGTTCAGGCCACTACGTGTGTGGTCCTCTGTGACAGCAGCCTCAGGGACTGACGCAGCCTCCACACAGAGCAGCTGGCGTGGTCGGAGCAGATGGCCACCCGGGCTCCATGGCCACCTTGCTCGTCCTCACCGAGTCCTGATTCCTGGGCTCAGTGTCTGTTTAACATTGTGGCCGAGTGACCACAGGCCACTTATCCTGTTGCCCTCACCCCCTCTCCTGCGAGACAGGAGCTCCCCCCGGACCAGGGCCCAGGGAGTGCGCCGGTGGGGGCGCAGCGGCGCTGAAGCTTCCACCCTGCTGGCCCCCATGGTCCTCGCACACACCACACACTCACGCTCCACTACACACGTCCACTGTGTGAACACAGACACAGTCCTACACACACACCTGTACACACACTCATGCACATGTTCACACGTGCACACCAGGCACAAACACTCACGTTCACTGTGCATACACATCAGGCGAGCCCACTCACATGTTTAGTTGTACAGATTCACACTCGTGTTCACACAGGGCCATACACCACACACTGGCACACGTCCCCACTGGCAGGTGCACACACGCACACACACACACACACACACACACACACTCATCTCTCCCTGTCCAGGGAAGGTCTGGAGCCCCTCTCAGCCTCACCCACCACAGGCTGCAGAGAGGGAAGTCCTTGCCGGCCCCTGACCCGGGGCCTCGGAGGGCCCTATGAGTGCCAGGCTGGGTGCGGGGCCAGAATCGGAGGCAAGGACCGTGCACTGGGAGAGAAGTCTCTTCAGGGGGCGGCAGCTTTGGCCCCGGCTTGGGGGAAGGGCAGCTGGGTGAGCCAGTGAGGGCGGGCTATGCGTGGGAGGCCCCGGTGGAGGACGAGCTGACGTGCTGACATGAGGAGACTCGGGGATCAGCAAAGCCCGAGCTGAACAGCCTCTTTGGAACCAGGCGTGAAATCAGCGCTCAGGCCTCCAGGACAGGCCCAGGGCCACCGGCCGGCCGGGAAGGGGCAGAAGGCGCGAGGACAGGGTCTGCCCGCAGCTGACTCTCACAGCGGCCTAGTACGCCTGGGAGGATTTCTATTTTCAGATGAGAAACCTGAGAATCTGAGACCCAAGGGGAGAAATGACGGGGACCCGGGAGTCAGCTTGCTGGGGGCAGCGCAGAGCTGGAATCCCTGCCTTCTGACGCCCAGGCCTGGAAGTTCTCACTCAGGACACGCGGGCCCTGGAGTGCTGTCAAAACAAAGAGGCAAGTCCTGGGTTTAGCACCACGTTGAAGGACAGCCAGTGGGAGAGGCAGAGCAGAGCCTGGGCTCCCCAGTCCCATGCCTGCGTGCAGCCGTGCTGGCCGGGGGCAGGGATGCCCTCGCTGGGAATGGGGTGCGCCGGGGGTCTGCCTCTGTAACCATGGCAACCGGCTAGAAGGAGGGTGGGTGCAGTGTTGGCTGCCAGGCTGGGCCTTCAGAGGCAACTGCACACCTGCCTGGTGTTCCTTGCAAGGTGAGGTGAAGAGTCAGCGCCCCAGAGCGACCAGCACACTGGCCGACCTTCCTCCTGAGCCCAGCTGCTCTTGGAGAAGAGGGGCATTTGAGGGGCTGCAGAGGCAGTGGAGGGAGAAGCAGCCTGGAAACAGTTGGAGAGTGGCTGCTTGGCCAGGACACCCATCCCAGAGCCCGTGTTGGCAGCCAGCCCTCACTATGGACAGGGAGGCTGAGGCACCGAGTGGTAGTGGACTTGCCCAAGGGCACGTGAGCTGGTGAGGGGTCAGCTGGAGTGTGACCAGGATGCCGGGCAGCAGTGACCGGCAGAGAGATGTCCCGCAGCCTCCATGAAGCCTCTGCAGGCGGGTAGTTAAGATGCCAAGAACACCCCGAAAGAGGAAGAGCATGTTGGTGTAACGATATGGTGACCACGTTCACCCGATTTGTAGCTGTGGCAAGCGTAGCTCTCAGAGCGGAGTCAGGACACCGAGTTGCCACCTATGGAAAGTCCCTTATTATTTCAAGTCACATCTGACTCCCAGTGCCCGGCCAGCCAGGGCAGGGACCCCCGTGAAAATGCTTGCCGTGGCTCTACCTGCACCCCCTTCATGCCTGCCCAACCACACGCACACTCAGACTTCTGGAAGAGTAGTGATGGGGCCTGGAGACGTCTCTGGGCAGCAGTCACCTCTGTGCTGGAATTCCCTGAGGGGCCCGTTGTCTGAGACCGTGTTCGGGGTGGGCACCTAGGCCCCCTGGCAGAGCTCTGAGCCACTGCCCCTGCCAGGCCCCACCCTCATGGATGAGCTGGAGGTGGCCCCCTGGGGTGGGCACACGCAGTCCTGCTCCCCAGAGCCCTTGGCAACCCCCTGTCTTGGCTCATCTGGCAGCCTCCCTGAGCACACTTCTGGGAACCAGCCAGGGCAGACCTTGCCTGGCTGGACTCCAGGACTGGGATCTGCTGAGTCTCTGCGGGTGGTCATCACCCGGGGTTAGTGGCCTTGGCCAGAAGGTGGCCCTGCATGTGGTCAGTTCCCCAGTTCCCTGCCAGGCTCCCCTGGGCTTAGCAATCTCACAGGGGTCACTGGATCAAGGACTCAGAATGGACACCAAGCCTCCCGTCCTCGCCCCGGGCTGAGAAGTCGCCTTGGAATCAGAGCCCGCCCGTCTGGTGTCGCAGTAGTCAGAACACCAAGACTGAGGCTTTCCGAGCCGGCAGCTTGCAAACAGGAGAGCCGCTTGGCGCAGTTTTGAGCTGTTTAGCAGCCCCAGGAGCAGGAGCTGGTCAGGCCCTGGGCACCGTGGCTGGCCTGGGGACGCCTGTTGTCGTGGCATTTGCTCGATGACCTATGGGCATAGCTGGCCGACTTAAGTCTGTTTTCCACCGTTCAGACTTCCTCTGCCGTGAATATTCGCTTGTGTCCCGTGCGGGGCGCCGTGTTTGCGTCTGTGAGGCTCCTCAGACTCGAGTACTGACTTCTGAGTGAAGCCGGCCCCAGTCTGTAGTCCTTTCTGCCGTTTGCCCTGGCATCTCAAGTCTACTTGTTTGTATTTTTAAAAGATACAAAGTTACATGTTTAACAAATATATCAACTGCACGTAACACTGTAACTTTCTGTCTCGCCTTCCCTTTTCATTTACTTCATTCCCTTCCTTCGTTTTTCCCTTTAGAAACTCTCCCTCCAAGTAGAAAAAGAAATTCTATTCCAGACCTTCTATTTACAACATCTGTAACTTTAATTTTTCCAAATTATGCCATGCCAGGTTGAACTGCTTAATTTTAGTATAATTAATCCCTGGAGTCCAACCTTTCCCTCATTTTTTCAAAATGTTTTTGCCTATTATATCTTTGAGATGCTCTTATGGGTCCCTGCATTAACTAAAAAGGGCAGCATTGGGGTTTTGACCGGCACTGCATGAAACTGCAGAGCAACTGGGGAAATCTTGATGATGTTAGGTTATCAGTTTGAAGATCTGTCCAAGTCTTCACCTGTCTCTTGCAGCCGGATTTCTGTGGTCTCCTTAGCGTCTGTCTGCAGGGAGTTCAGGCGGCTGTAACCAGGTACTGCTGTGTCTGGGGGAGACTGTGCATCCCTGTGAACGTTATCATGATGTCAGGTGAAAAGCTCAAGGGACGTGACTGAATGCAGCTCTGTCCTCTTCCCTCACCCCCACCCCCGCCCCAGGAAAGTTCCCGACTGGCCGTGAGCTCTTGGGGAACAGGAGGGGTTCCAGGACACCAGGCAGGAGGGGGTCTCGGCTCTTCCAGGCGGTACAAGTCACGAGGGGTCGGAACCCCGGGAGCAGTTGGCAGCCCTCGAAGAACCCTGTCCCAGGCCCCGAACCTGTGAGTACGTTACGCTGCACAGGCGGGGGCCTCAGGCTTGCTGGCTCGTTGACCCCGGGAGACGGATGATATCCTGGATCGTCCATGTGGGCCTCATGCGGCCTTCAGGGTTGTTACGGGCAGAAGGCGGGGCAGAGAGAGACAGAGGAGATGGCGTGATAAGGATGCCACTGCCCGCGGCCAGCGGCCAAGGTGCAGGAGGGGCTGTGAGCCAAGCACGTGGGCCCGCCTCGAAGCTGGAAAAGGTGGGAGACAGAAGGAGCCTCAGAAGGAACCAACCCTGCCCACACCTTGGTTATGTCCAGTGAGACCTGGAAGTGACCTCTGGCCTCCAGGACGGGGAGACAACATTGTTCCGTTATTTTAAGTGCGTGATATGTGTCACAGCAATGTGGGAAATGAAGGCACGGACCACCCGCTGCTTCGCGGGCATGCAGGTGGCGCCAGTCTGCTGTCCTCTCGACACAGGACGAGTAGGGTGGGCTCTGATCCTTACACATGTTTAGCGGTCAACTGAACCCACAAAGTTCTCATACTGTTTCTAGCAGGTTCCATCAGGCAGAGACTGCAGGGCATCACTGTCTGTCTCCTTTCTCACACAGCATCTCTCTGCCCTTTGCTCTCACCGCAGAGGCCAGAACTGCCTGGACTTTGGTGCGTAAACAGTGGTGCCGCCAGGCCCCTGGTGCGTCCCTGATTATAATCTGAGGGCTCACGTGTCTGACGGTAAATGTACTGCTGGCCACTGGCCTGAGTGCTTCTCTGTTACCACGAATTACAGACATGGAAGAGGGTCCCCGCTTTGGAGAACCGTCTGATTTGTTACAAAGTGAAGTTCTGCTGCCGGATATTTACCAAGAGAAATAAACACATGTGTCCACACAAAATTATTCAACATGTTTACCACAGCCCCAGGCGGCAGCAACCCCAAAGCAGATCAGTAGGAGAACCGGTGAACAAGTGATGGGACATCACACAATGGATCAAAGCCACAAAGCGAGCCGAGAAGACCGGCAGTGAAAGTGAAGAACCTGTGGCGCAACGGTGCGCATGGAAGTCAGAAGCACCGAGCTGAAAGCAAACAGAAAGGGCCTCCCGCCACGGACAGCAGGTGGCGGACGAGGGACCTGCCACAGGGGCGCGGGGGGCTCCTGTGGGCCGGAAACACTCAGCCTTGTTTGGGAGCCAGTGCATGCACAGGTGCAGTTGGCAAAGCTCCCCAAACAGAACATTTAAGGTCTGTGCATTTTAATTAAATAAAATTAAATACATTGAATCAAAATAAAATCATGCGAAGATAAGGGTCCCTAACAAAATTAAAAATAATATTTCAGAGTCATGAAAAGAACCACAGGCCTCGCTGAGATGCGCTCTTTTTCCCTGGGTTTGCTCACATGCTATTGGCGTAGCGGATTATCTTAAGGGCTCTCCTCATATTAGCCGCCTTTCCGCTGGTGAAGAAACCATCCTCAGGCATCACGCGGCACTGACAGCTTCGATTTGCGGCATGTGGTTCACATCAATGAATCTATGTCCAAAAGTAGCGCAAGTCCATCATTGTCTTCCAAATGTGGTTTAAGTCCAATTTTGTTCAGGAAATAGAGGTGGCAGGTCAGTCACAATGACGTGGGCACTGTAGTTGCCCACGTGTCTGGGAACTGTGCTGGGGCCGCCCAGCACTCACAACACGGAATCCTTACCATAGCGCAAGGGACGAGAGTCCTCCTCCCTGTGTTAGGCCTGGGGGGATCTGGGCACCAGGGTGTGGGGATTCAGTAACTTGCTCAAACAGTGCGTGGAAGAACCAGGGTAATAACCCTTCTCTGTCTGACCGGAGAGCTGTGCTTTTCACAGTCCTGCTGGACTGTGTCTTCTAGCAGTGTGCACCTGGAGCACCTGCACCCCGGGGGGGCTGGGAGCACCTGGAGCACCTGCACCCCGGGGGGGGGTCTGGGAGCACCTGGAGCACCTGCACCCCGGGGGGGCTGGGAGCACCTGGAGCACCTGCACCCCGGGGGGGGGTCTGGGAGCACCTGGAGCACCTGCACCCCGGGGGGGCTGGGAGCACCTGGAGCACCTGCACCCCGGGGGGGCTGGGAGCACCTGGAGCACCTACACCCGGGGGGGGGCTGGGAGCACCTGGAGCACCTGCACCCGGGGGGGGCTGGGAGCACCTGGAGCACCTGCACCCCGGGGGGGCTGGGAGCACCTGGAGCACCTGCACCCCGGGGGGGCTGGGAGCACCTGGAGCACCTGCACCCGGGGGGGGGCTGGGAGCACCTGGAGCACCTGCACCCCGGGGGGGCTGGGAGCACCTGGAGCACCTACACCCGGGGGGGGGCTGGGAGCACCTGGAGCACCTGCACCCGGGGGGGGCTGGGAGCACCTGGAGCACCTGCACCCCGGGGGGGCTGGGAGCACCTGGAGCACCTGCACCCCGGGGGGGCTGGGAGCACCTGGAGCACCTGCACCCCGGGGGGGCTGGGAGCACCTGGAGCATCTGCACCCGGGGGGGGGCTGGGAGCACCTGGAACACCTGCACCCCGGGGGGGCTGGGAGCACCTGGAGCACCTGCACCCTGGGTAAGCTGGGAGCACCTGGAGCACCTGCACCCGGGGGGGGCTGGGAGCACCTGGAGCACCTGCACCCGGGGGGGGGCTGGGAGCACCTGGAACACCTGCACCCCGGGGGGGCTGGGAGCACCTGGAGCACCTGCACCCTGGGTAAGCTGGGAGCACCTAGAGCACCTGCACCCCGGGGGGGCTGGGAGCACCTGGAGCACCTGCACCCCGGGGGGGCTGGGAGCACCTGGAGCACCTGCACCCCGGGGGGGCTGGGAGCACCTGGAGCACCTGCACCCCGGGGGGGCTGGGAGCACCTGGAGCACCTGCACCCCGGGGGGGCTGGGAGCACCTGGAGCACCTACACTAAAATTCCAGAGGAGGAAAGGAAGTGTTTTGTGGGCAGTCGTGTGCGGGGCGGTGTGGGCCGTCTCTGAGGGGCAATGTCAAGCTGAGATGAAGGACAAGGGAGATCAGCCTGAGGGAGGAGGGGGCCGGGCAGGGGCAGGGGAGGGGGAGGCAACCAGTGGTCCTGCAGGGCCTGGAGGTCACGCTGAGGAATTTGGGCTCTAGTCACTGGACGGTTTAAGCGTGGCCAGGACTGTGTGGTCATGTGTGTGTCTCCAGGTCCAGTGGGGAAGCTGGCACACAGCGGACACTCAGCGTGAGAGCACACAGTCGCAGCCACCTAGACCATCAGGCAGCACTGAGCCTCCGCTCTGTGCCGGACCCAGGGGAGTTGCCTGAGATGCAGCCCCAGGCAGGAAGGGACTGGAAGACGTGTGTGCACATGTGTGTATGCATGTGTGTGCACAGATGTAAGTGTGTGAGTTTGTGTGTGTGTGCACGTGTGGGGGTGTGGCAGAGGGTGGGGCTGCGTGCCGGAGGCAGGTGAAGGGGTGCCACTAGCTGGGCAAGGCCCCCACACTGTGGCTGGCTCGCTGTTTACTCAGTGTCCACTGATTTAAGTGTTCATCTCACCCAGACACACACAAGTCAACAACCCCAGGTCTCTGGGGACCCACCTGTGGAAGGAGCCCCTGGGTGAGGGGCCACTGCTCCCAGCCAACCGTGCCTGAGGCGCCTCTCTGCAGGCCCCCGGGCCCACGGCCCTTCTTTGGTTCGTCTCACAAGCTGCTCATGTCCTCCCTCAAATCCCACTTAAAATCAGAGCATCCAGCAGACCGCAAGGGCCATGGCTTGTCGCCACATCCCTTCTGGGAGGGTGGGTGGTGAGCAAACCGAAAGCAAACCGGGACACCCACCTGGACCTGAACTTCATACATACACCAACTATTCCTTTAGTACGTGTTCTATGCAATATTTGGGGTATGTATTTCTTAAAAAGCATTTACTGTGTATCTGTAATTCAAATTTAACCGGAGATCCTGCATTTTTATCTGGCACCTTCAACGTACCCTCCCTGGACCAGCAGATCCATAACCCATGGCCCAGACCCACTAGGGCCCCTGGCTGCCCAGGGCAGGGATACAGGCAGGCCTCTGGGACAGTGACAGCAGGGATATGTGGGTCCAGCAGGGACGGTGGGGCTGTTGCAGCGAAGGGCACAAAGTACTGAGTGTAGACAAGGGGAGGGGGGTTCCGTGCCCACAGACTTACCCTGGGGACACCCTAGCCCTGGGACTTCTCTCTCGCACAGGCCCCCTGTCCTGGCCCACACCCCCCGCCCCCACTCCCCTCTCTTTGCCATTCCCCCTGGGCAGGGGTCATCCTTGTCCGAGCTCAGCCCCAGCCTCCCAGAAGCACATGGCCCACCAACAGGCCTGAAGCAGGCTCTTGAAAAATCTCCGCTTTGGGAAATCAGGAGGGCCCTGGTAACAGCTTTGAGGTTCCAAGTGCGGTCTGGACTGAGAGGGAGCTGGCTCAGGACAGGACTCCTTCCTGGGGCAGCTGGGCTGACCCAGGTGTCACGTGGAGCTGACCGGGGGGATCCAGGACTCGGGCTGGCTGCAGCTGCCTCCCCGGCCCTGACTGTGCAATCCTGGGCAAAAAACAGTGAGAATTTTAAGGCGGAAACAGCAGAGCCGTAAACAGAGCATGAGGCCTTCCTGCTGCTGAGCCCCTGGCTCCCACGCCCCACGCCGGAGCAGCCTGGGCGTGGGCCACGGAATAGGTCCTGGCTGCTCATGGACCCCACTGGGCCTTCCTGGGAAACTCCTGGCACAGGGACTTTCCCTTCCAGCCAGGAGGCTGCCCGGGGCAGGGGTGGCACCTCCCCTCCCCACCTGGTTTCCAGGGTGTCACGTCACACCTAGCAGCTGTCCCAGGGAGGCAGGAGGCCACGCCTGGTGTGAGGTCAGGGCACCGGACGTCGGAGGAGCTGGGCAAGTGCAGGCCCAAGGAGGCATTCCAGTCCATCCCACACCCCAGAAGGCCAGCCTGGGTGCAGAGGCATGAGGGTCCCATCACCCAGGGGTCTCCCATGGGTGTGGCCTCAGAGAGGAGACAGGACCATGCCATGCTTGCTTGGGATTCCTGACCCGACCCCACCCCACAGCGTTCATGGGTAAACTGAGGCTGGAGGAGGAACCTCCAGCAGAGGAGAGGTGCGCTGGTGATGAGGGACCCGGGGGCACATTGGGCTGCAGTGGCAGAGTGAGTCCTTGGCCCGGGATGCGCTCGCCAAGGGTCGAGTCCCCGCCAGACACACGCAGAAGCAGCAGCGCTTTTGTGAAAAGCATCATAAATATATTTCAGTGTAGACAGGACACAATAAATAGCTGGTATGAGTGTGTCGGACAGCACCGAGCAGGCCCTGCTGGGCTCCCTGGCCAGGCCCCGTCCAGCCGTGTGGCGGTTGCTCTGGCAAGGTGACAGGGCTGCTGTTTTTGAGGTAAAATTTTGTAGGAACTTTTTCCTTAAAGTAAAGTCCCTGCAGGACACCAGACCTGTAGGGCAGCTCCGGTCTTCTGCCTGGACACCCACGGAGCCGCCCGAATTGGGCCATCAGTTACCAGGGCAGAGGGGACGATGCCCCTGGCTGGACAAGACTGGGAACGGCGAGCTGGCAACTCTGGAAGCCGTGGCTTCTCCCAGGCTCGTCCCCCCCACCCCCACCCCCAGAGGTTCCAGGGCTTCTCGGGTGGGATTCTGGGGTGCAGCCAGGTGGTCCCGGCCCTGGGGCCCCGGGCCCGTCACCCTGTCCTCAGCTTCAGCACCCTGGACAGGGGCTCCTTGGCGCTGGAGTAGACTAGATAGGCGCCGGCAGCTGTGCGGAAGGCTTCCCAGTCCCTGCAGCCGAAGGTCGGGAGGCTGTGCACGGCCACGAAGCCTTCGTACCCCTGCCACCTGCGGGGAGAGCCGCCATCAGCCTCGGAGGCAGGGACGCTGGCGCCAGGAGGGGAGAGGGTGCCCAGGCTCCGGGACTGCTCCGCCTCCCTGGGTCTCCCACCCCGCCAGCTTGTACCCTGCGGTTCCGTAATCCTCGCCAGGCCCTCGCCTGCACTTCCCACTGGCCACGCTTCCCGGGCCTCGCGATCTCCCCAGGTTACAGTCCCGGGGAGCTGGGCCGGGAGGGGCCGTCACAG
This sequence comes from Vicugna pacos, assembly GCF_048564905.1. Classification (NCBI taxonomy): domain Eukaryota; kingdom Metazoa; phylum Chordata; class Mammalia; order Artiodactyla; family Camelidae; genus Vicugna; species Vicugna pacos. The sequence continues at coordinate 123,073,699 of NC_132987.1, forward strand.
CCTGCAAAGAGCAAAATGAGCCCCGGAAGGGGGAACTTCCCCGTCCGAGACCCCGCAGCTGCGTACCCACCCAGGGTCCTGCCCCAGCCCAGAGTGCCCTCTGGGTGCCCCCAGTGAATGGAGGCTGCCGAGGGGTCCTGGCAGCTCGGGGGGGTTAACAGCAGGGCTGAGCCCCAGCCCCCTCCTCACTCCTGGGGTGGGCACAGACAGTGAGGCTGGTGCCCTCAGACACACACGGGCACCGCTCGCATGTGGCACCCGGCATACGGCTTTGTGGCCCACGCCCCCACATGAGAGTGCCACGCCCAGTTCTGCCCTTCAAAGGGGGTTTACTGACAGTAGTTCTGTGTCCATCGGGTGGAAGCCCCAGAGCAGGCCGCCTGGATCAAAAGCAGCAGCAGTTTTACTTTAGTGTTTTTCCAGGTGACTTTCTGGAAAGGTTGACACGATTCCTGTCCTGGTGGGAAAGGAGCAGCCCCTGCGCTCCCACCCCCAGCACTGCGGGTCTTTAAACAGCGTCCAGACAGACGGGGAAACGTGTCAGCCTCGTGCTTTGAGAAGAACAACTTCTACCGCGGTTACTCACACTTTCCGTTTTTTCTTCCAAAGACCCCTGTTCGTGCCTTTTGCCCATTTTCCCCCACCCCCAAAATCTTTTATTACTTTGTGGAGCTCCTGTTCGGCCGAATGTGTGGTGGACAGTGGACAGCCTGTCTTTTCACTTTGAATAGGATGCCCTTTGCATAGAAGAGCTTTCAGTGGAGGCAGTCGACGTGGCCACCTCTTTCCAGCCTGTGCAAACCCTCCCGTCTTCTCTGTAGAGCTTGCAGGTTTTACAGCGTCATTTCAGCTTTTCTTCTACTATTTCTGCTGTTGAAGGTTCTGCATTTAGATGTCTGCACCTTACAAAATTTATTTAGTGTATAATATGAAGCAGGGATATAGCTCTGTTTTCTTCCATATGAACAGAAAACTGCAGGAAATTATTTTATTAAGTAATGTGTCCTTTTCTCACTGAATTGAAATGTATCATTACTACACTAAGTGGCTGTGAAAGGCTGCTCTCTTCTGGACTGTGTTCTAGTCTTTCTATACATTTGTTTATTTTTTAGCAAAAATCGCACTGCTTCATTCGTGTGCTGCCCAGAACTTCTTCACTAGTCTCCTTTTCAATATTGCCTTGCCATCCTTGAAAATGTATTTTTCCACATGAATTTTTAAATTCCTTAAAATTTTTAAATCACTTAAGATTACTTAAAATGTTTTAAATTACTTCGTCTTGTTGAAAACAGCAACACTTTAGAAAGACTAAAGAAAATTGATGATTTTTCTAATAAAACACAGATGACCAAACGCGTCTCAAGAAGAGGTGGGAAACCTGCTTAAACTGATAACCACGGAGGATATTAGACAAACTGCTCAGGCACCGCTGAGAAGGGATCAGGCTGAGGCAGCCTTGTACATGAACTTAACATCACGGAACGGAAGCAGACACGTCCTGCTGCTCAACCCACTCCCGTCCACAGGTGCGTCTGTTAAGTTAGGGCCCATATCAGGCCTCCAGAAGACACCGCAGAGCCGTTTCATCTCCTATTACAGATGCAAAAATCTGAAGTCAGTCCTAACGGTTGGTTGCCAGGGGCATGGAAATAGTTGTACATCATCAGTGAAGGGCGCTCGTCCCAAGTCGTTACATCAACAGATTCACCAGGAAGAACCACGCCAGGCACTAAGGAGCGCCGAAGGGTCGCCGCACGACTGCTCACATCCCGCCAAACTGTGGCTTCCAGCCGGTTCCCATCAAGCCAGCAAGACAGAACCACCGGCCACTGGCACCAAGACTCAAGACGGTCCTGGAATTTCTAGCTTATTGAGAAAACTAGGTGAACAGTAAAAACCCTCGCACTACAGAGCAAAGCTGCCTTCGTTCCCAGATGTGGCCGCACTCCCGGCGCTCCCACAAGACTCTTCTTCAGAAAACTATTAGGACTGATACTGTAGTTCAGTGGCTAGACGCAAAAAGTTCATTGTCCCGACAAGCAGATGGAGATGGAAGTGTACAGAGCTCAGCAAATTCCCAGCGTGAGTGTAAGGAGAATGCCACGGCGCCTCTGTGGGGACGTGCACAGCCTTACTGAAAGACACGTGAAAAATAGGGATCTGCCACAGGTGGAGACACTTGATAGAATAAAATAGGAATAACTCTCAAACTAGTGTCCGCACACTGCATCTCCAGCCAGCATCCGAGGCCACGCGCATCAGTGTGAAAAGCGGGTCACTGGCTGGCCCAGGGTGGGACCTGGACTCAGCCCGCACCCAGGTGCACCCGCTGCCAGGTGACCCCCAGGGCCCAGTGGCCCGTGACTCGCTCCGAGCCTGTGGCCACCGCAGGGAAGGTGAGCACACCGCCGGTGAGCCGAGGGAGCGGGGAGGGGCACGGTCTTTACCTGTAAATAATACTGTTTACCGAGAAGGTATTTCCGTCGAAGGAGTTTGCAACCACCAGGAAATAATCTTCTCCCACCGAGAAGAACTCCCAGTCCAGAGCGCTGCCAGAGGAAGTGAGCAAACATGAGGACGCGGCGCCCGGAGTTGCTGCCGGAGAACTAGGGGCACGGCGTCCAGCCGTTTCCTCCCCCAGTCTCCGGACTCAGGATGGGGTCCCACCTCCAAGGTCCACAGAGCGGGGAGCGATTTTCTCAGCTGCACAGTGAGTTGGTCTATTCCAGGGGAATGCACATTTGTCGTTCATTTTTAAAATTAAAAATCAGTTTAATTGTACTAAAATTTGCATAACATAGAACTTTCCACTTCACCCGTTTTTAGGTGCTCAGCCCAGTGGCATTAAGTACCTTCACGTTGCTGTGCAGCCATCACCACCATCCACCTCCAGTGTTTCCACCTTCCAGACTGAGACTCTGTCCCTGTGAAACACTCAGTCCCCGTCCCTCCACCCCTGGCAGCCACGGTCCTGCTTTCTGTCTCTACAAGCCTGACTCCTCCTGGGGCCTCACACAGATGGAATCCTGCTGTGTCTGTCCTCTTGTGGCTGCCTTATGTCCCTGAGCATAACGTCCTCAAGGTTCAGCATGTTGTAGCAGGTGTCAGGGTTTCCTTCCATCCTGAGGCTGAGCCATAAAGAGTCCATGGTAAGGATGGACCACCATGTTCACCCATTCATCTGTCGATGGACACTTGGGTTCCAGGGTGAACAGTGATGCTGTGAACACAGGTGCAAAGGTCACACACTCTGAAGAGGTTGAAATAGTCACAGGAACAAACCCAAGCTCCTGGTCACTCCCTGAAGGCCTGCAGCACCCCTGGAGACGGGAACTTGAGGACACTGGCAGAGAAGTCACCCGCTTGCTCTCACTCCCCCGACGCCTGTTCAGGTGCCAGCAGGGTCTGCTGACACAGAGATGTCCCCTTACATTTTGAAGCTGTGGTTCTTACTGCCAACAGACTCACTGCATCTGTCTTCAGGAAGGGCATCCTGAACTTGCTAAGGGTTCAGATCCAACAGGCGGCTCCTGGAAGGACATCCCAGAGCCCCATCCCACCCAGGAGGCCAAACTGGGCATCAGCCATGGTCTCCAATCACCTCTCTGATTACTGCAGGCCCTGTGCCCACTTTACAGATGGAGAAGCTGAGGCACAGCCTTGCAACAAGCAGGAGTTAGTTGGAAGCCAAAGGTCAGGCCAGTGCATTTATGTCTGGTGGCTCAGTGCTATGACCTGTTAAAGTAGCAGAGGGCCACTCTCTCTTGGTTGATACTCAACCCGGGTTCCTTCTCTGTGGGGAAGTGATGGTGCTGACCTACAGCAGGGTGCTCCAACAGGACCCTGAGAATGAGAGGGCCCACAGAGGGACCTGGGGGCACATGGGGAGGCCGAGGCCAATGGGGGCTCCCTCCTCATTGCTTCCTTCTTCCATTGGCCAAGATCCTGCCTCATGCCCCTTCTAACCATGGCCAGTTATGACTTGGTCATTGAAAAAAACTTCATATAGTGTGGCTGTGGGCACAGGGCAGCTGTGTGGTCCCACGTGCATTACTCCTCCAACTGTAACTGAGTTCTAAAACCAAGGCCTACAGAAAAGAAGCAAACAGCAAAGCTTTGACTTACACTGTTTGCACACGGCCCATATCAGAAGCCGCTTTGGCTTAACCACGCAGAAGGCAAGCATCCTGCATAACTTTCTGTTCTGCCTCCAAAGCAGCATGAAAGTAAGTCCGTTGACAGTAATTTGAAGTATATTTTTTTTCTTCAGAACCACACCATTTGTCAAAAGGTGGAAGCAGACAAGTGTCCATCAACTGATGGAGGATAAACAAACAGTGGTAAATAAACGTGGTGGAATATTACTCAGTGGTTAAAAGGACTAAAGTCCTGACACGCCGCAATGTGGACAAACCTCGAACACGTGCTGAGAGAATGAAGCCAGACGTGAGAGGCCACGTCCCATGTCCTCCAGTCACACGAGGTGTCCACAGCAGGGAAGCCCAGAGGGACAGAGAGCGGACCGGTGGTTGCCAGGGGCTGAGGGAGGTGGGGGGAGAGGCAGTGGTAGTGAAAGGGTAGGGGTTTCTTTTCGAGGTGATGAAAATGGTCTAAAGCCACTGTGGTGATGGTTGCACAGATCCGTGAATTTCATTTTAAAAACCTCCACTGAGTTGTTAAAAAAAACACAAGCCACAGCGTTTAAAAGCAGTTAGAGTCAAGATTACAAAGAGGAGCCACAATCACTCCATGGGGCCCAGAAGGTTTGTGGTGTGGAGTGAGGCGGCGGCACACCTCTGAGAGGGGTCAGGCGCGCGTGGCCTCGGGGGTGCAGGGGCTGTGGGTGGCATCGCAGCCCCCTGGCTCCAGTCATCCTGTCTGTCTGAAGCCACGCCCCGGCCCGGCCCGGCCCCGCCCACCCGGCCGCGCCCCGCCCCACCACGCCCCTTCCCTGTAACCTGCAGCGCCACCAGTACCTGCAGGTGAGGATCTCCTGGAACCGGACGAACGTCTGCGCGGTGACATTCAGCTCGTAGATGACCGAGTTGATGACGTACGAGCCGTTTTGCACTTGCGTTTCCACGTCGTAGCTGTGACTGTTCGCGACAGCGAGAAAGAGCCTCTCTCCGATGTGGAAAACCTCCCAGTCTGCGGCGCCAAACGTCTGGGACCAAGCGAAGGGGGGCAGGGAGCGCGCGTGAACGGAGAGACCCTCAGGAGCGCCAGCCACGAGGCCCCAGCCTCAGCCTCGCGCCAGGCACCCGGCAGGTGCCCCTCTGCGCTGGCTTTTCTCTCCCAGCCTCATCGTCCGTGTCGCCCACGCCTGCCCGGACCCGAGGAGATCGTCTGCTGGACGGCTGCTTACCACCTGCACCCCCTACTACCCACGCCCCGGTGCTGCCGGCCCTGCGAGGTCCAGCTGCTGAACACCTCTTCCAGGGAGCCCTCCCTGCTCCCCCCCGCCTGGCTCCGAACTCCGAAGCCACGCCTAGGTGCCTCTGGTGTTTCTTACTACATGCCGTCCCTGGCCTGAGGTTCTCCTTGGTTCTACGGACAGCCCCATCGCTGGGTTCCTGTGCATGCTGTTCCTCCAAAATCACTTAGCACCTGGGGAGTGAGGTGTGAGGGGGGCAGCAGGGCTGGACTATCGATGGGATCAAGAGCTACTTGGGCAATCCAAAAGAAAGAATCAGTGCACTAGAAGACAGACCAACAGAAATTATTTGAATTAAAGCACAGAAAGGGGAAAAAAAGTTTACAGTAAAAGTGAACAGAGCCTCACCAATCAGTGGGGTCATACAGCGCGGTCCAGCATGCATGTAATTGGGTGACAGTAGGGAGAAAGGGAGGGAAGGAAGGAAGGGAGGCAAGTAGGAAGAGAGAAAGGAGAGAAAAGAAAGGAAAAATAAATGATGGCTAATCTTCCAAATTTAATTAAAACCACCAAACCACAGACTAAAGGAAATCAGAGACCCCAAGCAGAATAAACACAAAAACCCCACACCCGGACACATCACACTCAAACAGCTGGGAATGGAAGGGAAAGAGACTCTCAGAAGCTGCCAGAGGAAAAGACACATCCATTACAAGGAAACGACGTTACCGGTGGCACCCGCCCTCCCTGGGAACAACAGAAGTGCCACGTCCACAGAAAAATGTCTCTAAAGTAAACGAAAGAAAAACGTGAACCCAGAATTCTACAGTGAAAATACCCCTCGCGGTAAAATAATGTCATTTTCAGACAAAAGTGGTAGGAGGGGTTGCCAGCAGACCTGCTTTCTAAGCAGTACTGAGGGGTGCTGGGAAGGCTGGAGGCTGACGGGGGTTACAAGTCTGCAGGAAGGACACAGAGGGCGCTGGGAATGGCGGGCACGTGGGTGTAAAGGCTTTGCAGCAAAAATAACAACAAATTGTGCAGCTTGTAACCTGAGCGCAACTGTGAGCGTATATGCGCACACAGGACCCTGGTAGCCGGGTAGGGATAAATGAAATCATGCTGAGTACATTTATGTGTGATTATATATGGTTATTACATTATGTGTAAAGTATAATATTAATTCAAAATAGATTGTAGCAAGTTGAACACGTATGTTGTGATTACTGGAGCAACACACTGAATTAACGCTGCAAAGAGGAGACAGAAGACTGTATACGTGACAAAGGGCTTGCATCCAGAATAAACAAGGAGCTCCTGAACGTCAATAATGAAAAGGCAACGCGATTAAAATATGGGCAAGAGACCTGAACAGGCGTTTTGCAGATGGGACTCTAGCAGGTGCCCGGAAAGGCACTATCACTCGTCACCAGGGGATTGCGACTTAAAAACCACGCGGCGATGCCACTCACACCCAATGAGTAAAACTAAAAACACAGACAAAACCGACGTTGGTAAGAATGTGGGGTGATTGGAACTCACACACTGTTCACGGGAGTGCATGAAACAGTACGGCTGCTTTGGAAAACTGCCCGGCAACTTCCTTAAAAGTTAAACATCCGCCTACCTATTGACCCAGAATTCCGCTCCCAGGTTCTCACTCAAGAGAAATAAAAACACTTGCCCCCAGAAAGCCTTGTTATAAGATGCCCTTAGTAGATTGACTCATAATAGTGAAAAGCTGGGCACAGCTCAGGTGCCCATCAGCAGGACAGGTGGACAAATGGAAATGAACATATTCACGCAACAAGCATGCCTCAGCCAAACCCGTGTGCACGGCCAGCGGCGCCCGTGGTCGGACTCAGAAAGGATCCAGCAGGAGAAACGGCTAGTCACGGAAGTCGCCGGTGGGTGCCCGTGGGGGCGGGAACGAGGGGCTGTTGACTGCAAGGCGGCACGTTTCGGGAGTGAGGAAAATGCTCTATGCTTTGACTGAGGTGGTTGGAGGGCGTCTACACTTGGTGGAATAATCGAACTTAACATCTGACCATTTCATCGCATGTGCCTACAAAAGAGCTCTAGAAGACGTCAGCTCTTTGCCCAGTGGAACACGAGCCTGTTTCCCGGTAGTGTTACATCCTTGGGGGCGGCCAAGCTGGCGGCCAGGAGGATGCTCAGTGTGCGTGGTCAGAGGGGTGGACAGGCCCTCTCTTCCCTCCCCCAGTGGACGCGGGGCCGCACCTCCCAGCCTAAGGGGACTGCGTGAGGGCAAGGATGGAGCGGCAGGTGGAGGATTGGTGCCTTCGTCCTGGTGGTAACGTCGGACTTTGCGGCTGCTGGGAAGCTGGAACGGGGTAACCAGACCCAGAGATCGGTGTCCCACAGCACCTCTGCAGCAAGGAAAAACACAGCTTAGGTGCTTTCGGTCGGCATTTGGGGCACCCTGGAGAGGCTGCCCTCCACCGGGCCACCCCGTGCCCACAGGCACAGAGATGGCTGTCTGTGTTTGCAGAGCAGTGGTTGTCAGAGTGGGTTTGGCGCTGGGCTCCAACTGGTTGTACAGACAAGGAGTTGAACCCGGGGACACAGAGATGTCCAAAGCTGCGAGTGGGCTGGCTTGGGACCAGGCTGCTTCCTGAGGACACTGTGTGTCCCCAGAGGCAGGTGGTCCTGGTGGGGGCGGACATGGTCACGACGCAGAAGCCACTCGGATCTGCGAACACATCTCTCCCTGGCTTTGCCTGATGCCCGCGCGGCTGGTGCTGGAGGGACACTCTCATCCCCAGGCCACGTGGGAAGCGGCTCTGCTTCCCTTTACCCAGACCGGGGAGGGCGGGTCTGTGGCTGCCCCTCCTCCACACGTGAGTCACCAACCAGGACGTCACTTCTCCGGTTGTAGACTGAGGACCTGCCGCCCACACAGCTGTGTGCTGTCCTCTTCCCTGAGGGTCCCGGTGCCCCGTGGCCCCCCTTGGTGTTTTCTCCAAGCCCAGCAGAGGGCGCCACTGCCTGCGCATTGGCTGAGAGCTGCTCTAGAACTGGCCTGAACCCTTCCTGGGGGGCAGGAGTAAGAGTTCAAGCTGAAAGAGTAACCCACTAGGACAAGGACAAGGGACCAGGACACCTGGCATCGCTGACCCCTCGCCGGGCCAGGAGCTGGGCTGAGGCCACCGTGGCTCCGTGAGGTGGCACTACGTCTGTCCCCGGGCCACCCCACAACTTCCCAGCGGCTGGAGACGCTCGGGGCCAGGGGGCCTCAGCACCACCTGCTCTGTGGCTGCATCACAGAGACAGCACGAGTGTGGGTAGTGACACACAGGCCAGCTCCCCCAAGTTGCAGAAACCACCCGGGGCAGCAGGCGTCAGATCATGGGCACCGCCCACCCCGTGCTGACGAAACCACGTCAGAGGGAGGTGCACACGCCTGCACGCACATGCATGTGAGCCACCCATATACACACAACTGCATGCCCGCACACCTGTACACACAGCTGCATATACACAGTCCTGCGTGTATACATGTGTACACACCTGCAAGCACACGTGTGTACAAACACACCTGCAGGCACACACGGTTTATGCACACGCGTGTCTGCACACATACACCTGTGTATATGTGCACGCAGCCTGCATGTGTACAGACGCACTCCTGAGTACACGCATGCACACCCACACAGGACAAGGGGCCAGGGTGGTCTGAGGAGGGGATCTCCCTGAGATCACCAGGGCCTCCTTCCAGCTCCCAGTTACCCCACTCTCGGACAGCTCACTTGCCTTGAGCCCCAGTGTGGAGGGGCGTGCAGATGGGGGTCTGAGAAGGGGCTGCCTGGGTTTTGGAACTGGGGGAGAAGGGCGCCCTGAGGCAAGGAAGGACAGGAAGTGGCCAGAGGCAGTGAGGCGGGGAGAAGCATCCAGATGGGTGTGGCCCTCTCCTGGCCTCCGCTCTGCGTGCCCAGCTGGTGGGGGCACCTCATTCAACTTGAATGTCAGATAAACAGTAGTTTTTTGGTCTATGTGCATCCCATGCAATACTTGGGACATGTTTTTACTAAAAAGTTATTCATGGTTTATCTGGAATTCAAATTGAACTGAATGTCCTGTGTTTCATCTGGCCAGAGGCTGGCAGAGACCTGCATGGGGCCCCGCGGGGTCACAGTCACTGACATTCACTTCCCTGGCAGTGACCACTCCTCCCCACGCCTGGCTGCCAGCAGCCTCTCCCAGAGTGGGGCTGGGACCTGTGCCCTCAGTAAGCGGCTGCGCCCCAGCTCAGAAGCAACTAGGTGGGGAGCCCCCATCCAGGGCTGCACCAGCCTGCACTGGGGGTGTGCGGGCCTGGGCCCTGCTGTCAGGCCTCTCCTGGATTCTAAGTGCGTTAGGGATCCTCAGGGAGAGAATTCCCACATCAAACAGCCCCGTTAAACCCCGCCTGGCGCCAGAGTGGAGACAGGCAGCCAGGCACCTGCTGGGCCGGAGGGGCCCTCCCTGCCCTCCTCCTGAGCGGAATTCCCCTGGAGCCCTCCCCTGGCACCGTGCCCGGCCGCCCCGGAGCACCTCAGGGATGATGGTGCTTCTGGGACTTGGCAGCCAGGAACATCTGGAGCCCGACAGCCTCCCTCAAGGGCGGGAGGGCTCCCAGGAACCTGCGGGTCAGGTGCTGGGCAGGAGGCCCTTGGGTTCCGGCTTTGATGGAGCCAAGAACCAAGGTCTGGGAGTGCCTGGGGAGGGGAGGCGGGGCGGAATGCTGGGGCCCTGGGAGGGCACTGCCATCCTCACGGTGGGCAGTTGGCTTAGGTGGGCAAGAGTCCCATCCCTGGAGGCCGCAGTGGGCAGCACACACCCTGGCCAACTTCTGGGCCCCCTCCGAGCTCCCCCGGCCCTGCAGCCCCTCCAAACCCTGCTCCTCCCTGAGCTGCCTGGTCCACTGCCCCTCCTGCCTCCCAGAGCTAGGCGGAGGCACAGAGGACGTGCCCTTCCCACTGTGAGCACCTGAGCCCGGCCCCTCCCAGGTCGCCCAGGCTGCACTGACTCCTGAGGGCACTCATGCCACCTGCCTTCCAGCTGTGCCTCTCAACCCACTTTCTCACCTTTTTTTCCGTCTGTTTCTGGGTGTTTACATTCTTGGATGAGACCATGTTCCCCACAAGCCCCCAGCTTCACCCTCTGTCCCCACACACCGGCCTGTCTGTCCTTTGGGCAGCACCTCTGCCCATCCCCTTCACCTGCCCGGCTTCCAGGGGGTTCACTGACCCTCTCCAATGGGGCCCCATGGCCCTCAGCCGGCCCTCCCACCCTGAGCCTCCCGCTGCTCTTGCTTCTCACTTCTGCCAGTGGCACCTCCATCAGCCCCTCCTCCAGGCAACAAGCCTCCGGTCTTGGTCCCCTGCTCCCTCTCTCGTCCCTCAGCACCCCCATGCTGAGTCTGCCCACAGGGCCCACAGCCAGACAGCTCAGCGAGCCGAAATCCCGGCAGCTGGAGGCTGGGTTTCCTGGGGACAGAGCCCCTTCCTTCTTGGACATGCCCACCTTGGACCTCCTTTTGTCCAAGACGGTGAGGCCAAGTGGCTGGAGCCTTGGTCTCTGCCACCAGGAGGAAGTTTCTAGAATTCCTGGTGGGAGGGGTGAGGAGATTTGGGGGGGGTGGAGGAATGCGCCCAGGGTGGGCAGCCAGCCTCCCACCACGCCTGGGCTGCAGACCGAGCATGGTCACAGCCCGGCCTTCCTATGGGCTGAACCCCTGCAGCCCTGGGGCCCTGCCTAGCGCCCCTCCCAGCGCTGTCTGCACGCACAGCTCTGCAGACACCGGCCCGCGCCCCGCGGCCCGCACCCGGCCGCCCCTCCAGAGCGGGTCCCCCGTGCTGTCCGCGCCCCGCACTCACACACGCGGACCTGCTTCAAAGCTCACGGCCACGAAAGGGGTTGCAAAACCCCAGACCAAGCACAAATACATTAAGGGCCGAAAAGGGTTTGAGCACAGTGCGAAAACTGCCGGCACAACATAAAGGTGGGATCTTCTGGGTTCTGAGGCCTCAGGGGTGTGAAGAGACGTGACTCGTAACAGAAGGCAGCTTCCAGGCCCAGCCTCCCCGGACTCCGTGGGCTTCGCGCCCCCTCACACCCTCAGAGTCAGGCTCCTGGGGCAGCCCTGCCTGCGGGCCGGAGACACACTCTCTCAGGACCACTGTGGTCCTGCTCCTGGCCCGCCCGTCTCCTGGATGGTTCTTCTGGCCGATGTCACCCCCTTGGCTGGTTCTCCTTTGGGTCACGGAGCCCAGACAGCCCCTGCCTCAGCTCAGCTGGCCCCGTTCTGCCCCTCAAGCCCGGCTCCCTTCTGAGGATGTCGCCTGTCTAGGGCCTGAGGCGGGGCTGGGCGCAGACTGGAGTGAGCTCCCAGGTGGAGTCTGACAAGGCAGAGCGGCAGGTGCTCATCCCTCTGGAGCCCAGCCCCCCGGAGAGCATTCGAAGAGACTGGCCAGAACCAGGTGGGGGGTTGGAACGTACTGCACAAGGGACACTGGCGGGAGCTGAGGCTATTCTGAGAGATTTGGGGCGATGGTTTCCAGGGATCAGAGCAGGGCCCTGTGCTGTCCTGAGAGCACAGTCCCACAGCCCGGCTCACAGGCGTGGCGCGCGGCCTTCTGGTCACCCGCACAGGGCCCTGGCAGGGCTGTCCCACCGAGCATTTGAAGGGAAGAGGGCTCCTGCCGCCGGCGGGAAGTGCATTCAGGAGATCATCATCGGAGAGCTACCAACAGTGTGATCCCACCTCTCCTGCATTTGAACAAAAGGCCAGTTCACAAAGGCCTTTATCACGGAACCGCATCGGGGCCTCCACCAGATGCCCCAGCTCCCTGAGCACGGCCGCCCGTGACCGCCACCCACCGGCAGCCTCACGTTAAATGGAAACAGAAAAGTAAGGGTCTCCAGGTGTTTGACAAAAGACCTGAGACATGAGAGTCAGGCTAAATTATACACATACGCTCCCACTGGACAACACTGAGCTAGTTCTGGAAACGGAAAAGAACGTTAAAACATTACAATTATCTCCAGAAGATATTGCATTGATAGAGTAAGTACAGAATGCCGTCCACAGGGAAGGGTCCTCGGATATTAGAAACGCTATTCCTGGCGTTACAGGAAGACACTCATCAGCATGGCTGGGGGATAAAGGTGAGGGATTCTGGGTTGCAGAATGAAACAAAAAGACAGACTCAGCCCAGGAGACCCGAAAGCCGGCAGCCGGAGTTCTAGGGAGAGCGAGGAGGAGCCAGAGAGCCGGAAACGATGGAGAAAAGCTCAGAGGGTCTCCCAGGCCTGGGAGCTCGCGCCTTCAGATCGAAGGGCGCTGAGACCAAGGCAACGGGGCACAGGAGCCGCTGCGGAGAAGCCGAGGGAGCCAAGGGCAGAGACGGTCAAAGGGAAGGTGCCTCGGGGGGCAGAGGAGCTGGGAGACGTGTTCCCAGGGGAATGACTTCCACCTAAAGTCCTGCACACGTGCATCAGGCAGGGTAATGGATGCGGCCATCACGAGTGTCCACACCACAGAGGTGGGATCTCGCTGGGCCAAGCGGGTGAGGTCAGCGGCTTCCCAGCCTGTGGCTGCACTGTCGGGGCAGGTGGCCCGAGCGGCTGTGGAGGGCGAGAGGCCAGACGCCCCTTCCAGCTCTCACCCCCAGCCTGGGACTGACACCTGCTCTTTCTGCTCAATGCCCATTGGCCAGCCGTGGTCACATGACCCGGCCGAGCTGCATGGGATGCTGGGAAGTGTTGGGGAGCACTTGGAAGAGGATGTCCTTTAGGTGTCACCCACAGACACAGGGTCAAGCAGAACATGGGTGCTAGACCTGGACAGGTTGGCTCCAGCCGAAGATGACAGGAAAGTTCCAGAATGGGAACCGGGGTCAGTTCTAAAGGCAGTAGGCCTGGGAGGCCTGGGGAGCTGGAGGTGGGGGTAGAGGGGAGCTGAAGGGAGAAGCAGGGTCTCCATGGATGCACGCCAGCCAGACACCCTGCAGACGCGACGGGAGTTCCAGCACACGGTGAACGCACAGGAGTGGCGCTCACGGGGCTCTAGCTGCGGGGGCAGGAGACGATGGGGTTCCTGGGGGGCAGCAAGAAGCTGGAAGACGTGACTGTGTGCAGAGACGGTGGTTTTCTCCCCCAAAAAGGAAAGGAGAGAGGAAGGGATTTTTGGAGGAAGCTGCCAGGAACTTGTCGAAAACAGTTACATGCAGCACATGGGGTCCATGTGTGAAGTGAGCCACGTGCGGTGGGCTTGTGGCACCAGAGGAGAGTCTGTCTGACCCCCATTCAGGGACTGACCCAGGGGTGGCACGGAGGTTGTCCAGCCACTGTGACCGCTGGGAAGGGAGTGATTGCAGCTGCACTCTTGCCTCTGCAAGAATGATGTTATGACGCGGCCAGGACTAGATTTTAGAATCATCCCGGGGGGCTTGGTCTGCGGTCTGATACTGGGAGGGACCAGCCAGGCAGCTTGGAGGGAGAGGGGAGAGGGGCGAGGGGGGTGGGAGGAGGGTTGGGGCCCCATATTGTCATGTGAGACCACACGGGGCGCAAAGAGGAGATGAAACACCGGCTGCCAGCCTGGGACGGGCCGTCCTGCGCGGTTTGTCGGGGCCTCCAGTGCCATCCCCCCAACACAGACTCCTCACTGCCTCAACTCAGAGGCCTCGTCAGGCAGCCAGGCAACTGGAAGCAGCTAAGGGACACTGCAGGTCTGCAGGGGAGGTGGGCAGTGCTATTCTCGTACCTGGCCAGGTCGGAGGCCAGCTGCCCGGCTGCCCCAGGCAAAGCCTGACAGCCACATAAAGGCGGTCAGACTGCGGGGCCACCCAGGGGCCAGGGGGCCTGTCTGAGCATCTGATGCTGCTGGAAACTGTGCCAGAGGGAGGGCAGCACCGGGCTGCCTCCTGCCTCATTTTAAGGCTCCCCAGGCTGTGTATGGGGGTCCCATGGGCTCAGCCTGGGCCTTACACTGGGGAGGGGGCCTGGGTGTGGAGGGTCCGAGGTGGGGCCAGGTCCTGGCTCGTGGGGCCCCGTCCCGTGTCACCCATCCCAGCAACGGCCCGGTGCAGGGCCTGCGGCGGGCGCAGCTTCCTCACCAGGAAGGACTGGAAGAGCTGGAAGGAGCCAGCCAGCCGCACGTACAGGCGGGACTGCAGCCGCGTGGACGTGCCGTTGAAGGCGTTGGCCACGGCCAGGAAGGCGTAGGGCCCCACGGTGAAGAACTCCCAGTCATAGGCGCCTGATGTGGCGATGGTCTGGTTGGCCTCGAAAAGGCGGGTCCCTGGGTTCCACTTGTAGATGACGCTGTCTATGTTGTGGTTGTCGCCTGGAAGACCAGCAGTGCGCTGAGGGAGGGGAGACGGGACCCAACCCACCCGGCCCTGCCCTGGGCCATCGGCCCAGCTCTCCTGCACCCTCCCAGGCCCCCAGTGATGACACCCTTTACGTGATGGCCCGCCTCTGCCCCGAGGAGAACCCTGGGTGCCCCTGCCTCCGGACGGCTCCAGAACACCCTGTATGTGGCCTTCCAGCACCTTGGCGGTGGGACACCCCCCACCCCACCTGGCCTCACACTGCGTTGTCCCCTTCACTCTCGCTGCCCCCTACAGGGCAGGACTGCACAGGCCAAAGCCCCCTCCTCTCATCGTGCCCCCTGGAGCCCCCCACTCCTGGAGCATTCACTGCCATGGGGGGCACTGGGCATGGGGCTCCTGGGGTCCCCTCTGCCTGTGAGCAGTGTGGGGCTCCTCCCCAGCCCCCCACGAGCTTCCCAGCAGATACAGACTCAGATGAACGCTGATGGAGCCAAGGACACCCTTCAGGGCTGGCCGCCCCCAGGGCCCTGTCTCCTCCTCCAGGTACAGCGCAGGCAGGGCTGGTGTGGTCCCTTAGGGCAGCCACCTGGCCCAGAACCGGGGTTCCCGGCCCCTCCCAGGCCTGTCTCCCACCACACCCACTGCACTTCATGGAGTTTGTGCCCAGAATGGATGAGGGCGGGGCCCCCCGGCCTGGGCAGGTGAGGGGGTGCTCAGGTGTGACTACCTTCAGGTGCCAGTGTCAAGTGGCCAAGCCCGGTTTATTATACATTTTAAACGAGACACAGTGAGCCCCGCAGGCCATCACGCCCTGCCCCTGGGGTCGAAGGCCACAGCCCCTACCTTCCCGGTGGTTGGCCACGGCCAGGAAGTGCTCCCCGGCCACCTCGAAGGCCTCCCAGTCCCGGGCGCTGTGGGTGGGGACCCTCTGGTAAGGCGTGAACCTCAGTCTCCTCTGGCTCCACTTGTAAATGACGGAGAACTCCTGACCCTTTTCATTCGGTTCGAAGTTGGCCACAGCCAGGAAGATCTGGGGAGAGGAAAAGGACACCCGTTCCCAGGACCCGCGTGAGGCGTCTAGGGCTCAGGGGCGCTGAACGCCGGCCTCGGGACGGGCTGAGCCCGTGACTGATGGCCCGGGCAGGACCGGAGCCTGGACCATCTCTCCAGAACTTGATTATGTTTAAGACCCGTGTCCATGCGTGCCAGCCCCCCAGCCCCGTCCCCAGCTCCCGGGCCCAGGAAGAGTGCTCTTCCTTCAGGACCTGGATGGGCAGGAAGCTCTCCCTGCCCCGCTCTCCCTCAGGAAGCACGTGTCTGTCACGCAGCCGAGGACGACATGGAAATGCCCAGCCTGTGACATGACCCGGAGGCCAGACGGCCGGGTCGCGGGATTTAGCAGGAGCCAGAAGCCCAGAGGGAGGGACACGCTCACGGGCCGGGAGTGGCCCCAGGCACACTCCGGTCTGCACAGATTTTTCTTACTTTCCTGAATTTCCCCTTGGCTGTGAAGTTATTCTTGATAATGAAAAAATAAAAACCTTTAAAATGTCATCAACCAAAACCCAGGGAGCTGGTCACTCGTTCACCAGGCTGCACTAGGGCGCAGGACCGAGATGGCCTGCAGGGACGGAGCACAGAGCCTGGTCTGTTCTGCTCAGTTTTGCCCCCAGCGGGTGGGCCCAGGGGAGGGCAGGGCTGTACCCGGCACACGTGCTGTGAGTGGGCGACTTGGGGGACAGGCACTGGAAGGTGGCCCCGGGACACTGCCGTTTGGAGTCAAGGGTTAGAAGGAGCGGGGAGGAGAAACCGCGTCGTGAAGAGGACACCCCCCGCAGCGCCCGCCCCTCGGTCGATCCTCAACGCAGCCCCGATGGAAGGGGCGCCACTCGCGGGGGCCTCCCCCTACCCTGAGGCCCCCGGGCCCCAGCCCTCGCCGCCTGCACCTGTCCCTCCATTTGGACATCACGTGTCCCGTGCTTGTGGAGCGAGTGCAGGAAGGCTGGGGCTTGGGGTCTCCTTCCATCCTGATGTGGTTTCGGCATTGCCGACTCGTTTAGGCCAAGTTATCTCAAAGGCTGTAAGCTGTCAGTGGCGGGTCTGCACGGAGCTGGGGAGCAGCTCAGATCTATTTTCTAAGGAAGCCGAATGGACTTACTCAGTCACGTACTGAATTTAGATACGCAGCTGTGTCTGACTTTGAAAGCCACTTAGAACCTGCGTGAGGCTTTGAAACCACGAAAGACACTTGCCCTGTAAAATCCACACAGGGCTCCCCAGTCTGTGGACTCTGGGTTTTCCCAGGTAATAAGGACCGAGAACGTCTCCGAATGCAGACTTGCCTTTTTCCCGATGGTGAAATGTCTCCAGGACTGTGCTTGGTGCGTGGGGATGTCCTGGTAGGAGGCGAACTTTCCGTCGGTCCATTTGTAGATGGCGGACGTGGCTTTCCGATTGGCGGTCGCTATGAAGAGCCCGGCCTCGGGGATGGCGAAGACCTCGATCCCCAGCGTCTCTGAGTCCGTGAACAGGCTCTGATGCTCCTCCACGTAGTCCAATCTTTCTTTGGCTTGTGATGGAAACACGGAGACTCAGGACGGAGGCCCGATGGACGTCCCGGGAGCGCAACCCCAGGGCCCTGGGCGTGGCCCTGAGCATCGGGTCGGGCGAGCGGCCTGAGAGCCGTGTCACCTCGCGGGGAGGTGTGTCCGAGGAGCTGCCCGTCCCTGCATGGGCTTTAGGGTCCCCAGAGACACCAGCCGGGAGGAACTGAGGTGTCGGATCCCTGCTAGACACGTCCCATGGCTCATGGCTGCCCCGAAAGTCCGTGCCCCAACGTGAACTAGTGAGTGGGGACGGCAGCTCGCGGATGGCCCGTGGGAGCCTGTCCCTCTTCCCAAGGACCGCCGCCCGCAGCGTCATGGCATCTCTCCCCGCCTTCCCTGCAAATACCACCACTCTCAGGCTCCTGGCATATAGTGTCCAGTTGCTGGCCTGACTGGGAAGAGGGAGTGGGGACAGCAGGCGGGGCCACTCTGGAGGGAGGCCCACCCTCTCCCCTAAATGGAACCAGACCAGAGATGAGAGCCTGCCAGCCCCCGCGCCGTGCACAGGACGGCGTGTGTTTCCAGGTGAAACGCGCAGGCTTGCTGCTCTGCGTGGGGTGGTCTCCTGTGCCCGAGTGACGCTGGCCCTGAGAAGACCCCAAGTCCCTGGGCCTGCCTGCCTCACCTGCTAACACGGAGACCCATTCGCTGCCCACACACAGGTGCAGGCCCTTGCGGCCCGCGTCAACCCAGAACTGGGCGTCCTCCGCTTTGGTGCACGGAGGCCGGGGTCCCAGTGTCACCCTCATGTCGGTTTCTGTGGGGAGACAAGGGGATGAGCGTACAGTGGGCCCTGCTCCCAGGGGAGAGTGGAACCGGGGCGGGCCTGACCCCTGACCCCGGTGGTCCCCCCTTTGCCCTCAGTCGCCAGCACCAGGAACCACGCAGGGGGCGGTCTCAGGGCGGCAGGGAGACCCAGGAGCCTGCGGCCTGCCCCGAGGGGTCTGCGCGCAGGACGCGGAGAGGCTCCCTGCAGCCTGGCCTCCCGCCCTCAGTGAGTGACCTAGTCCTTCCCCGGGACCTTGGCCCTTCTGACACCCCTAGTAGTCACGGCTGTCCTGCTGTCCTCTCAGAGCTGGGACTCGCTCCACTCTGCTTAGCTCTGGGGCGCCTCGACCCCCTCACTTCTGGTCATGTGACCCCACCCACGTCAGAAACTCATCTTGACGATGCTACTTGGCCTCTTCACAGCGACGTCCTCACTGAGACCCCAAGGGCCGGGCTGTGACACTGAGCGTGTCCTCGACCTCCTGCAGTCCCAGCAGAGGCCTGGGGTCGGACTCCTGCCTGAGGCGCCTTGCAGTTACTGAAGCCCGGAAAACAGCCCCGGGGCCGGTGCCCCGGGAGCTCCAGGATTGGGTCTGAGGGCCCATGTGCTCGGGGCCCCCCTGACTGGGAAGCGGGGCTGCCTCCTCCCCCCCGGGGGTGGGTGGGACTGCTGGGGGAGGGGGCTTCAGAGTCTCCGTGGCAGGGGGTGAGGTGGACATTGTGACTCTGCACTGGGGAGGTACAAGCGCAAACTAAAGACGGAAAAGCCAGGGACCCTGCAGGCCAGGGACCCAGAAAATAGAAACGAACCTTGCAGAGGTTGGGCCTCTACTGGGGGGGCTGAGGTTGGAGGTCTGCCCGAGAGGGAAGGGCAGAGGGGCCCCAAACGCTGCTCTGGGGCAAAGCAGCAGCGGGCGGGAGTCAGAGGCACAAGGGGAGGAAGACGAGGGCCCTCGGCTCCAGTCCAGGCGGGACGTGCGGTCCATTGAGGGCACCGTCCAGGCGGATGTTAAACGGCCACCGTGGAGCCCTCGGAGGGGCAGGACGGTCCGCCTTCCCTGGGGGGCCATGGGAATCAGACCCCAGCATCCTCCATCGTGGGGACCAGTGGGGTCCTGTCTCTGCGCCCGGGGAGGCTGGGGCATGACACGGCCCCGGGTATGCCGTCGGCGCAGGGCGCGTAGCCATGACTACTAACCAAAGGGGTACTTCAGCACCTCGTTGTCCTCCAGCTTCCCCGTGAGGCCCTGCAGGATGCGGGGGATGGACAGCACGGCGAGCTCGGCATTCTTGCAGGGACAGAGCCACGGGGTGGCGTCCGCACCTGGGAGCAGAACCAGCTGCCGCAGCAGGCCCTACAGAGAGAGGGAGCGTGCGCTCAGACCTGCCGGAGAGGACCCCGGACCCCGGGCCACTGGCCCGGCCCACCAGAACCTGAGGGAGGGTAGGACTGGAGGCGGGCACTAAGCTCTAACACTGGGAGGGAGGAGTCTGGGCATGGGGGCACTGCGAGCAACAGTGGGGAACTGCACACCTCTCTACGGTAACTAAACCATGGAAGGGATTTTCCTGTGGACTAACCTGGAATGACTGGGTACGTTGCTCATCCATCTATATGTCCATCAGTTGTCCACCTAGCTGTCCATCCATCCATCCATCCATCCATCCATCCACCCCCCCGCCCATCCATTCATCTATCTGCCCAACTATCTGTCTATCCTTCCATCCATCCAAGATTTTCACCAGTAAACGTTCGGAGCACCTACTATACATCGGGCATGGTTCTTGGCACTGGACACAGCAAGAAACAAAAGCCCTCATGGAGCAAGGTCCCCCACCCGCAATCTGAGGAAGAGACAGACAACACGCAAACACATAGCTGGTCTGGGGGTGGTCAGGGATACAGGGGAAAGACAATTGGAGGAGGGGCTGAGAAGGCCGGGTGTGGGGGTCATGTCCTCAGAGTCATGGGGAAGTCCTCCATGGCAAGAGGCCATGGGGCAGGGCCCAAGGTCATAAGGAAGAAGCCACAGCAGTGGTGGGGACAGAGCTCCAGGCGGTGGGCGCAGCAGGTGCAAAGGCCCTGTGGTGGGAGTGTGCCCAGCATGCATAGGGCTCCGCTGAGCACACACAACAGTGTTGAACTGGAACTTGGGGTGCCAGGCCCGCAGTGCCAGGCCCTGCGAGCTCTGGTGGTGGGAGGGCCGGGTGGGCAGCCCCTCCACACTCACTGTGAACAGGCCTTTGGTCCTCCTCCGGCTGCCGATGAAGAACTGGGCTCCCCGCACCGATAGGGTGGCTGGGAAGGGCACGTCAGCCATTCTGAAAACATTGGAGGGCGGTTTTAGGGCCAGGGGAGTGCAGAGGCTCCGCCCATTTGTGTAGAAAGGCCAGTGGGCAACACCACGTGGAGGGGTATCCGTGTCCAGGGGCGGCCGAACCGAGGTGCCACTGGCTGCAGCTGGACCACCAGAGGCATATTCTCTTGCGACTCTGGAGGCCGGAAGTTTGCACGGTGTGGGCTGGCGTGCCCCCTCCGCAGGCTCCAGGGGCGGGTCCCGCCCGCCTGCCCAGCTGCTGAGGCTCCTGGAGATTCCTGGCCGGCGGCCTTCTCGTAGGTGGGTCTTCTTATAAGCCCCCGATCACTGAATCAGGGCCTCCCTATTCCAGTGTGACCTCAACTTCACGTGATTACACCTGCAAGAACACTGTTTCCAAGCAAGGTCCCACTCTCGGGTTCTGGTGGGTGTGAAGTTGAGGGGCTGCTCTTTGCCCTGGGACAAGGGCCTTCCACTGAACCACGTGCCACCTCTGGTGGCTTCTCCCTGCACGGGGTCCCCAGCCTGCCCCCCTCCTCCGAGCATGGGGCAGGGGGACAGAGGGTCCAAGGCAGCAGGGAGTTCACCTCGTTGGTGACCCGGGCGGTGTTGGAAGACGTGGCCAGAGTTGGGTCTTGAGGTGCATGTGGAGAGAAGGCGGGGGCCCTGGCTGGAGGGGTGGCACGGCTGGAGCCTCCGGGGCGGAAAAAACAGGTGCGCTCCCTTGCTGCCCAGCACCTCCCAGCCAGGACGCCACGTCCTCTAGTCAAAGTTCCTGCTCTGTGCAGCCTTTGCCATTTGGCTGCAGTGGGCCGTGGCGAGGTCAGCTCTTGACTGCTGTCCCAGATCGCCCTGCACTCTGAGCGTAGCTCCCAGGCCTCCTGAGTCGGCTGAGCCGTCCATGGCCCCTGCCTGGCCTGCGAAGCCCGGCCCCAGGGCCTAAATTCCTCCTCGGCCGCCGTCAGCTCCAGCCCCCAGCGCCAGGCTTGTCCCCCCGCAGGCTCTCGCACCTGAGATCATCGCTCCGGAAAGGCCCCAGAGTATTTGGGGGCAAGGTGGGGAGGGATTGTGAACAAGGTATATTTAAACAGAGTGTTTAAGTGTTCAGAATACTTTTTTTAAAATTACAAAATGCATTCCATGACAACAAAGCAGAGCAAGAGTCTCCTCTGAAAGCAGTAGCTGCCATAATGACAGATTCACGTAGACTGGACCATTTGTGATCAGAAAGACAGCGTGGCCAGCCCCAGCCAGCAGGGACGGAAGCTGAGGGCTGGTGGGAGTCACAGGCTGGCTGCGGGGACTTACCACCGCCCTGGCCAGTTTACAGAGGAGCCAGGTCTTGGGAGCCAGGCAACGGCAGGGACAAGGGATGGATTTGGGCTCCGAGTGCCTGGGGTCGTATCAAAGCTACTGTGGATTATTTTGCAGGTTTATTTGGAGTTTGGGTGAATATCTATCCTCATCCCAGATGAGGAAACTGAGTCAGAGAGGTTGTGATGTGTTGAAAGTCACAGAGCAAGAACTGGGCCTCCATCAGGCGTAGCTCCTTTTTGGTTCTGGTGCCTGAGTTGGTTCTGACCCTCCTCTGGGCCTTCATCTGATGGTAACAACTCTGCATCATGTGTGTACCCGGGTCAAGTTTAATCCCCCCAGCATGGGCAGGGGCAGGCTAGGCTCCCTCCCGGCCTGGCAGCCAGCTCTGACCCATGGGGCCCCCGCCCATCACTGCCTCTTTGAGGGGTGGGCTTCATGTCCACCTGCCCGTGACCCTGGCACCCCTCCACCAGCCTGACCCCACCAGGCCCTGCCCATGTGCACAAGAGGAGCCGCACGGGGCAGCCACTTGGGACCTGGCTGCAGGAACCCATCTTGCTGGGCAGCACACGGCACCCTGTGATCTCTGGGCATCCCAGTACCTACATGTCCACGGGGAGGCCGCAGTCCGTGGTCAGGGAAAAGGAGTCTTCGGACACGGCCAAGACCAGCGTGTGCCACTGGCCGTCCATCAGGGCTGGGCTGCGGAAGGACACGCGGGTCTGCCAGATTCCCGCCGCGTCCTCGCTGCGGAAGAGGAAGTGCAGCCGGGCAGCCGAGTAGAGCAGGCCGAGCAGCAGGGCGTCCAGCCCCTCCGCCATCACCGTGAGCAGGTACTCGTTCTTCTGCAGGGACAGGGCGGCACGTGGGAGCACGCGCTCGGGTTAACAGGCCTCGCTATTGTAACGATCGCTTTACCCAATCGTACTCTCTCCTTTGTGCAGGCACGAGACGTGCATAACCGAAGCCCACGCTTTCTGTGCTTGTCACTGTGCTGCTGCTTCAGAGCCAAGGGTCCCACAGCACACAGGCTGAACTCTCGACACCAGTGCCCTCCTCATCTGCAGAGCTTCGCTCAGCTGCCTCGGAGCCGCTTTGCCGGCAGGACCTGCTACCAACTGGCTCCTCGCCGTGAAAAGCAGAGACATGCCCTGCTCGCTTTGCTGAGCTCGAGGTCCTAGGCTCAGGGCTGCTTGCGCTCATGGAAAGCCACAGCTCGTCCCCCGCCCCGGCCGGCAGGACGCGCTTCGCTCATCAGGCGCAGGCGGACAGCGTGGGCCGCTCCTGCTCGCGGAAGACAGTGCCTGAGCGCCCGGCTGGGGACAGCGGGGCGGCTTCGCGCGCTCAGACGACTTCTGATCGTTGTGCGGAGACTCTGCGGTGGTCTGGGTTTTCGTTATCAATTGTTGGGAACACTGTAACCTCGCTCATGATTGTTGGGGGCTTAAAATAACCGTTTGTACCGTCAATATTGTAACTTCTCTCGAGTATAAATTAAGATCACAATGTTTCTGTTTCTCACTGACTGAAACCGCTGGCCTGCGTCCCTGCACGCGCACCGTGCCCTTTACTCCTTCCTACAGCGCATTTCACTTTGGCTCTTTGTCTGACTCTTCTCAGTAAAGACAGGAGCTCTGGCTCCCTCTCACTCTCTTGACCTGATACAGTCTTGAGTGATTTCGTTCTTCCGCGGTGGGGTTTTTGCTGGACAAAACCCACGACGGACAGAACCCACAGTGGCGGGCCAGGCAGGTGAGGGGGCAGGTGGTGAGAAAGTGAGGGGGGCAGGTGGGGGCAGGGCAGGCGGGGGGGCAGATGAGGGGGCAGGTGAGAGTGGGAGGTGAGGAGGGCGGATGGAGGCGGAGCATCAGGGCAGGTGGGGGCAGGGCAGCGGGGAGGAGGAGGTTGGGGGTAGCTGGGGGCGAGTCTCTGAGGCAGTGACCACGCTCCCTGGTAAGCCAGACGTGTGGCACACGCCCAGGAGGACAGCTACGATCAATTGGATGGAAAATACCAGGAGCTGATGAGGACGTGGAGAAACTGGAGCCTGTGCACTGCGGTGGGGGGGGGGGGTGCGGCTGTTACAGAAAACAGAATATTCGTGTGGAATTACGGCCTGAGCCAGCACCCCCGCCGCCGGGTACACGCCCAGGAGGGCTGGCGGCAGGGTCCTGAAGAGATGCTGTGCCCACATGTTCGTTTCTCTCAGTAGCTGGGACATCGAGGTAACCATGTCCATCAGAGGAGAAATGGGTGGGTGAGTGTGGTCCATTCACTTGGCCTTAGAAAGCAAGCTGTGACACCAGCGTGGATGAACCTTGCGGACCTTACGCTGAGTGACATAAGCTAGTCACAAAAGGACAAACAGTATACGATCCACTTGCGTGAGGTCCCTGGAGCGGCCGGATTCAGAGACAGAGAGTAGAAAGGGGGTGCCCGGGGGCCGGGCAGTGGGGAGCAGGGAGCTGTTGCTTAACGTGTGTGGAGTTTCTGTTTGGGGAAGAAAAAAAACTGGTGATGGTTGCACAACAATGTGGCTGTCGTCAGTGCCCCCGAGCTGTGCACTTTAAAGGGGTTAAGATGGCAAATTTCAGGTTGTGTGTATTTCACCACAGGTCTTAAAACCTCGTAGCGCCCGCCACGATGGCCGTGCACGAGCACCCCCGCCGGCTGCACAGCGCTCCCCGGCTCGGCCCGCGTAGACGCGGCCGCCTCAACACGCGTGAGCGCAGCTCCGCATCTGCTCGCTTCCAGACCCACACGGGCGGAAGGTAAAGAGCTGAAGTGATTAATTTGAATAAATATAGAATATAACTTTTCAGCAAGTCTTTGCCCGTGTACACCTGTGAGCGAAATTCCAGGCACTGCTGCACTGAAGAAGCAGAAACCTCCATGGTCCTCACGTCTAATTCAACTCCTAACACAGCACAAGACCTCTGGCATAGCTTGGTCACGTGACTGCCGGCCACTCCAGGCGCTGCGGGGACACGTGTGACACCTGCAGGTATCTGCCAGGGAAGGGAACCCTCCCATGAGTCAGCATTCAGGAAGTGCATGTGAGGCATGGAAACCAGAAACGACAGTGAGGGCAGAATGCGCACGGCGATGGCTGGGCAGCTGGGGCGGGTGGCTGGGAGGACTTCACGGGCAGGGCCTCCGGCGGAACAGGCATCTCCAATTCTCCACGCCCAGGTCGCGGGACCACAGGCCCTGAGCAGCCATGGACCTTCCTGGGAGGGCGTAAGCCCTGCCAGTGACACTGCCCTGAGGAGTCAGGCCACTGCCCTTTGGGATTTCTCAGTCCCTCACCCCTAGAGATACTTCTAGGAGACCAACGTCTACTCAAGACACCCCTCCCCACCCCGATGAAGGTGAGATGAAGGAAGTAAATGAGGTGGTGAAGTGAGTTTATTCCTCCAGGTGCCTGAGAAAATGCTGACAGTTTGGAAAGAGAGGCCAAGTGACCCAGGCAGAGAAATGGGGAGGGGGGACAGGTGACCCAGAGGCAGGTGGGGTCACCTGGGAGGCAAGAGCCCTGGGGCACAGCAAGGTCGAGGGGTCCTGGGAGCAGTGGTCAGAGGTCAGTCAGGTCAGGACAATGGATACATAGCAGGACATGTCCTCAGTGGGGACAGTCACATAACTCAGGTCAGGACTGAGGGGAAGCTGGGGGCCAAGTCACTGGTGGGAACTGAGCCCGGCTGGCCCTGGGGGGACGGGCCCGGTCAGCAGCAGGGCTTCTAGGCCGAGTTGGGGACACAGCAGGTGGGGCAGGGGCATGCAGGGCGGCAGAGCAGGGACACGCAGGAGGCCGGGCGGCAGCAGCTGGGCTGGCAGGAGGGGGCGGGGGCACAGCATGCGGGTCTGCACACGGGGCGGCAGAGCAGGGACACGGAGGAGGAGGGTCTGCAGCAGGACGAGGGGCAGGGGGTGGGCTCACAGCACACGGGCCTGCAGCAGACAGGCCTGCAGCACACGGGCCTGCAGCAGACAGGCCTGCAGCACACGGGCGTGCAGCACACGGGCCTGCAGCACACAGGCCTGCAGCACACAGGCTCACAGCAGTCCTGCTGGCAGGGGGAGGAGGTGCAGCAGGAGGGCTGGCAGCTAGACTGCGGGCAGCACAAGGCCGTGCAGGAGCTGGTGCAGGCAGATGGGCAGGGGCAGGGCTCACAGCTCGCTGGGGCGCAGAGGAGGCTCAGGCAGGGGGCCGGGGCGCAGCAGCGGGGCTCACAGCACGGGGGCTCACAGCAGCTCTCTGGGCAGTCGTCCACCTGCCAGGAGGAGCCGGTGCAGGAGTCACAGGGACCGGCCAGGCAGACCCGGCTGCCGTAGCTCAGGTCGCCGGAGCAGGTGGACAGGGCGGGCGCGGCCATGGCGGGGGCGGTGGGGCTGGAGGAGGGTGAGTGTGTGAGCCTGAGTGTGAGTGCGAGGGAGTGTGAGGTGCCTAGGGGTGCCGGGCTTTTATACCCCTCCCTGGCCTGTGTCGTCCCAGCAGGAGGCTCCACGCCCGCACTTCCTCGTTGGTGTTGACAGCTGGTTGCGGGAGCCCTCATTAGTGCTGGCGTATTTTCAATAGTTTTACTCACTAAACTTGTGAGTATGAATGTCCTGAGTTGCAGGATGTTTCCCGTCTCTCCTGTGTTTGGCTCCAGAAAAGTTACGGAAAACATTTGAGGCAAGGTTATGCTGAGCTGAGGCCTAGAGGTGAACACTTCTGTGACGTGATGAGTTGTGGTTCCATCTCTCCTGTGTGTGGGGTGCTTTAATATTATTTTGACTTTTAAGCATTTTAAAAAGTGGTGTAGAGTGACACTCCACATCTTATAAAATGCAAGTGGTTCAGAGGATTGGACCATAGAGGTGGGTCTGGGGTCAGGTTCCACAGGGGGTGGCCCACGCACCACCCCAGCCCCCGCGGCAGCTGTGTGGCAGGAGGCGCAGAGAGGGAGACGTCCAGCCCGGCGCAGCCCAGCTGACCGCGCCCGACAGCAGTGTTAATGGGCCGTGGTCAGACGCGGACTCTCAGGTGCCCGCGTGAGCCGGGGCCGTGTGAGGACGCGGAGACCCAGGGGCAGGGCTGGACTCTCCTCTGTCACCACTTTTCCTCACCTTTTCACTCAAACCCAGGTGCCTTTCAACGCCCGCTGTGCACCCCACACTCCATGGCTGAGCAAACTACCCACTCCGGCCAGAATTTGCCTCCTTCAAGGGTGATGCCCTGAAAGACCAGTTCAGGGAGAGGGAGACTGTCTCCTCTGGGGACGCCGCGTGTGAGCCCTGGGGACTCGTGCACCCAGCGCAACACCGAGAAGCTCAGGCAGCCGACGGTTTCCCTGGTGGGTATGAGAAGACGTGGTCCCGGGGAGCTCGGAACAGAAAGTCGGAGTGGGCTGACGCCGGTGAAGACGTCAGCATCTGGGTCCGTGAGCTCCACGGTGGCCCTGACCGCAGCTGTGAGGTGAGATACCGTTTTCTGAGCACCTGTTCTGGGCCCGGCGGGGATCTGAGTGCTTCACAGCTGTTACCTCAATTAATTCCATATCAGCGAAGTGAGGGAGTTACTGTGAACGGGCGGCGGACGCCCAGGCACAGAGAGGGGAAGCAGCGCCCTCAAGGTCACACAGCCCAGAGAGTCAGGGCTGGGGCCGGAGGCCGCCAGCGGGATACAGGACCAAGGCTCTCAACCAGGACATCCCCCAGGCCGAATTCAGGGCGGACGTGGAAGAAAACACGTGTCGCAGGAAACTTAACACCAAGCAGCTGGACTGAAAGTTCACAGCAGAAGCAGGAAAGCGCGAAATTAACACCGGAGAGAATCCGCTCAGTGGTTTTAAGGACAAACACTGCCAGTTCCTCCAAGTCATGGAGGCTGAGGATAAGACCCTCAGGATGGGGAGAGAAAGCGTGACAAACCGTGTGTTCCGACGTCAGACACGACAGCTCAGTCGCTGGGGAGGGAGAAACCGCAGTTAGGACGAAAACAACAATCGGAGGCATAGCTGAGCATGAGTCACTCCGCGCTGAGGGGACAAGGGTGTGCGCGCATCTGGACTGAAGGGCCCGCGAATGCCAGGAGAGTCTGGCCTTCAGGGCTGCCCCGGA
Organism: Vicugna pacos; assembly: GCF_048564905.1. Lineage (NCBI taxonomy): Eukaryota > Metazoa > Chordata > Mammalia > Artiodactyla > Camelidae > Vicugna > Vicugna pacos. The sequence goes on from NC_132987.1 coordinate 123,101,528, forward strand.
CACTGACGACGCCTTCCTCAAGGAAAGAGAGCAGCACCGTGTTTTCACATGAAGCAAGAGCTTAGAAAGGACTCCGTCCACGTGTCCCTCTTGGGAAAAAAGTACCGACAGAAGTAAGACGAAGGACCCGGTGCTGACGCGCACGGGGCCCGCGGGGCCTGGCTGAGCGACCCGGCGCTGCGTGCAGAGCAACGCCCCGGCCTGCGGGAGCAGGTGCGGCGTGGGGCCGTGCGAGCCACCGGCCCCCTGTGGCCCCCGGGCCCTTGCAAAGAAGCCAGTACCGCATCCTGAAGTGCTGACCTTCTGAATATATTGGGTTAAATAAAATATCTTATTAAATGAGTCTCCTGTTTCTTTCCTCACTTTTAAATGTGGTGATTATAGTAGTTACAGTTACGTGTGTGGCTTGAACTACATTTCCGTGGGGAAACATAGCTCATTCCTGCTTTAGGTTTGTTTTTGTTTTGCTTTGTTTTGCTTTGGTGAGGGGGAGGCAATTAGGTTTTTATTTATTTTTGACGCGGGTACTGGGGATTGACCCCAAGACCTTGTGCGTGCATCGTTCATTCCTGCTTTAAGTTCATTTGTTTGTTCATTTGTTTGATTGTTTGTTTAGGGGGGCAGGTAATTAAGTTTTTATTTATTTATTTATTTTTGAGGGTGGTTTGGGGAATTAAACCCAGGACCTTGTGCGCCCTAGGCACGCACTCTACCGCTGAGCCGCACCTCCCGCCTCACCCCTGCTTTAGAGCACGCTAAGAGACTAGTCATTCGAGGGTGAATAGATTTTTTTTCAAACGGAGGAACTGGAGACTGGACCCAGGACCTGGGGCACGCTAAGCACTCGCTCTACACTGAGCTCCACCCTCCCCTTCAAGGGGGATTGATGTTGAGAAAACAAAGTAGATCCTCTGTTAAACAGAAATTTCTCACATTATCTTGTTTCTTTTTTCTGTTTTAATAGTTAAAATCTACATCAAAAGAGAAAGTTAACAAGTATTCACTAGTATGACTGAAAACAGAATATATCTTTCAGAACAGTAGAAAAATTATTAGACATCCTCTACTTGAAGACAAAAACAATGGAAACAAGAACACGTACAGAGCAGAGAATTTCATCAATGTGGCAGAATCTGGGGCTAAATCATCAGTTACAATGTAAAGTAAATTTCATCTAATGTTTCTTATTAGACGGGAAAAAAAGTCTTGAAATGGTTCCTAAAATAACAACCGAAAAGGTGACAGCTGCGGTCCCAGTTAAGCAGAGACACCAACCAACAGTCACGCAAAGTGCGAGAGGAGCCGGTGGGAGGGCCAGCCTCCTGAGCCGCACTCAGAGGCCCCCCTTCCCACTAGGGGGCTGAGACGACCTGGACATGGGGGCCCACCAGCCCCCATGTCCCCACGTCTGGGAATAGTACGAGATCAGAGCAGACGGAAGGGAGGAGTGGCCACGACTCCTCGCATCCGGGTAAGCTTGTTTCATTGCCAGCATCCCAGTCTGTGGGGAGGTGTGGCCACTGACAAGGCAGGGCTGGCCCCGGGCAGGGGGCGGGGGGACCCCCAGGAAAGCAGCAGCCCCCACCAGGGACCCCGGCGTGGGAAGGCACCCTCCTGGCTCCACCAGGTGCATCGACTTGGCCAGTGAGCAGTTGTCCAAATGGAGGGGACAGAAATAAAGCCAGGAGCCCACCCCTGCTCAGGCTGAGGACTGCAAAGGAGGAAGAGCGTGGCCCCCGCCAGTCCCCCAGGGTCAGCGAGCTGCCCTGCTGGTAGCAGACCAGCAGGGAGCATCCGGGCCATCAGGACCTGCCTTCCACCCGCTTGGCAGCCCACGTCGCATCTCTTGGGGGTCCACCAGACAGAAGGCACAGATGTCATTACCGCATACCTGGCTCAGCTCCTCCCCTGGAGCAAACACGCTCCCTCTGCAGGAAGATGCCTTCACCGGAGCCCTCAAACAGCTGCAGACACTTGTCCCAGAACGAGGACCATTGCTCAGCCAAAGCCGACTCAGCACACCGGGGGGGAGACCCCAGGAGCAAGAACTGGCGAGTGTGACAGGAAACTCAGCCAAGCCTGGTTTCCCTCCGTGGTGGCCCCCCAGCCAAGCCCCTTCTCACTGGGGTACACCCTGTCCTCCAGGTGGCTGCCTGCTCAGCCTCGTCCCCACAGGGATGACCAGAGCGACTCCCTCCTTCCTGTGTCTTCCAGGAAGGCAAACTACCTCAATACTCAGATTCCTGGGGGGCACCCAGTGAGCACCTTCCATTTCCAAATATCCCACCCTCCTTGGCTACTGGCCCCTGGGATGGTTCGTTTCATGTGTTAACTTGGCCAGGCCGTGGTGTGCGGTTGTTTGGGTAAACACGTCTGGATGTCACGGTAATGGCATTTCTTCGATGAGACCGACATTTAAATCAGAGGACTCTGAGTGGAGCAGACTGCCCGCCACAATGTGCATGGGCCTCGCCCGATCAGTTGCAGGCCTTGAGGAAAGACTGCAGCCTCCCGAGGAGGAGCAGTTTCCACCAGCAGACTGTCTTTGCGCTCCAGCTGCAACGGCAGTTCTTCCCCAGGAAGCCTGCCCTCTAGGTTGTGGACTTGCCAGCCTCCGCCATCACGTGAGCCAACTCCTCAAAACAAACCTCTCTGCACACATACACATCTTACTAATTGCTCCCCTGGCGCGTGCTGACTAGCGCAGGCTCCCTCGTGCGGCACGAGGCTCTCCCGCTCCCAGCGTCTCTAGGCGGAGGGAGCAGCCACCGTTGTGCCCAGGTCACTGGAGAAGGGCCAGCGCCGGCTTGCCAGAAGCTGTTTCTGCAGTGGGCTTTACACCTTCAGAGCAGGTGCTTTGTTAAACGGGGTCTCCTTTGTCCCCAGCAAAGCCCCAAGTCCCCTGTGTGCAAGGCCCGGTGCCTGGACACGTGCCCCACCGCCTGTCCCTCACCAGCAGAGACACGCAGGGTCTCCCAAGTGAACAGGATTCTCTGGGCTGGAGCTGCTGGGGGACCGTGAGCACCGGAGGCCCGGGCAGAGTGAGGGAGGGCCTGGCTGGCCTAGCCTGATGGGGCTAGTGCCCTGGACGCGGCTCAGGGCCAGGTCTCAAAGCAGCCCAGCTCACACTCTCCCCCGAGCTCCTCCCCGCAGTTCGCACAGAATGCACTCGAGGCCTTGGAGAGCACCTGGCAATGACTTTATTTGTTAACAGACTGACCACTCACATGGGGCAGAACAAAATGCACAATCCAACAAGGATGGAGAGGACACTTGGTGAGGTCGGAACTCAGAGGAAACTAGGGGCCAGCCCAGCGGGCAGTGAGGGCTCAGCCCAGGCAGCAGAAGTGAGGGGCTCTGGAGCAGAAGGAGCCCCGAGACTGGGCTCAGGGCTCCAGAGATTTCAGATGGAAGTCAGAGTTGGTCCTAGGAGGAGCTGGGGACCTGCCCGGTCAGCAGCCGGACTTCTAGGCTGAGTTGGGGACACAGCAGGCCGAGCGGGAGCACCTGGGGCAGCAGAGCAGGGACACGCAGGAGGCCGGGCAGCAGCAGCTGGGCTGGCAGGAGGGGACAGGGGCACAGCAGGCAGGTCTGCACACGGGGCGGCTGAGCAGGGACACGGAGGAGGAGGGTCTGCAGCAGGACGAGGGGCAGGGGGTGGGCTCACAGCACCCGGGCCTGCAGCAGACAGGTGTACAGCACACGGGCCTGCAGCACACGGGCCTGCAGCAGACAGGTGTGCAGCACACGGGCCTGCAGCACACAGGCCTGCAGCACACGGGCGTGCAGCTCACGGGCCTGCAGCAGAGGGGTGCATAGCAGTCCTGCTGGCAGGGGGAGGAGGTGCAGCAGGAGGGCTGGCAGCTAGACTGCGGGCAGCACAAGGCCGTGCAGGAGCTGGTGCAGGCTGATGGGCAGGGGCAGGGCTCACAGCTTGCTGGGGCGCAGAGGAGGCTCAGGCAGGAGGCCGGGGTGCAGCAGGGGGGCTCGCAGCAGCGGGGCTCACAGCACGGGGGCTCGCAGCAGCTCTCTGGGCAGTCGTCCACCTGCCAGGAGGAGCCGGTGCAGGAGTCACAGGGACCGGCCAGGCAGACCCGGCTGCCGTAGCTCAGGTCGCCGGAGCAGGTGGACAGGGCGGGCGCGGCCATGGCGGGGGCGGTGGGGCTGGAGGAGGGTGAGTGTGTGAGTGAGTGTGAGGGAGGGTGTGAGGGAGTGTGTGTGAAGGGCTGGGGTTGCCCGCCTTTATAGCCCTCTGTGTTGTGTGTTGTGCTTGGTGAAGTCTTTCCTTCCTTGTTGTTGTTTGGAGTGGTGCCGTGCTTGGGCAGCACTGGTCACTGTAAGTGCCTCTGGCTGGCGAGGCGGGGCTCTGCTGACCTGTGTCTGACCCTGAAGGAAAGCCAGCAGAGCCCCTCTGGATGCCATGGCAGAGACGGCAGCAGTCGGGCCGCTTTGTGATAGCGACACCCTCTGCTCCCCCAGGAGGGGGCCGCTCTTGCAGGCAACACTTCTACTCCAAAGGAAGGGACCAGGACGGCCAGTCCCAGAACCTGGGCTTTGAGAGAAGGAGATGTGTTCATGTTGGGCAGGTCCCGACGTGCTCGGCTGGCCTGGTCACGTGGCGGCGTGCACCTTGTGAGCTGGTGCTGCGGGCTGTCTAGGAGTCAAGGGGGCCTGTGTTTACTAAGGTTGAGCCCGGGGGCGGGCGAGGAAAAGTGTCCTCCTTGGGGGCAGGGACCGGCCCCCAGAGGGGCAGGGACGCAGACGCAGGCTAGAGCAGTGAGCGTGACCATGGGGGCAAGCGCGTTTTGCTTCACTGCAGCTTCAGCTTTTACAGAAGCTCCCCTGGACAGAGTCCTAACGCTCACACCTGCCTCCTCCACTCACAGCTCAGTCGGTATCAGGGGACTCCTGCAGCCTCTGGATGCAAATTAGGACAAGATCTCCTTCCCGAGAATCCTGTCCACAGGCGGAAGGTCACTGAGATATGGTGGCTGTGCCCTGACCCTCTGCTGTCAGCTCCTGGAGTCTGTCACAGTGAACACTCAGTGGCAGGGCCTGGCTGTCCATGGACCCTGCCAGCTTGGAGTGGCCTCTGCCCCAGTGCTTGGTTTACACCCGTGACTTAGTGAGCACATGACGTCTGGCCCTGGCTCCTGGTGTCCTGGCTCTTCAGCCACCATACTCTGCCAAGTCTCTAAGGGGCAAGGGCAGGGACCTTGGTGGTGCTCTGGGCTGAGGGCTCTGCAAAAGCAGGCCAGGGCTCCACAGGGAACTTGTCGGGGCCAGGGAGCTACAGGTGGAAGCCTCACTGACCTCTGACGGGCGGGGCTGGGGGCTCTGCTGGAGCACCACGCGGCAGTCAGACTGCAGTGGAGAAATGTTATCTCAAAGAGATCACAGCTTTAAATGGTCCAAATGTGTTGAAAGACTTTAATTGACACATCCAGGAAGCTCAATGAACTCCAAATAAGACACATACAAAAAATCCACAATTCCAGTAAAAATGCTGAAAGTCAGAGGCAAGTCGAGAATCTTGAAAGCAGCAAGAGAAAAACGACGGGTCACTGAAGGGAAGCCCAGCAGAACGAACAGCTCACGTCCCATCAGACACAACGGAGACCGGGGACAGTGCGGCCACACAGACAAACTGCTCAAAGCAAAAAGTGCCGATCAAGATCCTAGATCCAACAAAGCTGTTTTTCAAAGTGAAGACAAAATTCATTCTTGAATAAATAGAAAATGAGAGAATTTGGTATTCACAGCTCACCTTAATAAGACATACTAAAGGGAGTTCTTCAGGCTGAAAGCAAGTAACGCCAGACAGAAACCCTAATCCACGGAAGAAAACAAAGGGCACAGTAAAGGCAACTGGGTAATTACAAAGGGCCAGGCAGATGCGTGTTTTCTCTCGTTTCTTCTCTTACTTGATTTAAAATAATTTATAAAACAATATATGTATGGAATACAGGACAGAAATTCCTTAAAAAACGAAAAGTAGATTTACCCTATGATCCAGCAATCCCACTCCTGGGCATACATCCAGAGGGAACTCTAATTCAAAAAGACACCTGTACCCCAGTGCTCACAGCAGCACTATTTACAGCAGCCAAGACATGGAAGCAACCTAAACGTCCATCGACAGATGACTGGATAAAAAAGATGTGGTGTATTTACACAATGGAATACTACTCAGCCATAAAAAAGAATGAAATAATGCCATTTGCAGCCACATGGGTGGACCTGGAGATAATCATTCTAAGTGAAGTCAGCAAGAAAGAGAAAGAAAAATGCCATATGTTATCACTCATATGTGGAATCTTAAAAAAGATAAAAGAAGACGACACTGGTGAACTTATTTACAAAACAGAAACAGACTCACAGACATAGTAAACAATCTCATGGTTACGGGCAGGAAAGGTGGGTGGGATGGGATAAATTGGGAGTTTGAGGTTTGCAAACATTAACTAGTATATACAAAATAAACAACAAGTTTCTTCCGTAGAGCACAGGGATCTGTATTCAGTATCTTGCAGTGACCTACAAGGAAAAAGAATCTGAAAAGGAATAGATGTCTGTATATGTCTGACTGAAACATGCTGTACACCAGAAACTGACAGACTGTAACTGAGTCTACTTCAGTAGAATGAAACAATGTCAAGTATAAAACAATTGTAATGAATAATCTATAGAAATGTAATACATCTGACAGCATCCGCACAAGCAGGGCCACGGGAGCAAAGCTGTGCTGCAGAGAGAAATGCCACAGATGGTAACTCGGATGCACGCGGGAGTGGAGGGAACCAGAAACAGTAAAAAGGTTAGGGTAACAAAAGCTATAAATACACGCTTACTTTCCCTTCTTCTCTAGGCTTCTTAAAAGTCATCAAAACATATTAAGTAATAATTATAACAGTATTGTTGGATGTTTAACATTTTAAGATGTAATTTTGTAACATCAAGACCACAGAAAGGACAGGAAGGAATGGCGATGCATAAAAAAGGAGCCACATTTCATACGTCACTGTAATTGAATTAGTACAAGCCGGAAGTTATTCCGATAAGTTAAAGTAAGCATGTGGTGGGCCCTAGAGCAAACATTCAGGGAAAACTTAAAGCTATGGTAAAAAAAAACATCATTAAAGAAATAAAACCGCTACCGTGGAAGATAGTCACTAAATGCAAAAGAAAGGAGGACGAGAGGGACAGCTACAGAAAGGTGGGAGACACAGGAAACGAAAGGATGAACCACAGGTGTAAATCCAGCCAAAGATAATACTCGTTATTACGCTGTGTTACGTGCCCGCAAGCACTGAGTTAGCAAACACTGGACCGTCGCTCCTAAGGGAGGTAAAGACTTAGCTCCCATGAGCCTCTGGTCTCACGTTTGTCAGCTAATGCATACAGAACCCTGTTTGTGTGTGTCTAGGGAAAATGCACTGTGTTTTCCTTTACTCTCACACATCGTGCTTCCGACACCAGACACGTGGGCTTTCCCCTCCCCAGCAAATTCTCTGACCAACCAGAGGGGTGTGTACAAGTCAGTTCGGTTCTGCCCCTAAGCAGAGTTGGTGCAGACCTGGCAGGTTAGGTCTCGGTCCCACGAGACTGCCCACCACTTCAGATGCCAAAGGCAAGTAGCAGGTCCCCAAGATACCCACAACTTCTGCCTGACTTGCTTGCCAGCTGGAGGTTCTCGTGACCCCCTTCTCAGCTTGCACAGTTTGCTACAGGAGCTTGCAGACCCAGAGAAATGGTCTCCAGGACCCCCACCAGCAGCACAAGGATATTCCTCTTCAGAAGTGCAGGTGGGACGTTCTCTAGGGGAGAACCTTTGCTGAGACGTAAAACAAACCTCGGTACGTTAAAAAGGATCGAAATAACACAGAGCGTGTTCTCTGACCACAATGGGATGAAATCAGAAGTTCATAACAGGAAAAAATTCAGGAAACTCACAAATACGTGGAAACTAAACAATACACTCCTAAGTAACCAAGTAGTCAAGGGCACCAAAGGGGAGTTATTAAATCCTTTGGGAGTAATGAAAACAGAGATCAAAGCACCAGAACCCATGGGTGCAGCCAGAATGCTTCTTAGAGAGGAATTTATAGCTGCTAAGTCTCTATATTAAGAAGAAGAAAGGTCTCAAATTAATACCCCAGTCTTCCACTTTAATTAATAACAAGCAGTTGTGTCCAGCACCGCCAACCGGTGTGCGCAGCCCCGACCACGGCCCGCTTCAGCACGTGCTCATCGCTGACTTGCGTCCTTCGTGTGTGTGTGAGTTGCATGTACGTGACTCGTGTCTCAGTACACCTGCTACGAAGCCACTGGGCATGACAGGTGATGAAGAGCCGAAGCGTGCAGTGGGGGCTGTGCTTCCGGTGACCCCCAGGTTGGGGTCTTGTTCAAGAAAGGAGGTGACAGGACACAGACTTTAACCTGAGAGCTAGAATTTACAGAGAGAAAGAAGAAAATGGAAATTATAGAACTGAAAATTCAATGACTGGAGTTGGAAGCTCAGCGGCCAGACTGGAGGGAAGGAAAGGAGAGGTGGTTCGCGAGCAGAAGTCCCAGGATGGAATCCGTCAGGACGGGATCCAGATGACAGGAACCCAGCAGGGAGCATCACGGCTGGGGGTGAATCGAGGATCCTGACTTGGAGAGGTACGGACGTGCTGCACGTCTATGAAGTGCCCTGTCCTGGAACCCAGGGGGAGACCTGCAGGGGTGCCTCTGTCCTTGCAGGGGAGTGGGGAGTGTCAGCTGGACCTGGGGCGGACAGGACTGTCAGCCACAGCTAAACAGACCCCAGACGGGTATGTTGCTGTTACTTCGATTACATTTCCTGTTAAAGGATGTCCCTAAAAACTCCGAGCATGATCCCCAGCCTTTGACAGTTTAGCACACTGGAAAATTGTAATTGCTGGAACCACCAGTCCAAACCCCTGGCCAGGGGTCACACGGGCCCTGCCCCCACACTCGCAGGGTGGGGACCTCACCACCTGCCGAGGCCGGCCGCTCTCGCCCCTTGACCGGTGCGGTGCCGCGCTCGGGGTCAGCCGTGCCCTCCACACGCTCGAGCACTGAGACCACAGAGGAACGTGGGAGGGACGCCCCCAGGGAGGGCGGGCAGGGCCACTGACCTTAGGGGGAAGACTCGGAGCTTTCAAGGTCACGACGATGGAGAACTCTTCAGGGAAGAAGTCGCATCTGAAGAAGACCCTCGACGCAGGGAAGCTGAGGGCGCGGGGGGCAGCGGCCAGCAGCTGGAGTCCTCGCGCGCCCTGGACCTGCACCACCCTGATCCTGGCCGCAGCGCCATCCGGAGGGACCGCCTCTGCCAGGATGTCCAGCGGCCGCAGGTCTGTGTCGAGGAAACCACAGGTGGGTTATGTCTCCGGGGTGGCCGCCATGGGTGTGTCGGGCCCTGGCCCCAGCATTTCACAGCGGCCTCGCGGGAGCCCCTGGGAGCTGGGGGCCAAGACTCCCCCACCTACTCAGCGAGGACGCCAGGACTTGGCCGCCCACGCGGGCCTGCCTGCGGCCCCTCCTCCCCAGCCCTCCCCCCCCCCCGGGCTTCGCACATTCCCTGTCGCTGGGGTTTCAGGTCCACCGCCAGGCCCTGCGCTGGGTGTGCGGGAGCAGCCCGTCCCTGGGACACGTGTCCGGGGGAAGGTGGTGGTGGGCGAGGCCCTGCGCAGTCGCTGCACACGCTAACTTCCCTGGTTTCCTGCTTAATCCCGGGAGAATTCGTTCCTCGCTTCCTTGGGGCGGGAGGGACACCCACATACTGTGCCTCGTTTGCAAACTCTGTGTGAGGGAGGGTTAAAAAATCCCTTCTGAGGAATTACAAAAGAAAAAGGCAAAGAAAGCAAGCAAGGCTCGCACACGTGACGCGCCGGGGTCTGGGACGCGACACGCACGCCCTCCCCGCCCCGAGCCGGCGGGTCTGCGCCGCGTCCTGGAGCTGCTGGCTCCGCCCTGGCACCTGCGCGGCCTCCCCCACACGTAGTAGTGGAGCAGCCAGGCCCCTGCTCTGAGGTTCAAGGTCATCAGAAACAAACCGCCCCTGAGGCCAGATGACAGGAAAGGAGAGTGCGGAGCCCGGGGAGCATCGGTGACTCGCGGTGGGGGCGCAGCCACGGGAGGGAAGCGCCGGCTTGGAGCAGAGCCTGCGGCCGCCCCTTGGACCCTCCAGACCTGCCACCACCACGGTCAGCCCGTGCACCGGGGAAATGACGGGCACTTGTGAATGAAACCGCCATCCCCCGGGGCTGTCTCCCTCGGGGCCTGGCGGTCCTGCCCAGGGGCCCGGAGCCCGCGGTCAGCGCGCCACCGGGACGGTCAGCAAGGCCAGCGGGGCCGCGCCGCCACCGCGCTCCACCGCGCGGCCAGCAGGTGGCGCTGCTGCGCCCGGGGCCGGCGCGTCGCACCCCGGCGGATGGAGCCGAGACAGGGACCGAATTTAGGAAGGAAAAACGGTCTCCCCGAAACAGGAGTTCAGGGAAAGACACTGAGTTCCAAGGAGCGAGGAGGAGCCGGCAGCTCAAGGTCAGAGTGGAAACGGGAGGGCAAGGTCAGTGGGCAGAGGGCCCAGGGCAGCCCTGGGAGGCGCGGGCCCAGGTCGAGGGGACAGAGGGGTTCGTGTCCAGGACACGCGGCCAACGTGGGAGAGCGGCCGGGCTGGGCCCGGGCTCCAGGCCGGAGTGCCCGCCGGCGCCCTCCCGGCGCCCAGCGCGCTGCGGCGTGTGTGCGGGCCCGGAGCCCGCAGCCCGGGGCTCGGGCAGGGATGCTGCCGGCTGCCTGTGCCCCGGGAGGCGCCCGCAGGGTGCGGCCGGCCGAGCGCGCGCGGAGCTGGACGCCGGCCCGAGGCTCACACCGGCCGCAGGAGCGTGGGGGACTCAGGGACGAGCGGCCTGAGCAGTGCCGGGGAGCACGCCGTGCGCTGCCCTCCGCGGGCCCGCTGTGAGTTCGTGTGGTCGCTGACGCCGCTGAAAGCCACGAGCAGAGGGCGAGCGGGCGGCAGGCCTCCGCTGCAGCTAAACCGAGCAGCCCAGGCTCTGAACTCTGACGCCCCTGCACGTCCAGGGCGGGACGTCCTGGAGGCCGCCGTGTGTGTCCCGGGGGCGGGGTCCAGATCCACGCCCCTGCGGAGCCTGGCGTCTGGGGGTGGGAGCGTGGTCTGTGCTCGGGAGCGGACCCTGCCCCAAGCCTTGGGCTGGCCGTTCCGGGAGATGGGGGGTGGGGGGCGCGATTCCTTGACCTGTGGAGCTGTGCCTGGGTGGGGTCCCTGGAGAGCACGGCTCTAAGTAAGTGCCGCCTATTCGAAGTTCACCCCAAAGTTGAGACACACACACAGGGTGCACGGGCCCTGTCTGGCAGTGGGCCTGCCGGCTCGGTTTTAGCTGCGGCCACACCAGGGTCTGGCCCCTCTGCGAGGCAGGCCGCCCGGTTCCCGGGACATGCCTCAGCCTGGCCTGGCCCCAGGCACAGGCAACTGGGGGGACCCCAAATTCAGCTAATCCTGTGTGAGCCTCTCCCTCCATTGTTTAACTAAAATAGCCTCTTCCTGGTCCCACCCCTCCCGCCCTAACCAGCGCAGGCGCGGCAGTCTCTGCTTCGACAGGCACTCCGCCCACGCGGACTCGCCCCATTGGTGCCTTGTCCACATGCTGAGCAGGGGTTTTTCCAGGTTAACGGGGCGGTGAGGTTGTCCCTTCTTGGGGAAGTCCCGCTGGGTGCAGGCGTGAGTGAGTGACCGTGTTCACAAAGGCCCCAGCTGTCTCAGGACATTCAGATGCGCACGTGATAAACTCCCACAAACTAACTCTGATCCAGGGGAGACACATTCACTAGCACCTGCTGGACTCACGCTGAGAGTCTGAACAGACAGATGGACAATGGCCAGGCCGGATATCTGAAGCCAGAGATGTCTGACCTACAACCTCGGCAGACACCAGCCCAGGACAGCCAGAACCTGGCCCATGACCCCCAGCTTCCCTAATTCTTTGTCCCCACTTCTAAGTTAGGACCAAGTGCAGAAAACCCGATGTGTCCCCGAACCCATCACACCGGACGCCCCCTTCCAGTCAGCTACCCCCAGCGTCCCCACGCACCAGGCTCCATCAGGCGACACCTGGGCCTCCTTCTCCCCTTGAAGCCATGCCCATCTGAGTCTCTGCCAAACCCAGGTGAGGGTGGTGGAGCCCCTGCCACAGCCAGTGTGGAAGAAACAGCCTGTGTTCATGCCCATGTGGGAAGTGATCATTTATTCCACAAAGTCTTATGAAACGGCAGTTTCTGAAATGGATTGTGGTTGCCCTCGGGTGCTGATAATTTAGCAGAGAGGACGTGGTAGCCACAGAGAGATGAACCCCAAGCTGGCGACATGCGTGGTCCTCAACTAGACCCCGGCACCTTAAGATCTGGCCCCAGACCGACTTGCTGCACCCCTCTGAGCCTCAGTCTCCTCACCTGTGAAATGGGAGGGTGGTGACTGTCCCGTCAGGGCCTCAACTGAGCTGGAGAAAGAGCTGAGCCCCCAGGCATCACAGGAGCCAACCACAGCAGAGGCCAAGCAGAGAAGTGAAGGCCCTAATCCCGCACTGCGGTGGTGTGAGCGAGACCCCATCCTCCCCACGGAAGGGCACCTGCGGGGGTCATACCTGGGAGCCCAGGGCAAGAGCAGTTTGATGAGCCCTGGGGCCGGGGGAGGGTGGGAGGAAGGGCTGGGAGTGGAGAAGGCCTCTTCACAAGGAGGCCTGAGAGGAGGCTCCAGGGCCGGGAGTGCAGCCATGCGTGGGGCTGGTGGGCCTGAGACCCTGATGCATGCCCCTCGGGACGGCAGTGCCCTGGCTGTGCCCCAAGCTGGGGTGGGGCCACTTCCCCGTGGGCCTGCGGGGAGCCCTCACCTGTGGGCAGGCCTGCTCCATCATGCGTAGGATTTTTGGCGGGGAGCCAGGCTCCTTGTGCCCCAGAGTAGGTCCTGCAGGGGCTCTCTGCGCTGGGGCCTGTGAAGACCGAGGTTATAAGGGAGGGGCCGACTGTGTGTGAACCACAGCCCGCAGCCAGATGGACACCAGCCAGCTTCACACGGGCTCTGGGGTGGGCCCCTCCACTGGAAGTCGGTGGGGAGAGTGAGCCATGGCCAATAAAATCCTTTTTACTCTGGATTTTGTTGAGTTCATTGGGTGCCCAGGGACCAGGGCTGCCCTGGGGGCATTATAAGGGATGACACTGCTGTAGTAAAAGAACAGTCCAGTTTGGGCCCAAGAAGAGGCAGGTGGACCGTGATGGGGAGATCCGAGAGCTCAGAGACCCACAGGTAAGCAGGCTGACACGTGGTCCAGGCACCGTGCAGATCAGTGGATGGTGATGGGAGAAATGGGCTTTGGTGGGGAGAAATGCCAGGCTGAATTCCTCCCTGAGCAGGACACGTGTCATCACCCCCAGGCGGCGTGGAAGGTGAAAATTCCAAGTTAGAGGGAGGACTAGGGGCTGTCTTTATGGCCTGGGGTTAAGGAAGACTTCTCAGCTGGGACACACCATCAGAAAGAAGCTGGCACATTTGCTCACATCAAAACAAGAATTTCCACTCCAGAAAGGACACCGTGGGCTGTGCTGTGGTCGCAGGACAGAGCAGGAAAGGGGTCTGCATTCCACAAACTGACAAGGGGTTGACACCCAGAACAGCGGTAAGGAGAAACTGAGGACGATCCTTACCCTCAAAGCAGGCGACCTAAGAGAGGAGCAAGCCAGATGCGGCCAGAGCCAAGGCTAACACAGCAGAGAAATACACAGTAAAACAGCGACGAGCTATCCCTTCTCGCCCCTTCCACTGGTTAAAAAGGAAAAAGAAAATAAAAAAGCAACGGTGGAGCGTGCACGGGAAACCGACCCCTGCCTCCCTCGTGCTCGGACTGCCTACCTTCACTTGTTTTAAAGGCAATCAGGGGTGTGGAGTTAGGCTGGGCCGCTGGGCTTTGACCGGGCCCGGGGCTCTCTGGGCTGGAGCTGGGCAGTCCACGGGATAGCCACAGCCCGGAAGCCAAAGACCACGTGAGACCGGGCCACGGAGGCCGCGGGGGAGGCACGGAATGTCACACCCCAGCAACAACCAGCAAACGTAACGGTGCTCCCAGGCCGCTCACACACATGGATGCTTTGAAGTCTGCACGCGTCTATCGCCCCCGGTGTCCTCCAAAGTCTGCTTTGGCCCCTGGGAGTCAAGGGTTCTCAAAATGTGTGCCATTTCCAAAGGGCCAAGCAGAGAGGACGGAGAGGACAGTGAGGACCGTGGCCTTGGCGCCCAGCTGCCCCGGGCCCCGCCGGGTCCCCCAGCCCCTGCACCTGCCCCCTTGGAGGCGCCGTCTCTCCATCAGCAGTAGGAGATGGACCCCCTTCCTTGTGGGGGTGCGGGAGGGACTGGGAATGCTGTGGGGCAGACAGAAGGTGCTCCCCAAGGCAGATTGCATCGCACCTCGGTTGAAGACGGACTCCCCGGACCTGACACGTGGTCAGCCCTGTGCTGGGCCACTTTTTAGATCAGTGTTTGACCTCCCACCTGAGTTCGTCGGAGGATGTGTGTTTACACAAGAAGGCAGATGCCGGGGTGGCCAAGTAGGTCTCTTAAGTAAGAGCCCTGCGGCTCGAGAACACCTGGCGTTAAGCTCACTTTACATGGGCAGGCAGCATCCGGGATGCCCCCATCAGCGGGCGCAGCGGAGGCCCCGTGCAGCGCGGGAGCGGATCCGCCTCCCGGCCCCACGCCGGCTGCTCCAAACCCGAACCTTCCTGTCTCACTTTTCTTGAATGTTGTCTGTTGGGTCCAGCAACCGCCCGGCCTTGCCGGGCGTGTGGACATTCAGGAGATGAGAGACAGCACTCCTGTCATGGCGGGGCTGGCATGGGGACAAGGGGATTTGGACAGGATGCTCTGCTGCCTGCAGGGTCCCACCCAGGGAAGTCATCTCCACTGATCCCAAATGCCTCCTCCCAGTCTTCTGCCAGGAGCAGATGTGGGCGAGGTGAGGATGGAGGGGCAGCCCCCGCCCCAGGGGACCTTTGTGATAAAACACTTCTGCCAGGTGTGATTAGCCTGCAGACAGCCAGCCTCCCCTCATCTTACATCCTCCTGGCGAGTGAAGACATGAACAGAGTCTGATGACTCAGCCGCCATGGCCTTAGGCTGCAGGAGGTGGAAGTCCAAACACTCAGAGGCTCGGCTGCCTTCAAACCCAGCTACGTGCACGTCTTCCTGACGCTGTGACCCTTCAGGCTTGTGTATGAATCAGGAGTCATGGGATCGGAGCGAAAGGGGCCGTGGAGAAGGGCCCATTCAAAGCCTCCAGTCATAGACCAGGACGGTCGGCACAGAGAGGACTTGTAGGTGCAACTAAAAGGGCAGGAAGGGGTGGATACTAAGGGCTCCCAAGGAAAAGAAAAAAGGTCCTGAATCAACCATCCATCTAAGCTCCGACTGCAGAACTTTGCAGAAGGAGAGCAAAGGAAACCCACAGAGAGCAGACGGGAGGACGTGGGGGCCATTGAAACAAAAGCTGGTTCTTTGAGAAGATCAATAAAATTGATGACCTTCTAGGCAGACTGGCCAGGGAGAAAAACAAGAAGAAACAAGTTACCAACGTCAAGGACAGAAAAATGGGACATCACTGAACATTTTTCAGAAATTAAAAGGATAACGAGGGGCTCTACAAACATCACCACACCCGTGCATTCACGACCTTAGATGGAACGGGCCTCCTCCCTGATGGGCGCAAACTGGGATCCAGCAGGACCCCAGGGGGCCTTCCCAGGACAGCCGCCCCCCCCCACCCCTCCCTGTCCTCCTCCTGCCTCTTGTTAGTAGAAGAACTTCAGCCTCCCGGGCTTCCCTGAGTTCTAAAGAATAAAGTTAATCAGAGAAGTGAGAAAATGCAAAAGCAAGAAAAACCATCAAGCACGACAAAATAACAGTTTAGCCGTTTAACAAAGTCAAGGACTTTCCAGGGGTAGAGAGAATATTCTGAGCCGTGTCCTCCTTCGGGCTGTTTTGCAGCTACTGAAGCCCCTGCCAGGTGGAGGAAGCTGACTGCACGCTGCCCCCCGGCACGCAGACCCCAGACCAGCTGGACCCAGAAGGGGGATGATGCTGACTCCTGAGGACCTCACCACCCGCCAGTCAGAAGGATGTCCACGAGCTGATCATGCACCATAGCCGCCCCACCCCACCCCCACCCTGTCTTTAAAAACCTCCCCCTGAAAGCCTTCGGGAGTTCGGGCCTTTTGAGCACTAGCTGCCCATTCTCCTCGCTGGGCGCCTGCAGTAAACACTGTGCTTTCCTCCACCACCACCTGGGATCGGTAGGTTGGCTTCACTGCACGGGGGCAAGCGGACCCGAGTTTGGTAACAAAACTAGAGAAACTCACAGAAGAGGAAACAGATTGGAATGTCCTATGTGTCTCAAAGAAAACTCCAGTTTCTTAGAAATTTCTACCAAACATTTAAAGAAGAAAAATGCCCACTCTGTGTCAACTCTTACAGAAACTGGGAAAGAAGCTTGTCAGCTTCTTTGATGAGGACAATGTTATCCAAAACCAAAGACATCACAGGGAAAGGGGCCTGCAGACCAGTGTCCTCGTGAAGCCAGACGTGACAATCCCGAACAGGACGTCAGCCAGTCACACCCAGCAACACGGGAGGCAGACAGCACATCACAGCCGGGTGGGGTTTATCCAGCACCTCAAGACCAAATCGACACTCAGGAATCAGTCAGTGTGGGTACCAGCTTCCCAATTTCCTGTGAATCTATAACTGCTTCCAAAAAAAGTTTTAAAAACTCAGTTAACGTAATTCACCATATTAACAGACTTACGAAGAAAACTGTATAATCATCTCAGTAGATGCGTAAAAAGCATTTCATGAAATCCAACAACCATTTGTGGTAAAGTCTCCAGTGACAGAAGGCGAGGAGCCTGAGAAGGCTGATCTAGGACGCCGCAGTGAGCATGAGCCTCAGCAGTGAACACTGAGGTGCCCCCGCGTTCAGGCATGTGCTGGTTTCTGTGTGTCCCTCCTTGCTCTGCCCGCCACACGGCCTGGGGGAGCGACACTCGCCAGCAGCGAGCACGCCCGGCTCCAGGTCTGGTTTCTAGAGACCATCACCCACTACAAGGGAGCAGGGCTCCCTGGAGAAGGGGTTGATTCCAGGGCTGCCGGACGGGTCCAAGAGCCAAACGGCCTAGATGTCAAAGGTGGGTCATCGTCCCAAAGCTGGAACAATTTGAACAAGAAAATAAATAATGATAACACTGCAGTAGAACGCAATGAAATAAATATGCTTTAGTCCACGTTGAAACAAACAGCAGAGCAAACAAGTAAGTAGAGGAGGAGGGGCAGCTCTTCCTCAGAGAAGAACCGTAACTAACAAGCGGAGGTGGAACGTGGCGCAGAGACGCGCCACCCGCACGCCAGCCGCCACTGCTGGAGGCACCGCCCCCGAGGGGCCTGACACCTCAGGGCAAGCGTTCCAGCAGAACCAGGATACTTGCAAAGTCTCAGAGAATCCCCCAAAACTTATTAATTTGGCGGAGAAATCGTCACATCCTCAGCGACAAGACAGGTCAGCACCGTGGACCCCTGCGTCACCGGGCGCAGTACTTGTGGGTTCTTCCCCCGGGTACGAACGGCCCGAGTCCCATCGTGAGAAACGTCAGGCAAACCCAGGCGGAGGGGCGGTGTGCAACACACCGCGTCAGCGCCCTGCAGAAGCGTCCCGGCCACAGAAGCCCCGGAAGCTGTGAGCAGCTGTCCCAGACCAGAGCTGATGGGGGGGTCTGACGGGTGTCCCTGGCGGAACAGAGGGTGGACACGCGGGGGAAGCGGTGAAGCGGGCAGCAGCCTGTCCTTAGTGAGCAGCAACACCCCGACGCTGATTTCTAAGACCTGGTCGTCGATCTGGGTCACGGGAGATGCTAACGCTGGACAAGGCTGGGGCCGGGGCACGCGTGATTTCTCTGTGCCCTTTGTGTAATTATTCCATAAAAGAAACAAACAAAAAAATCATCCCACGAGCTCAAGCCGTTCTGGACCCGCGAAAGTCACGTGTCTGCTCCAAACCTGTCAGGGCACTTGCTTCCCGCACCCTGCCCTTCACCGCTGTCCCAGAGAAAGGAGAAGGGACACCTGCTCAACTCTCCTTCCATCCCAGGTTCCGTCCCCGTGTCAGCCTCAGAGCAAGGGCAGCACAGGTTAGGGGATGAATCATGTCCCCAAAGGCTACTTCAGCTCCAACCCCCAGTACCTGTGCGTTTAGCCTCACTTGGAAATACTGTCTTTGCAGATGTAGCCAAGGTAAAATGAGGTCACTGGGGTGGTCCCTAATCCATGCTGACTGGTGTGCATATAAAAAGGGGACATTGGACAGATGCACACACACACACGGAGAACAACACCCTGTGAAGGCGAAGGCAGAGACTAGGGTGATGCATCTAAAGGCCAGGGAAATGAAAGGTTGCCAGCAGAGCCACAGGAGCTGCAGGACAGTCTGCAACGCCTCCCTCAGCCAGGAGGAACCAGCCGGCCCACACCTTGCCCTTGGGCGTCTGACCTCCAGACTGGGAGAGACACGTTTCTGCTGTGGGAGCTGGTCCCCTGCGGCGCGGTGCCTGCTGCCCTGGGACGCTGATCCAGCTCCGCGTCCAGAGCGTGACTCAGCTCATCTTTCTTTACAACCAAATAAACCTCCACTCTGCCACAGAGGCACGCGACCTTGTGCTGCCGGGGCACCCCCGGCCGCGCTCACCCCGCCCTGGGGCCGGGATCCAGCCCCGGTTGTGCGCTCCGCCTCGGCCCCGTGACACGGGCTAAAACAACACGGTAACTGACACTCCGCTCCAGGCTTGCTTTAGGACTGAAAACAAGTGAAGCCGCCCCAAGCCAATTTTAGGAGCTTTGGGAGCTGAGCAACTCCTGGAACGAAAACAGCTCCTGCTTGTTCTCTGCACCTGCTCTCGACATCAGCCAGGAAGACAGGGGCGAGGCTTCCCGGGGAAAACACGCTCACCCGGGAGGGAAAAAAAGCCCAAAGCCTGAGCACCTCACCCACACACTCACCCTCCTCCAGCCCCACCGCCCCCGCCATGGCCGCGCCCGCCCTGTCCACCTGCTCCGGCGACCTGAGCTACGGCAGCCGGGTCTGCCTGGCCGGTCCCTGTGACTCCTGCACCGGCTCCTCCTGGCAGGTGGACGACTGCCCAGAGAGCTGCTGCGAGCCCCCCTGCTGCACCCCGGCCCCCTGCCTGAGCCTCCTCTGCGCCCCAGCGAGCTGTGAGCCCTGCCCCTGCCCATCTGCCTGCACCAGCTCCTGCACGGCCTTGTGCTGCCCGCAGCCTAGCTGCCAGCCCTCCTGCTGCGCCTCCTCCCCCTGCCAGCAGGACTGCTGTGAGCCTGTGTGCTGCAGGCCTGTGTGCTGCAGGCCCGTGTGCTGCAGGCCCGTGTGCTGCAGGCCTGTCTGCTGCAGGCCCGTGTGCTGCAGGCCCGTGTGCTGCAGGCCTGTCTGCTGCAGGCCCGTGTGCTGCACGCCTGTCTGCTGCAGGCCCGTGTGCTGCAGGCCCGTGTGCTGTGAGCCCACCCCCTGCCCCTCGTCCTGCTGCAGACCCTCCTCCTGCGTGTCCCTGCTCTGCCGCCCCAGGTGCTCCCACCCCACCTGCTGCGTCCCCGACTCAGCCTAGAAGTCCTGCTGCTGACCGGGCCCGTCCCCCCTGGGCCAGCCGGGCTCAGATCCCACCCTGACTTGGTCCCCAGCTTCTCCCTAGTCGGGTCCTGACCTGTGTCAAGCGGCTGACCCACTCAGCACAGGGTCAAGTCTGACAGCCACATCCTGGTTTGCTCCAACTCTCAGGCCATTTCCGTGTCTGCAGTCCAGTCCTTCTCTGAGCTGGAAGGGGTGGAAAAACTCCAAGACCATCTAAATGCTGTGGCTCGGGGGGGGGCTCCCAGGAAGCTCCCCTGGCCACAGCCCCCTGCCAGTTCTGCCTCTTGCGAGGATGAGCTCAGCCTCCCTCTGTGGTGTCCGTCCCTCAGCTCAGTGACTCTGGACTCTTAAGCAAACCGCCCATAAACGCCTGGCCCTGCGCGCAGTACGATGTCCGTGTGTTCGTGCGATTATTCCTCAGCTTAACCTCACATCCCCTTTCCCTCCACACACACGCCTCTGCCCTCCTGCAGGGCCCTGTGCTGTCTCCTGGGCTGGGTCCCGACAAGGGTGCCGAGGGTGGGGTTGGCTTTGCAGCCCGGGGTCACTTGGGCCCTCTCGGGAGCACCCTTCCCCCTCCTGCGTGTCATTCACTGAGTAGCTATTTTCCTTGTTTTGACTCTGTAGCCTCCTCCCCACAGACATTTCCCACGGGGCCTGTGCACACAGGGCACCGCTGAACCTCAGGTGGAACTGGGCTTGGCGATGTCTCTCCTGGAGCCCAGAGCCCAAAAAAGCTACACTGAGGTTCCTCATGTCCCGCCAGGAGCCACTGCTAGGGCTCCTGTTTGGAGAATGTTGGCTGCGTGGGCCAGTCCCCGGGGCAATGGGCGTGTCTCAGGCGGGGCCTGAACTTAGCTGGAGTGTTTCCCAGAGTGGAAGGAGGCAGACTCAGCTTCAGAGTCAGGGTAGGTCTTGAGAAGTCAAAGTGGGGAGTCAGAGGTTGGACTGGAAGAGACAGAGCGCCCAGACAGGCAGGCAGCCTTCACTTCAGGCCGTCATGCACCTGACTCATCCTCCCCCCGTAAGTCATTAGAAAGTGGGACAAAAGATATGAAACACTTGTTTTCAGACATTGGCCGACTGATGGTGCGGAGCTTGGGACACAAAGAGGGGAGCCCTGAGATTGCCCCGCTCACTGGCCGAGAGTCTCCCAGACGCAGCACAAGGGGTGGTGGGCACACGTGATATGCATGGTGGCTTTGCTGAGCTGAAGGGCCTAGAATGAGTTCAAGGAGGCTGAGGCAGCTGGGCTGGTAGGGCAGACGCAGGAGAGGAGGGAGAGGTGCAGAGAAAAGCTCCCCGGGGTCCCCTTGAGTTCTTTGCTGAATATGAAGCCCTGCATTCGAAGCTCAGAACCATGGGGCTGTCAAAAACAACTGCGCGTCACTAAGGTGAACGGTCGCTAGAGCTTACGTGAGGCAGGGGACAGCAGAGTTCCGAACTCCAGAGTGGAGAGAACTCGCGGGCACCAGAGACACTCAGCACAGACCCAGAGGCGTCACTGCTTAGAAACCCGCCTAGGAGCACGGCTTCCCTGGGTCCGCCCTGACAAAGCTCGGCAGTGAGCATGGAGGCCAGGGGAGCGTCGGGCCGGCCACAGCGTAACTGCCGGACGGACTCGGGTCCAGCATTCCTCAGAGGGAGGAGACCAGCTGTCGCACCCACTGCCATATTATTTCATTAACGCCCAGCCTTCCATGAAAGATTACTAGGTGCGTGAAGAAGAGGAGATGTTACCCACGGCCAAGAGACAAGACAGTCGGTGGAAATAGACCCAGAAGTGAGAGTGGGTGGAATTAACAGACAAGGCAGTTAAAACAACCACTATAAGTATGTTCAGGGATTTAGAGGAAAATAGGAACATGATGAGTGAGGAGAGGAGTGGAAGCTATGAAGACAGCTCAGTGGAACTCCAAAGAGGAAAAGCGCAGCGCCAGCAACACAAAAATAAAACGATGAGCTTAAAGGGAGA